>NW_020874351.1:0-600000 GCF_003935025.1 Abrus precatorius | reverse complement strand
GGACTCCTTCTGCAGCCTCTCGTTGATCTACATTAAATACCAGTAAAAGAAATACTCATCAATAATTAATACAGAATGTACACTTCTCAGAATGGTGATACTCTTGCCATTGATCAAACCAAAGAATAATTTTACATAAAATCAACACATGACAGATTTTAGTAAATCAAATTGTCATATTTAGTATGATTTTTTAAAATCTTATAGTACTCAGATTTCAATAGCCCACATAACTATAGTGAGTTTAGGAATTTGTAATGTAAATCATGCGTACACTAAAAATATAAGTACTTTTCAAAATTCAGGAATAAACAACCCTGAGTATAACTGTAATATAAATTTCAATGGGAACACATACCAAGAAAATGAAGTGCAAAACATAAAGATACTTGATGAAGTTGGAACAAATATCTCATGCTGACTAACATCTTAAAATATTATAATTCTTACCAAAATCAATCTCGTCAGTTCTGGTCGGAAGATCAGGATCAGATGTTGCTTGTCTTTTCTTAGCCTTCTTGGTTTCTGTTGGTACAGCTGCTTATAGTTCCAAGTCAAAGGAGTTTAAAATGATTAGAGAACTTGTAAACAACAAACAAAGGAAAAATGGGAATACCATGAGCTTGCCAACAATATATCACGAATTCCTATAGGAAAAGTATTTAAGATTTATTAATCATGAAAACATAATAAAAATTCGAATCACCTAATATTTGATCAGAAGGAAGTACAAGAAAAGCTATGAGTTTATCAGACCTTTGCTAGAAGGATTGTCATGCAGCTGAACAGAATCAGCCTCATCTCCTACATTTAATATTATATTCTCCCCTGAATTGCTAATATTTAAGACAGTAAACTGTGGATGATCAACAGAACCATAAGTCACAAGAGCTTTCATCTGTTTGTCTTCCCCTACAGATTGTAATCTGCATGCAATAATTGATGTCCGCTTTTTCTTTGAACTTTCACTGTTTTCCATATCAGTTTCAACTTTTTTAGTATTTGTTGTCAATTTAGTTGGCTGTATCTGATCTTCGGAGGAGTTATTCAAATTCCATATATAAGCAGAACCTGAACTCGTAACTGCTAAGACAACAAAATCTTCTTCTTTATTGCAACCACAGTGGCATTCAAGAACTAATGGTCGATGCTTCATGGGAAGTGTAGGACCACTACTCACAGTTCCTGAATTTAAATCACACCTCCAAACTTGAAGATGCTTACACTCAAGATCTGATGTAACTAAAACTTTAGCATCACTGGATATAGAAACATACTGTGCATTTCCCTGATAAACAATAAAAATAAAATCTGATGATGCTTTGAGCTTGTACGAACTAATATTCATATCCAGCATAGGTAATGAAGTGTACCAAATCATCAGGGAACTTCAGAACCTCTTTCCCAATTTCCCAGCTTATTACCCTCAGTTTAGTGCTCACAATAGCTAAATATTTTTCATCTGGAGAGATAAGTAAAATGACATGTGTCAGTTGTTGTGTAAGAAGATCAATGAACATGAGGGACCAAGCATAAAATGGATTTAGTACTCACCATGTGAGAAAGATAGAGAAGAGATGGACTTTTTTGAAATTTTAAATTCTTTTAAAAGCTCTCCAGTTTCAGTGTTAACCTCGTATCCCATCCCATTATGTCCAACAATTCGAAGGATATGTCCTTTCTGTGCAAATGTAAGTCCACAAACGCCCCTGGATGATTACAAGAACCATATTCTACACTGGTATTAATTATCATTTTAATCTCATAATCAAACAGCAATAGCTTTTGAAAAAGATAGCATGCATGGAGATTTACAAACAAAAAAATCATTTGTATTACTTTGTTACAATATGATTATATGTTGAGACTTTATAAGATAAATATAACAATACATTGAAGTTTTACATTAAAAAGAGGAAGTGAAATAACAACAATACCCAGGGTAGTTAGTAGTCCACTCTCTCTCACCACTGGAAACATCAACAGCCAGAACGCTTCCGTCAACTGTGCCAAGAGCTAATAAGCAAGTTCCCTGTTCTTTTCTACGCTAATTATAAAAGCATACAATTCTTATCAGATGGGGAAAAGTAAGATTCCAGCATAAAAAAGTAGTAGCAATTAAGTTTATTTTCCTATGAGCCCATACTACCTTTTTTCCAATGAAACTACATGCAATACAAGAATAACGAATATCGTGATCTCCATCTGATGCCTTCCACTCTGCTAACAAATATCCAGTGCTTGTGTTCCAAATCTGAAAATTATATGATGGTTTTTTGTTATCAAACTAACAACCTTACAAGAACCATGGTAAATACCATCACAAAATTACAACATCCAACAAAATCTCACTTTCAACTGCAATGCATGTTGACTGTTTAACATTATTTTGACTCGCCAATGATTGACAGTACATCAGTGATAAATCTCATTAGGTACCGTTTATCAAAATTGTTCTTATGCAAATGTGAAGACTTGTAGTGTATAAAGTACCAAAGTAAGACATAGTTATCATCTAATAACCGTAAACTCAAAGTAAGACTAATCCGCTATAGCAAAACAAAAAAAGCAATTCAAAATCATCCACAATCAGTGCTCAAAAGGGAAACTTAAGCACTTATCCCGGAATAGTTCAGGTACACTACTACTAAACATGACTTCATTTGGGAGGGGAGAAGAAGATGGATTTACTTTGGCCTTTCCATTGGGAGACAGAATGGCCGCAAAGTCACCATTATAAGTGAAAGCCGTGAGAACATGTTTCTTTAATTTGTCCTTCACCATCTCAGTCAATTTTCTTCTTCTTCTTCCAAGTAAACAATTTTGGATAGGCAAACAGTGAGTTAGCAACAGCACCTAAATCAGACATAAGCCAGTCAGCACCAAGTAAAGATCATAACTTAGTAGTTATACAAACAAAGAGGCCAATTGTGTAGGTTCAACCATATCATAACAAACACAAATTACCGAAAGTTCAACCATAACAAACAAGTGAAACCAATACAATAAATGACAAAACTTCTCAAATTCAACATATTTTCAAAACCTTGCTCACACATAACATATCAATAATATAATAGGCTCAAGAGAACAGCATGGAATTGAGGCATAAGAAATTGAAGGAAATTTAATAAACAGAAGAGAAAGAAGATAAAGGTAAAAGAGAAAAATGATACATAAAGGCTAACCTAAACAAAACGTAAGGAAACCGATCAAAGGAGATTGCTTTTGATGGCGTCTTCAAGAACGAGGCTGCGGAATATGATTGTTGAGTTGAGGAACAGAAAGGGTTTTGGGTTTTGGAATAGGAAATATTATCCAGGGGTATTTCTGACCTTTCAAAATGAACACTCATTCACTCTTTTTTTTTTTTTTTTTTAAAAAATCCTTTTTTTAATCCTACACCAAGAAAGTGTGGCTTCAAACAGCGAATCCAGTGTTGGGTGCATTCAGATTTTGGTTCCTCAGTGAATTCGAATGGCGACGTCGTTGTCAAACATGCTTTTCAAGGGAATCGTAGCTCGTTCCCTTAGCAGGCCCGTAAGATGTTCAAGCTTTCATTTTTGTGCATTTTAATCGTTACTAGTTTACTTTTGGCTTCTACTTGTGTGAATCATAAAAAGTTGCAGTCTTTACTTAACCCTGCTTAATGGGTATCGTTTATTTTGTGAATTTTTTCACTTTGTGATTTCAATCTGTCTTGGCTAGTTTGTTGAACTGCACTGTTCTGGGGAATTTTTTTTCCCCATTTTTTCTCCTTTTGTGGCATTGCATTACTTAGTGCCAACTGTTATTGAATGGTTTTTTTTAATTCTTCAAACTGCAAATTGTAATTTCCTTTTCTAATGGTCTTACTTTAAGATGCTGGCAGTTAAATGGATCATTCTATCGCATGAGATACTCAACTACTGTGTCAACTGATTCTGACACGCATGATGACTTCAAGCCAGCTAATAAGCTTGAGAGTTCTGGCATTTCTTTAACAAATGTTATTGAGCATGTAAGGGTATATCAATTAAATATTTTACCCGTGAATTTTTTTTTTCTTGCTTTAATAATTTTAGTAGTCTGTAAGTTGAACTTTTGTTCACTGTAATTAATATGTGCAGGATGTCAACGGTAATCCTGTTATGGTTTACATGAAAGGTGTGCCTGATTTTCCACAATGTGGATTTAGTTCGCTTGCTGTTAAAGTTTTAAAACATTATGGTGAGTAGTACTAAAACTATAAATTAAAACACAGGGACTTATATGTTCTGAAATTGTTTCTTCATGGTGGAAGTGCTCCATTTCCCCATGTTAAAGAATTCTATGGTAAAGTTGTAGAAAAAAATTTGTTACACTGTGAATTCACATTACTTGATAACAATTTTGTAAGGTGCAATTATCATTATATATTACTCTTGCAGATGTTCCAATAAGTGCTAGAAACATTTTGGAGGATCCTGAACTGAAAAGTGCAGTAAAAGCATTCAGGTAACTTAATACTTATTTATCTTATTACCTCTCTGCTGCCTAACATATTGATTCTTTCTCTCTAACTCATTCTCGGATGTTATTACTTTGCTTGTTGAGCTTAATTTATGGCCACTTTCTATCCTCGTTCTCTCTCTTTATTCTATGTAATAGATTAGGCTATTTTTGAGCATTAATGTTTGATCATTAACTATCAGTAGCTCATAATACCAAGGGTGGGGATATACCCTATCAAGAAATATTTTATTATTATCAGCAGATCTTCTCAGTATGAAGATGAGTTGAATGGGTTTTACAATTAATGTTATGACAAAGTTTTTTCAATAAAATGAAATAGCAAAGCAAGATTCTTCAATGCCCATGGAATTTAAAGGATGAATGTCCACTGAAAGTCAGATGGTCAAAATTTGTTCATTTCTTTGTATTTGCATAAATCTGGAGCAATTGATCTAATAATGCCTAGTGAATTTTACCGGTTGTTATTTGTCTTTTCTTTGCTTAAAAACCCTCTAGTCTCTGAAAATCTGAACCACAAGCCATGTCAAAATCTCTGGAAAGTAGTCAACCCGCAGATATCTATACATATTTGTGGATATATGTCATTTTGTCTTTACACTTAATAATGGGATACAACTATGATCTTGTATTTGATTGGTTCTTACCACCGGAAAAGTACAGTTACTTCCAAGTTTTATTATTGGTTTCCTTTACAATTTTTTGTATGATCCCAGTGTTCTCCATGTTCTTTCTGTGCAGTAACTGGCCAACATTTCCTCAAATTTTCATTAAGGGAGAGTTTGTTGGGGGATCAGATATTATTCTTAATATGCACCAGGTTTGTTTTCGTTTAAATACTTGATTTTTTTCACTCGTGGCTATTATTTTATCACTGTACTGATCAATAAATATTTTACATCCATGTAGACTGGTGAGTTGAAGGAAAAGCTTAAAGATGTTACTCCCAAGCAGTAAACACGGGCATAAGATGATTGAATTTTAAGAGTTGTGGTGTGTTTGAATTCACGTTCAAAAGCCAGTAAACATGGATCAACACAGAAGTTACAAGAGATGTTGTATTTGAGTTGCCAAAAGATTAAATTATGTTAATTCTTTGTACCTGGATTTATGGATTATATTCAAATAAGAACTCTGTAAACTGCATCTAGCTTTAATGATTTAAGGGACTTTGTGGTAAGGAATTTAACTAGTTTGTACGATTTCATAGCTTCAAACTTCCGAGCAAGCATTGCACACATCCCCGCCCGCAAAAGAAAACACTGATATTGAGCAATAAAGCAGCTAAGTTCTATGTATTGTTACAATATTTAAAACAAAATCTTTCCAACAGTACAGCTGACCCTGTCTCTAGGTTCTATGGTAATATAGAGAGAGCGATAACTACTTGGAAAACACATTCGGATCTTATTTCTGACTGAAGAACCTAGAAGACTAATCCTCCTATACCATACTATTTATATTGGAGAACCGTTCCGTGATGGAGTCACATGTTATTTTACAGGCATGCCCTGACTGATACTATGTTATTCATGTTGTTCCCCCGAGCCCCAGCCTTGAGCTCAGCCAATTGGAGACCTCATCCATCTCCCTAGGAACTGTATAATGACCAAGCCTGCACCGAAAAAGTGAAACATAATTGCTTTAATTATCCGTGAATCATTCAGAATTGAGTTAAGGTTATTTCTGCTGAGAAAAAGAGATGTTACCCATCATAGGATTTGAATGTAATATATCGAAATCCTGCTGCACTTAAGGATTGTGCTGATTTCTCTCCGTATTTGTAGAGAACTACATCATCACCTACAAGATCAATATTAAAGGTTGGCTTCAATAGTTTAATCAAACGGCTTTACGAGCAGTTAATTTGCAAGTACATGCTTATTAAAAACATAAAAATGCACTCATCTTACGAATTTTAATGCATTTCAAAATAATTTTCAATATAAATTATTATTTGCTAATTACTTAACCAACTTCACCAAAACCTCCAAAAATAAACATTATTTATTCATTTCTCACCTACCAACGTATCTCTGTCATTAGCAATCAATAATTAAAGTGGCTTCCACTGGCTTGGGTGGGATGCGCCACGCCCGTGCAGTAGTGCAACACATGGGCGACGCGTGAGAGGCCCAATAGCAAGCTATTGTAATGGACTCTCTCCCTAAAAAGATTAATTTAATATCATGTGGGCCTATGGCCCACGTATCAGATATTAAACTGATAAGAACAGATACTACACTTGATCTTAGCCAAAAGGCCGAGAAAGGTATGCTTGACACTGTTCCTGGACTCAAATTTTATATACACGTCTTGGATGTAACATTTTACACACAAGCAGTGTGGGACTTGGTCACAGGTAGCATAGAACACTAAATAATGCAACCAAGTAAACGATCGAGTATGACATAATGATACGTGAAGTGGTAAAAGGATGTTGCAACATCAACAATAAGTCTATGTCACATAAATGAAAAGGAATATATTTCCGCATAAACTAGAAATTTCTTAGTCCATGCATGGAAATAGAACTAATTTATAAGCACCCCACTCTAATAAAAAAGAAACATTCTGTAGCATATAAGATGTAAGATGTATAGATATGTACTGATTCCATGGCTCAGCAAAATAGGTAACGAAGCAGCTCGCCTTCTTGCTTCATGTGACACTTCTATCTTATTCCTTAAGCTCCTACATGAACAGAAGTTGCCAACCATAGCAACAATCATTAGCATGTGACTACATGGACCATCATATATGCATATTATATTAATGGGGTAGGGAAGGTTGCAGAAAAAATACTATAATCATACCTTGATCCTGGAAGCCAACCACTTAGTCCAACAACTGCTCTTAAGTTGACAGGGTATGGTATGCCATTTCCATACCTTCCCATGGCAAAACAAGTTGCAGAGTATAGAGCTACAGCAGCACCCATACTGAAGCCTCCAATTCCAACATTAACTGTTACAAAAAATTGTAAGTCTTATTGAACTTCATTAACTGAATGAATGAATCCCCAAAATATCAATTGCATGTCCCAAATTGGACATACTTGAAGTTGGAAAATCATCTTACAAATTAGAGTTTGATTAATTTTTTCTTTTACATGAACAAGGATTATATTTAGAGTTTGAAAGTACCATCAGCTGGCTCTGTTGACAATAAGTTGGCAATATGTGCTGCTGAAGCATCTAAACCCTCACAATCATCTGGACCATCTTCTGAAAGTTCTCCCATATCAAACCCTGATTAATGCAAGAAAGGTTTTCATACCCATCACAGGAGCTTACAGTTACACAGTGCTGATTCAATTAGAAAGAATAGAAATACAAGAGGGATTGAATATTACATGCTGTGCAAGAAAAACCACCAAGTATTGCTACAGGGCGGGTAGGAGCAGTAGGGCAAATCCATTTTATCTGAACATATCACATCATAAGAAACATCGGCACCAGAGAATATAGATTTATGAGAATATTATGGAGATGAAGTGAGAATATTTCTGTTCAAAAGCAAATAGAGAATAAGTCCATTTCTTACATTTGGAAGTGGAAGGGATTCCAGCAGCTGATATGAGCTGCCACAAAACCAAGTTCAAGATCTTTATTATGTTTGCCGCATAAATTAGAATATGAGAAGAATGCAGACATCAATTAGGGAAACACCAACTTGCTAGATAAAAATCCATGGATTAAAATGATCAAATTTAATGATATTTTCTATGACCACTCTAAACACACTGTTCAATGAAAAATTCTAGAATGATTGCTTTCTATTCATATAATATTCTTCTGTCAAATCATGTCAAGTTGCTCATTTGAGTATAGGAACAAATGATCTTGTGGTCCCTCAGTCGAGAATCTAGTATATACTCTTCCAAATCAAACTTCCAACAATTATAATTAGCAACTTTTTCCAACAGTATTTATTCCATTTAGAATCTCAACTAAAAGAAAACACTCCACATTGAAAACATACAACATACATCAGAAAAACCCAAGTTTGGATCCCTCTGATATCATTAAACTTTCCTTCTCACTATGAAGAGTATTCTTGTCAGAAATACTCCCTACACTTACCTTCTAACACTGAAAGAGCAGATAAAAAAAGAAATACAAAAAGAGGGTTTAGGTAAAGGAAAAAATAACGACGAGGAGATAAGGTAGACCAAGAAGAGAGGGATCCACAGTAGAAAAAGTACAAAACATGCATCTATACCTCAAACCATTGTCACCAAGACCATGCAGCCAAACGATAGTGGCTTGGTGTTTTCCTTTTGGCCTCACCACATGTGTCTTCCCAAACTCCAAACTTCTCCTTGCAGTTCTACTACCTGCAAATGGCATACAAATGTTGAAAATAGCTGATAGATTTCAAAACATGGGAAAAAAGTAATGATAATCCTCCAAATGGACCAAGGAGATTATCATTGATGAAAGTTAACAATAGAAGTAGCTAGAACAAGAAAAGAAAACGCATGAATTATAAAAATGACTTTCCAAACGCTCAACCATTCAATAGCAAGAAAAAGTTAATGCAAGGGATAACAATCTATTGATCCAAAGTTTATGCAAGGTGCAAGGAAGGATAAAGGACTATCAAGGGGAGCAAAAGAACTAACCAGAGCCCATATGATAATGTGCATAGCTCATTTTGCTGTTTCAAAATTTCAAAGCACTCCAACCTATCGAAGGGACTAAGAGGTTCTTCAATGAAGAAAATGCAGAATGGTGAGCCCTCTTTATACCAAGACGGGTAAGGTGGAGTTGGAATAAAACGGGTATGTGTGCATCCTCCTCATGTACATGTAGTGTTCACACTACACCAGCTATAGAGTGTACCTAGAACCGCCTAAGAAAGCATCAATGAAAAGGAGAGGGTATAGACAGAGAAAAGCAAGAAACCTTTTATGGGCAGAGAGAATCCAAGCAGTGTAAAGCACATTCATCCATTTCTAAGGCACACAGCAAGGACAGAGGACTCGCACATAGAGAGAATCTATGCTTGTGGGCAGTGGCCAGAAAATAAAGATAACAGCAACAGCAGCTGAAGAATATTACTGAAAACAAGAAAGAATAACCATGCTTGTAAGATCATATTTGTTTATCAATTCCTGCTTGATTGATTGATGGATACCCATTAACCTCAAACTAAAATCTTTCTTTTTTCTTCACTTTTTGTGTACTCAAATTATCACAGACAAAAACAAATTTAAGGGAAAAAAATAACAAAGAAATGCTATTGGAAAGGGAACCGTAGCTTCTAGGTATTTTCCCCTACTTTCTAGCTCTTAACGGATAACATTTAAGCTTAGTAACCTGGATCTCAAATTATAAGTGACAAGAAAAAGCATGTAAGCCTTTTACTATAACCTACCTCTCTCTTCTTTCTTGTTTGCCACTATACCTAGTTGCACAAGAAAAGTTGTTTGTTTATAGTCATGCGAAACTACATGCGTCCAAAGACTAGAGCTTCTCTTTAGTACTGTGACAAAACAAAAACAAAAAGAGATAGGCTCTTAGACACGTTTAGATGAAAAATAACATCCTAGAATCTTCATGTATTTTTTGTCTTTATAAATGCATCCAACATTAAGCCAAAACAATGGAAGCAAGACCAGTATTTACAAAATCACATTTCTAAATTATTAACATATTGCTGATTATCTTTTCTATCGTATGATAAAAAATGGCTTTAGTTGACTCCAACTATACACATTACACACACACCCCTGTCCAGTTCTTTATACTTTGTTTATATATTGATTTTCTGTTTTAGTGTCCTCAAGGTGTGCAGATATTTGCAGCTTTGATTCTCACAGTAATAGAAAATATGTAGTTTATTGTGAAAAGTGGAAGCAGCATATATCCATCCCATCTTCAGCAAGATAAATTTGAAGTATACGGAAGCAGAGGCACTATGCATAGGTCAACGAGTACATTCATTGTACACCACTATGTCTGTTCACCTATAGAATGCAGCTTTCATGCTGAAATCTTAAAGTGTTATATGTGCTTCCTTCTTTCACCTAACTGGTTTGTTGTTTGGTTATTGGTGCCACTCTTTCTGTAGTTCTACGCCTTCATTGATGGAGATTCTGGACTAACGTGTGAACAATTCAATTTGGATATGCCCAATCTAGGAAAATCAACCCACCACCAACATTTTTTTATTTCTTCTGCTTGATGTAATAATAATGTCAATCAAACTTTAATGATGTTCAATGGCTTCTTCGTCCTGTTAATATGGTTTTATTTTGTGGGTATCTTGTTAATATGTTAATAACAAGATATTTGGGGTTTTAATATTAATTTTACATGTTAATAACAAGAGTAATAACAATATTGTTTTTATATGTCACACTATTTTATTTTTCTGCGTTACTCTTCACATATTATTTGTGGTTAGTATTCCAAGAGATCTCACATATAGAAAGAAGGGGGAAAGATAAAGGATATTTAAATGAAGCGAAGTATTAAAAAAGAGATCAAAATTTGTTTCATTAAAGAGTAAGTGTAAAATATAAGGGTAAAAAATAAGATAAAAGTAAAAGTATAGTATTATTCATGAGTTAAAAACTCTGATTTTCTATATTCATTTTTCTCTTTTTTTTTTTTATCTCCTTCTTTCTCATATTCATTTCATATCTCATGATATGATGTGGAAAAAAAAATCACTATTGATATATTAAAATCTTTCAAATTTAATGCTGTCAAAAACCAAGGACTCACTTGAAGAAAGATAAATCTCGTTTAAAGATTACTTCTGTTTTTTTTTTTTTACCTTCATTTTAGAAGATAACAAAAAAATATATAATTAATAGTTTCTTAATATTGAAATCATTTTTAAAAAATGATTCGAAAGGTTAAAAAATGGAAATTTCAGATTGAAAATATTTTTTAGTACACAGAGGAGAAGATTTTCATGTGAATTATATCATTAATACAAGATCTTCTTAATAACAATTTTTATAACATTATATTTTTGTTTTTCTCTCTACCACATTAACTATTTTGTTTATATTTTTCTCTTGGTTCTCTCTTTGTTGTATATATATAACATAAAAGATATGCTTGTTTATTGCATAGAAGACACTGCTAGCACAAACAGCAATGTTAATATTAAACTGATTGACTTAAACCACAAATAAGTGAGTCCCACTTACATGGCAGATTCTACTTTGATGGCCAACAAATGGTTCAGCATCTAATGTCTTCTAAGGTCAACAAAATAATGCGTTTTTTCTAATATAAGAAGTTAGACCAACCTTTGGCCCCTAACTCCTCCCTAGCCTCATATACATACTCAATACAGGGAAGGACAACATTAAGAAAAATAACAATAATTATAAACCATAAGTAAAAATCAATTATAAATCCTTTAAACTTAAAAACGCTCTATATTCATCGACCTTCAAAAAAGAGAAAAGAAGAAAAAGAAAAAGAAAGAGATGTTGTGGACACCACCTTCTCATTACTACAGGTAAGGGTAATTTTGTTGAATTTTGGTGATTTGGCAGCACCAATAGTTAAAGCTTTACATCAAGGAACATTAATAGAGTACCTAATTAAAAAGGAAAGCAAACTAAGAAAATATAAAATTAGTGCAACTGGAGTATGACCATTTTCAAATATTTTAGAGCTCTCATTTGCATTAAGCTGGCATGCACACCAGCAAATATATTCCTTCTGATGAACAAAAATTGAAAACTTCCCTCTACTTGGGAACGAACACAATTTATGGATTTGTTTTTATAAACTTGCACGTTACGTTTGTGGTATTAATTGGATTACTTTCATGTAGGTTACGAAGCTGGTGCTCATCTATTGACTAGACATTTGTGAACCATAACAATTCTGTTTATAGCTTCACTTTCTGTCACTCACAACTAGTATAGTATACATTAATTATCCGATGAGGATAAAATAAATTACTCTATCTTTGTTAGGACAAAACGAACTTTATGTAATTTGATGGAAATGATGTTGAAGGCACGATCAGAAAAATGATTCTTCTCGATTCACTCATACCTATCTTTTCTTTTCTTTTTCTTTTAACAAATTTGTTGTTTTTTACAAAGGCCCGCTTGAATTTACGTATAAATCTATATAGAGTTGTATTGAAAATATTTTACATATTTATATATGATGAATATAGTTTGAAATGGTATGTCAGATACCCTTCAAGAGGGTGTGTGGATAAAAACTCTCCATAAAATTACCCAAAATAACACTCTTTTTTTCTTGGTCCACACTCTGATGTGATTTTGCTGCCATGTTAGTTAATCGAGTTTCAACTATATATCGAATCAATTGATGTGGTAGAGTGGATGCGAATTCATCATTAAGTAAATTTTAGAATACATCTTATGAATCTTAAAAAGTGAAATAAAGTTAACATGAAATTTTTATTAAAAAAAAAGGATAAATTTCATTATTTTTGTGACGAGACATTTATATGTATAAAAAAGTTACATGTGTTATCGTATTATTCCTTCAAATGAAATTTTCACTCTTTTAATTCTTCAAAAACATTAGTTTAGTAAAGTTTTAGATTTTTAGAGAATCTTGTGATTTGGTGTCATGAGAAAAATATTTTAATACATAAAATAACTTATTTTTAATTTTAACATATAAATTTAAAACCATTATTTATGATATATTATTTTCTAGTTTCAATATATTTTAAAATTAATTGTCTCAAAGCAACGAAGTTAAACTTTAATTATACTGTAATAATATATTTTAGTTATGTATAAAGTTAATATAAATTATATTTATCTGCCTTGATAACTGGATTATTCCATGTCATGTATTTTAATTTATCCAAATAATAATAAATTTATTCATCAAAATAATAAAGTTACACGCATGTATGGGTGTGTAATTGTTTTGTTAAACCATAACTATCTTTTATGAAAAAAAAAATCTTCTGATAAAAATTTTATTCATACATAAAATTCAAACTTTAAGTCTTGAGATAATTATATTTAGTTTATATTAATGAATAATAATAGAATATTTCATTGTAAAAAAAAAATATTATTATTATTATTATTATTACACACACAAATGCATACATTTATATTATGATATAAGATGATATGATGTGTAAAGTAAAACATCATGGAAGAAAACATGATTCACCTAGAAGGAACAATACTATAATAGTTGTTGGTAGAGCTGTTCCCAAATTTTCCTTCAATCTATATGTAGCTCCTTGTAACTTCAATTTGAAGGGAAAGTGAAGGATGTCTTTTATCATTATTAGTATGAGGTTATGTGTGAGACTTTGAATCTATTCTGTTCAGATGCCAATTACTTGATTTAGGTTCCATTACTTCAGTATGCAAATATTACATTTTTAAGGGTGCAGAAACGGCTAAAAGCATTTGGGATAAATCTTCCCAAGAATTAAGAATATATAGTTGTCATTTCGTTATTTTTCAATGGTTACTTTTTCTTTCGTATATTTTGCTCCTTTCCATTTAGCCTTTGCGCTATACTTTTTAATGAAATAAAAACAGGAAAAATGTATGGTCACTAATGACTATGCTCTCATTTCTACATATTGGGATGCAATAAACAGCTCCGATACTCCCATCACAAACATTTTGTATTTTTGTACTAAAAGAACTCCATCGTTTCAAGAATGAAGATTAGTTTTCTACAGCGAAGTCAAATGATTCCCTTGCCACGGTCGGACCCAAGCTACATATATATGGATTTGGAATGATAAATTCTTAAGTCCTGCATTTTAATTTTGGGGACATAAATTACGCTTTAATCTTGACATGATTGTTCTTCAAAAGCAGCTTAGATTTATTAATAAGGCATGCCAATTCTTTTTTATAATTATATGGCATACCAACTGGTTGTAGTTATCAACTTGTAAATATTTTCAAAGGGATTCAAAATCATACATCAATGGTAGTGTAATCAAATTACTAGTCACATTTTTCATTTGCTCCATACTAATTCCAGTCTACGAATTCA
This sequence comes from Abrus precatorius, assembly GCF_003935025.1. Classification (NCBI taxonomy): domain Eukaryota; kingdom Viridiplantae; phylum Streptophyta; class Magnoliopsida; order Fabales; family Fabaceae; genus Abrus; species Abrus precatorius. The sequence continues at coordinate 585,508 of NW_020874351.1, read as the reverse complement.
TCATCAAACATCAATTTCTAAAGCTAATTTTTGCACAGCCAGACGAACGTTCCACATGGTTGAAATAACCAAACATTTCACGTGGCTTTTCATCTGCAAAAGATTCTTTTGTTTTTTGGTCAAGATTCCTTTCATCAGCAAAAGATTCTTCAACAAGATGATTCGTTTAAGATATTTTAGGTGTTTTAAACGTGAAAAAAATAAAGTGAAGTGAGACATAATAGAACGAAATAAAAAGGTGGAAAAACTGTGTGGTTTAGGGTGGCGAGAGAACCCTCGTGGCCATTACACTCATTCCTTTCAAATAATTATGAACACATTTTTAGCCATTCATTTCTTTGCCCCTCCCTCCCTTGCAACCCTCCAAAACATAATTCCTTTCGTTGTTTAGGTGCTTAAAATCGCTTAACGTTCCAGAAATTCAAACCGAGTTAAAGAATCATCAAGTTCTATCAATTATTTTGCAACGCACAAAACATAATCTAACAGAATTGATAGCTCAAGCAAATGAGCATCCTGCGTAATCACAGAAACTTTCTATCTCAAAAGTTGCGACATCACAAGGTATAGACAAATCAAAACCAAACATAGGCCACAGGATTTTGAAAGGCCAGAGTGTATGCTAGACAATGTCTCTTCATCTTTCCAGAATTTATTCCAGAAGGAAAATTGAAGTATGCAATCAATGATGATCATCATCGCCATGTCCATCAGGTGGTCCACCAGGTCCTACCACTTCAAGCTGTTTGGGAAAAAAAGGATAGAATAATTAGCGTCAATTTGTAAACAGTCATTTGATTAACGTCCATCAATGTTCCAAATAGCTGACAAGAATTTGATCGAAATTTGTTCTCAAAATTTGGACTCAGTTTAAAGAAACCTATGCGCTGCATTACTTGGGTTATATTCTCCCCCAATTCCCTTGCAGCCATAATAAAAATCGGCTTAGTACTTTTCATGTAGACATACATTATACGGTGTTTCTGAACCAACCATCAACTAACATTCAGTAAAGCATATTGATGACATTGGCAGAAGAAAACAAAAGTAAAATTCTGGTAAAATTTTGAACTATTCTGTTGGATTAAGTTGATAATGCGAGAACTAAATTGGTTTGTTCAAAATGACCACGAGCTAATAAAATTTTGATTCTAACAATATGTTTTGTTATTTGATAGTCATTCGCTTTCGGAAGCAGGTGCACCAGAGAACTTAGGAGGCCTATTGAATTAGTTTGCACTTATCTTAGTACAAGTGGAAGCGGTTAAGCAGAAAAACTAAGGTGCTTGGTTAAGCTTATGCAAGTGACTGATGACCTTTCTATAAGTTCTTTTCACCTCATTTCAATAAGCTTAACAGTGAAGCTTATAAAAATAAGCTTATTAAATTAAGTGCTTCCGACATAAGTTCTCATATGATATGCCCTCGTTGAATGAGACCTTAAACTGTTTACCCAAACATGCCTTTAAACCAAGTTGGCTCTAGATGATAATAGCAGCCAAACAATGAAAATATTAAATTGTAAAGGTTGAAATCATCTCACCTCTGCATTAACTAATTTAGCATGTCTTCTAAGTTCTGGCTAAAATGAGAATTATTTCACAGCAATAAGCCAAAAACCCCCCAATATCATGCAGCACCAGATAATCATACTTCAGAAAAGTCACAGGCATTCAGATTGTGGAAATAATTGAAGTTAAAGGAACTAAAAACCACTCAAAGCATATTTTAAACAAGCAGCCTCAGTCCGTGTAGCCATTAACAATCACTAAGCAACGGTGCTTGACAATCACTGTGAACAGGTGAAGCACACAAGTACGTAATTCACTCTAAATACTAACATATCTTGGGATTCAACTCTACACCTATCTAAAGTAACAACAAAAGATATCCTCAAGATTTAAATATGTTTTTCTAGTCCCTATAAATAAGGCTAAAATTGGTTTCACTCTGCATAAATTTTAAAACTTCTTAAAATGGTCCTTGTCAGTTGTCAATACTTAGCAGTGATGTCACATACATCTAGACATGTCACGTCAGCAACTATTTGATCGTAGCATGTGACGTTACATGTCAAAATACACATTATGTCATTGGTAAGTGAAGATAGGGACTAAAAAAATTTAACCATATTTATAAGAACCAAATCAATAAAAAATTTAAAGAACTAAAACCAAATTTAACCATATTTACGGGGATTAAAAACATATTTTACTCAATACCAAATGTTTCTCAACTTGCCAACCAAAAAAAAAAAAAAAAAAACTTTGCAACAGTAAAAGATATACTAAATGTCATTATGAACTTACCACAAAATACTGTGCACACACTGGACATTCGTGAGGCTTGCCTTTCTCCAGCCAGAACCAGACAACATCGTGCTCATCCTCTGCAATCAAAACAGTTCACCTCCTCAACAACTTAACCAAAATTCTAGCATTTTTCATCACCTTGGGAAGAAGTTCACATGCAAGGATAAGTTATGAAAAACAAAGAATACTCTGATACTCACCGCCTTCACCTCCTGGGCATCCGACAATCCTTTTATCATAGTAAGATTTAACAATAGCAGGTGCTTCCTATGAACCAAAACAAACAATAAAAGTATAGATGAAACATATGTAAAGTCATTATCTATTAATATTATGGCAATGTAAATCTGAATGAACTATACAAAAGGAGAGAAAGAAACAAATATACTTAGATAGGCAGATATCTCTTTCAGTAAAAAAAAATGAAAAGGGAAATATTAGGAAGCTTAAGTAAGCCACTATGGTTGGGTATAGGATAAGAAAGGCTTAGACAATCATAGATACTGTTAGATAAGAGCCCATCAATTAAATGAGGTTGAGATGGGTCAATTTTTGGTGAATTTTCCGTTCAATCTAAACCAAACCAACCTAATTAGGTCTAAGGAAGTTCGGGGTGAGTCATTGGGTTGCAAGAGAAAGAAGGTACTTTTATTAAACGTTTAATTCAAACACACACATATAAAATGTGGGGGGTTGAGATTGGGTCAAACGGGTTTGAAATCCCTAGTCTTGACACACAAACCGGATGTCATTGGGCCGACACCATTGTACCCAACCTAATCCAATAGCATGAACTGAGCAGATTTTAAGACGTACTGTCAGTTCAGGTCCATGGGTTGACCTGGACCTAAGCCCACCCCTTAGGGTTAGGACCTTATAGTTTCAAAATATTTTGGTTGCCATTATTAATATTTTTGGATATCAATAAATAGAGTCTAAAGATGTCTGGAGTCTCACTATCCTGGGTCTTTTATGGATCCAAACATATATTTGATTGTGATGATGAGTGAACAAAGCTGATGATTCGTTGAGTGTGCTTAAGACAACTAGACTATATCTATCAAGTCTAAAAGACCTGAAGACCTCAAGATGTCTAAAGACCAAGAAGAGACTAAGCTCATCAGACGTTAACTCTGACAGAATGTTTTGTTTAAGAAATTGATCAAGTCTGATTCATTTCTTCTAGCTAAAGCTTTTAAGCTAGCATGGTCATAGTTCTGCATGTCCAAGTTGCTCAGTGATAGGAGTCTGTCATTAACCATTTTGGCAAAAGAAAAGGATAACTTTTGACTGGTGCAAACTGTTAACTTGCATAGACAGAGAAAAGTCAAGCAGAAAAGTTATTCCGAAGCGACAGATATTTTGCAGATTGTCTTGAAAACAGTTTTGTATCGCAAGAGTACGATTTCAACAATTATGGCATTAATTACTTGTCAAACTGTTCTAGTTTCTCCAACGAATACAATTGAAGAAATAGATATTTTTCGAGTCTTCCATATTCCACCTCTAAATAAGAACGACACAGCTATCTTGAAGACTTTGAATTATAAATATACCAGATCTCCACATTTATGAGAAGTTAATACTATTGATTTATCCTTGCAACAATTCTGAGTTCTTAAGCCGTCTTTAAGTGCTTGTATATTATGTCTTGTGCGATCCTTTCAGCTATCTCAGAGAGAGAATACGTAACTACTTTGTGCGCAACATAGCATCAGATATCGTGTGACTGAGGGGAGCTAGATGTACTGGAAATCCTTTCTTTTTTATATCTTGCACTTAGTCTGAAGTGGTTGTATTCAAACAATATCAAAGAAATCTTATTAAACCCATTGAGTATCATCTACTGACCCAATGGTTTATGACAATGAGAACCATAGGCTTAAACCATGTAATCTACCCTAGAAGTAGCAGAAATACTCCTTCTGTCTTTCATAATCAAGACTTTTATGCTCTGTCATGCAAAAAGTTTCGGTCATACCAACATCCAAATTCCAAAACATTTTCCAATAAGTAACTACCAAGATTCAACAGTTACAACAAAGCTTGCTCTACTTATGCAGAGAGAGTCAAAGGTACTGCGTACGCCAGTGAAAATAACACGGAATAATGAATTAGAACTTAGAAGTTTTCAACACTTTCCAAATAAGAACTTGCCGTACATGCATAAATCCAGAACAGAAGATGCAATGAAGAATGAAATAGAGAACACCACTCATTCAGCCAAAATACAATGAAAGAACGATTTCCTACTATGCTATGCAATTCTTACAGTTTTCTTCTTACAAAACAAAAACTAGGCATTTATAGTAAATATAATTGAGACAAGCAAATAACACTGACCTTTGTGCCGAAGGGACCTACGGGGTGGTTTATTTCAAGAATATCCCTTCCCTAACCAAAAGAATAACAATAACACAAAATGAGAATCACCCTTCAAATGCGGAAAGCACCAACTCTACAGCAGCAAACGCTTGGTTTTGTTTAAATTGCATATAGAAAACAACACTTTAGTCGAATGGCACTTTCTTCAGCATTTTGATCATATATACATTATTTTCGTGCGTGAGAGAACAAAAAAGTATTAGTGAAGCACAGAAAAACTCATTAATGAAGAAATCCCGTTTTTACCCTAAAAATAGGACACGGAAAAATATAAGTGAAGCACATTTGGCACTCAATATAAAAGAGAGAGAGAGAGAGACCTCAAGCTCAGCCTGAAGCTCCTCGCGCTCGTGGCCAGTAGCGATAGGCATTACATCCTCAACCTTCTTTTTGATGGAAGTAGAGTCCTCTGTGAGAAGAAGAAGAAGCAACATGAGTGAATCAGACAATAAGAAACGGAAGATGCATAAGGAAAGAGTACCGGATTGGGTTGAGAGGTAGCGGGAGAAGCGAGGAAGAACGGCGAATCTGGCGGCGGCGGAAGCAGATCGGGAAGTGGAAGAAGACGAAGCAGCGACAGTTAGGGTTTTGAGGTGAGAAGAGAGAAGCCTCCGCCACATGGTGTCACTGTTTCAGTTTGATCTCAGGTCACGCCTCTTCTTTCCCTTTCACTTCGTCGATTCCCAAATTGTAATTCTCACTTTGCCAATTGCCAGAGCCAAACACAGTGGTGAACCCAAGATGGGACCGACCAGCGGATTGACTTTCCCACGTGAGAGATACCAAGCACGTGCCACTCACTTCTTGTCCATTTTTGTTGTGTGTTGATGGACACAATCAAAATTAACTTCATTGTATTTTAAATTTTAGTGTTTTTGTCCATATATTTTTTTTCCTTAAACTTTAATTTCCAATGATATTATACTATATTATATTTTTTATATATAGAGAGAGATAGATGGTCTTTATTACATTTCTATTAATTATTAAATAAAAATTTAAAGTAAGAAACTTAAATTTATATACTTAAAATTAATGAGACTAAAATTACATATAAATTAAAATATAGGGCTAAAAGTATAATTAAGTGAGATATAACGATATAAAAAAAAAAAAGAAAAATCATTTGATGCCTAGTTAAAAAAATTAAAAATCTAGTAAGTTTATTTAATATTTTTATTCTATAAACTTATGAACAGGCAAATACAAAAAAAAAATTGTAAGAAAGGTCTCTTCACTCAAAATTCAAAAATAATTAACAAAAAAAATGGATCAATTAAATCAATAAATGGTTGATATATTACTGCATACAAAGTACATTAATAAAATTTCAATTTTATATTATCACCACTCTCAAAATAAAGGAATCAAATAACTTAGATTTGTCATTTCAGGTTACATGTACCTTCTATGAACCATTGCGTAACTAATGTTTCTGAAATTAGAAAGATTGTTAAATTGTTGAACTCACAATTCACATAATATTTCAATGGTTCACTGTAATCACAAAGTGAAACATCCAACATGCATTACATATCAAATTTATTTCAATTCATACTTATATGTAATTGTCGTATGTGCACGCCCTTTTAATTTGGTATATACGTTTTTTCTTATTAGAAATAATATATTATAGTTTATATAAATTTAAAACAAATATTGATTTGATAAAAACACATTGGTATGGGTTTGATAAATATCTTGGACATTTTTTTTGGTATGTAATTATCTTTTACGTGTACATATGAATATTCAAATGCAGTCCCAACTGGACCGATTTATTTGACTTTGGACTATGATATATACTCCTTCACGTTTTAAATATAAATACATAATTAAATTACGCTAATTAAAAATAATAATTAATCTTATTTAATATTTTTTAAAAATAAACTACATTCTCTAACTTCTAGATTATTTGAGAAAGATTTATCAAAGGTAAATATCATTAGTTAAAGGTTTAAATTCATATCCTAAATGTTAAAAATTAAGAAGTCATTTAACATCTTAATGAAAGAAAATTAAATTCCGACAACTAGTTTCAAAGAGATTTCTCTTTTCATTTTGAAAGTTATATAAAATTATTAATTAATGTCTTAAAAATAAATAAAGTCACTTAAAGTAAGATTTGAATTAAATAAGCATATTTTAGAGATAATTTTATTAAATAGTGTGAAATTAGTTAAAATTTATTTATATTTTAGACCACTATAGCTCAAGGACATATTTTATCGGATATATTTTTTCATCATAAATTTATTTTAACATATTGCCAATATAAAAATTTTACACTATCAATTAATTAAATAATATTTTATATTATTTTTAAAATCATTATCACAAAAGTAATAATTTTCAATGATATAATAATATACGATTATTGATAATGAAAAAAAAATTGTATATAATGCAATACAATTAAATTATAATATGTATGTACGTATGCAATATAATGTGAAATAATAATTATAAATTGTTCCCAATTTAGCATCTCTGTCTATTTTATGTATGCAATTCATTGAGAATTTGGCATCTATGTCTATGTCATACATTACATACAGGTGTGATGCAAAATCTAATGATACTGAAAATTAATATTCAAGCATGCATAAACTGCAACTCAAAGCAAAACAGTTTTTAAAAGTAGTAAAATTTTGGCTCAGCCAATCAGCAGTTGCCTAGATCTTTTAGCTTTACCCTGTTGCTCTTCCCCTTCATCTAATTTCCTTCTCAACTTTTTCAGATCTTCTTCACTAACCAAGCCATTCAATTCTTTATTCAATGCATATGCCTCACCCATTTTCCTTCTGCACTCTTTACTTGCAGAATCATGAGAAACAACTGAAAGAGAATAGGCAAGTATAGCATGGACTTTATCAGAAAAAATATTGTAAAAGCTTATTCAAGCCATGTGCTTTTGCCTTTCTGGCTATTAACATGCATATATTCATACAATATATGTTAATTTGTATATAACAATTGCACCCTGAACGACAGAACTTACTAGGCTTTGGGTAGTCTTTGCCAATTATACAATTTGCTTTTGTCTGAATGCTTAGAGGTGCAGTCCATGGTTCATAAATGTACTCCCTAGGCATATCTGCTCACAGATATTGATTTCTAGGTTCTAACATCTTAAAATACGAAATTGACTAGCTGATAGAACATGATTGATGAGGGAACTTAAACATACCTTTTAAGAGTGGGAGAAAATGCCTAATATAGTCTCCATTAGGGTCATACTTCTTACCAAAAGTGGTAGGAGAATAGATACGATTATACTGACCATGATAGAAAATACATGAGATAAGGGTCCATGCAAAATTCAGGATTCAACCTCTGAAGCAGAAAATTTTAGTCACTTTACACTGAAAATTAAGAACTAACTGATGCAGTATACTTCATACCTGATAAAAGAAAGATGAACATGAGAGCCACATCCAATTTCCATTATTAATTGCCCAATCTGAATCAATCAAAAGCCTCTCAAAGACATCACGTCCTTTTTCCCAGTGAACAAACTGTCAGCGACTCAGTAAAAACAAATAACATTAGCATAGAACAACAATGTTATAGTATAATTAATTTGGCATTGGCATGCTTCAAGTATTGAAATCATATACCAGATCACCACGCGTTAGAAAACACGCAACAGAATGTCGTGCTAGATGATGCATCCAACCCCATTGCCGTAGCTACAACATGAAATGATTATTTCAAATGCACTTCCTAAGTGAGAAGGCTGATAATAAAATGTATCACAAGAGACTAGTTTTTAGGCATGCAAATTCAAAATAATACAAATATTGCCCATTGTCTCATTTGGAAAAGGATGTTAAAACCCAAACCTGGATCATGATAGCATCAATCCAAGGAAATCCTGTCCTAGCCTCCCTCCAAGCCTCTAGCAGTTTATCATCATCCTTCCAAGGAATCTATAATATATATTTTAAATAACATTAATTATAATTAGGCGGGTGTCACATTTACTTTCATAAATCAGTATTAATCTCTGACAACATCAACCTCATACTGATAGTCAAAGATTCAACAACAAACAAGCCTTATTCCATTCACACAATATCGTCATGAGTGATCTATGTAAATGTTTCGACAAGATTTATGTTGACTGTTATCACACCTGCTTGCATATCCTATTGCCTTTCATTCTATCAAAATTTGGAGTCCCAAAAGCTGCCGTGTAAAAGAAGTCTCGCCACAACAGCTGCACCAGTCAACAAGGCCATAACTTCAGTTTCCTAAAAAAAAATTCGAGAAAATACAGCACTAACTTCAGGAGATAGCAGGACCTGTCCGATAAGAGAAACAGGTGGTGATGTATGCTTTGGCAGACTTTTATATACATCTTGAATGCACTGGTAGAAATATCTAGCAGAGAGACAACCAAACTGCCAAGGAGGTTAGCAAAAATAAAATATATAGAACAGATACCAAGATTCATGTGTGGTTAATAGTGCAATCAAACAAAATGGACATATTAAACAAACTCAACTGTAACAGGTTTTGACTTACTTTCAGGTAAGGTGATAAAACAGTTGTTGCTGGCTTAAGAAATGCAGATGGATTGCCCTTGGGTTTCTCAAAGTTTGCCACCCACTTCTAAGATCACAAAAATAAGAAAATAAGGCATGCTACCAAATTATGTTACATTCCCAATTGCATGCAATTGATCTTTCAGCAAGAAACATCGATTTCATATGAGAATACCGATGAATTGGCATTGCAGCATGGAGCTTACAGTTTATATTTTCAAACGCTAGAGTTTACAAAGCACCTTGTCTTTCATGCATTCAGCCAACCTCTTCAACGCTTCTGATTCACCACCTTTGAAAGGAGAGAACTCATCCTGAACATAACAACTTCTCTCATTAGGTACTCATGAAGACATATAATCTGAAATATATAACATGCACACCTGTTCATCATCTCCATATCCAAGATCTCTGATTGTTGGAACTTCAGAAATTTGACAACTTCCAAGATGGCCAAGTGGAGGAAGTGAAGAGTGCACGGTTGAGAGAGGGGATGGCGGGTCCCCAGCAAGCTTGACAAAAGATTGATAACTAAGAGGTGGCTTCCCTCCATTCTATTTTGGCATTGGCACAAAAACATAGACAAGTGATCACAAGTTAATATAATCAGAACAAAAACAACAAGGAATGTCATAGGAATAAAAAATTGAAATAATTTCTTCAAGCTTCAATTTCACCTTCTTTATAATATCCATGGGATCGAAGAGTGTGTGGCTTACAGGAGAGAAAACCTCAATTCCAGCAGCAAGTGCAAAGTTCTGTCAACAGATGCATACCCATTAACAATAACTACTAACCAAAACCAACACACCCTTTGACAACATAAACAGTACCTTAACTTTGATATCCAGAGCCTGATAATAAGGTTCAGTGTCGTACTCAAAGCACAGCTTCTTCACATTCCACTGAAGCAACAAACAGAAATGACTACCTTAAATTTTGTCTCTATCTGCAAAAAAGTTCCAAACTTTTCGGCAAAATAGAATAGAACAATATAGGGATGTTGTCATGTTGATGGTTGTTAACTTGTCATACCTCCTTCAAGCACCGAATAACAACTTCAGCAGGGTCACCTTTAAGAATCAAAAGTCGAGAGCCAAGGTTTTTGAGGTTGAGGTCAAGGTCAAGGAGGCTCTCCAGCAAGAACGTGATGCGGTTGAGACCCGCACGAGAGGACCCGGGAGAGAAAGCATGCGGGTCGGGCTTCATGTAATGCGGGTCGATCACGAAGACAGGGTAGAGATGAGAAGCCCCTCGGGTAGCGAAATCGAGAGCCAGGTTGTCGTGGATCCGAAGACCCTTCCGGAACCACAAGAGAGAACCCGACCCGGATGCCATCAAAGTGGTATTGCTGTTGCCAGTGGCACAATAAGGAGACAACCGCATGGAACCACCCAACTCCTTTGCTTCGAGCGATTAACTAACATTTTCAGATTCGAGTTGGTCTTTTCTAACGTGCGCCGGGAGTTGTACTTAGTTCAACTATGCTGTGGCAAGTGCAACTGGGTCCACTGAAAATTTAGTTTACGCCATCGGCGTATCTTAGAAGTGGTTCCGATGGGGGGGAAATGTAACGGTCCCTAAATTGCCACGTTGTGTCTTATATGCCACTTACTGTTCCCCCCCTCTGAATTCAATTAATTCTCAAGTTTATAATAAAATAATTTAATTTAATGTCTTTAGTTTTTACTCCTTTTAGTATTTTTTTAATTTTTTAAATATTAATTTATTTTTTATTTTAAAATTTTATCCAATAATTAATAAAAATATAATAGAAAAATGAAAAAAGTATAAAAAATAAAATGTATAAAATATAATAAACATTTTAATCTTAGAGTGAAAAACTGAATTTGAACATTTGAAAAATTAAAGATATTAAATGTAAGTAATTAAAATTAAAGAAACTAAAATCATACGTACATTAAAATTTAGACACTAAAAGCGTAACTAATAATTTTTTATTATTATAACTTTCTTTTTTAATTGTCATGTTATCTTGAAAATTTATTACTTGTTATTATTCAGACGGATTGTTTTACTTAATTATAACCTATTTTGTAACTCTATGTACATCTAGAAGTTATCTTTGTTTCTGTATGTTGTAAGTACACATAATTATAAGAGAACTTAATAAATAGGAGCATATGATTTCTTTTACTACCCAATGCCTTTATAAACTTAACAAAAGAAAGATTTGAAACTATACACTAGTTTGGATGTGTTTGAATCCAACAAGTGTTATAATAATAATAATAATCCAACTTGTTTAACTTGTCGCCAATAAACTTCCAATAGTGGGTATAGTATCATCAATCCAGCAACCATTTTAATTTACCGTTCATCGTTATCAATAATTACATTTATCAAAATCGTATATTAATTTTATAAAAAAATTATGAAACGAAAAAATGTTTAGCACTAATTACAAACCAATTATTATTATTATTAGCTTTGGCTATCAATATTGATGAAAAGGCATCTTAACGCTTCATTCAACCACAGATAATAAACTGTGGCATAAAACGATTCCTGCTCCCGAAATACTGTATTTAGGTTACCAAAGAAAAAATATACATTATTCTCTCATGGATGAAAATGTAAGGAGAAATTTTGTGCTATAAACGATTATGATGTGTTCATATTTAATTATTTCTCTTATTCTCATATATTTCTTTTTCTTTAATTTCTCTACATCTTTTACTTATCTCCTCTTTAATAAAATATATATACACACTTGAAAAAAGTGTGTCAAACAATTTTTCCCTGAGACATAAATAATTTCCTAGATTTATTTTTCTTTGGATGCACTTCTTAATATGCTTTAAGTGCATTATTGAAATAGACTGATTTGTTTGTTTTTCAATTGTCTTTTTGGGGTCTCTTTCGTGAGTGGGTGGTTCCATTTTACTATAAGCCTTTTCGTGTAAGATGAATCTGTGCAACAACCATGTGAGTTGCTGCAGTGATGGTTAGTATTAATTAATATTTGTCAATCATTTTCAAGTATCAAATGATTACATTCAAAGGTTTCGCAAGGGAGATTTGGATTTCATTCAAGCAAAGTGCCTCTTGATTCGTGTAGCCAACTTTTTTCATTACATTGTTTTGAGATACATATGGATAAAAGTATTCATTAATTAAATTGAAATGGCAACTTTCTTCTAATTAGTTAAGTTTATTGGAAAACACATCGACGCGTGAATATCATTATTTGTTACTACAAAATTCACCCTCATATTCAAAACACTGCATAATTCACACACCTCTCAATCTTTTCATCCCTTTCAATCCGATGTGTCATTGTTGAAAGAGTGTCAACAACTCTTTCTCCTTACATGATTGAAACGTGTAGTTTATATGGTCGACTAAATGGATGATCAAGGTAACAACATGCATTTTGACTTCTGATTGAACTAGCTAGCCATGCAACTTGATCAAGCACGTTAAGGATAACGTACACTAAGCAATCTTACATCGTCTATTACGGGTCCACAAAGTGAACCGGAGTTATCATTCTTCATTGTGTAAAATGTGCTTAAGAACCTTACACGTGTGCGTGTTGACACAGCCTTGAATCGAAGCTTGCCTCTAATGAACCCTCCTTTGCCCTTAGACTGATATTGGACTTGGACAGTGTCTCTACCGGCAAATGCTTCTACCACCATGGAACCTGCACATAAATTGTTGGCATCACCCACGGCAAAAGTAAGGTCATAAACCTTGCCTATTGTTGTTATGACCATTTGTGCAATGGCACTCTCCTTTCCCGCAACAAGTTCAATGGCTCTTTGTCCCTCAGGGACAGCAAAGTGATCAGAATCAATGTACTTTACAGCCTTGAGAGACTCAACCATCCATCCTGGCAAAGGACTATGAGCATCCTCAATGTGGGGTGGGATCAAAACCCCCCAAGATTCCTTGGGGAGCACATATGGCCCTTCTTCAAAGTTTCCATTTTTCAACAAACTGTCTGTACCCACATTGCAATATTTCAACTTTAGTCAACATAGTTGTGTGGGAACTACATGAATATTGCAATAAAAAAGAAACAATAAATCTCCAACACTCGCCTTTAAATGCTTAAAAGTAAAATGTATATACATGTTACCACGGAATTTTCTTTCTAGTTAGCTAGACCTAAAGAATAATTATTAAAAAAAAAGATCATGTAAGAATTATTTATGAATGTGTATATCAAGAGTGGAGGGAAGAGAGAATTTACCTCTGGTTCGTTTGGGTGAGTACAAAACTTTCAAGGCAACAGAGTCAATAAGTGGACCACATGCAGGATCCTCCTCCATGCCAGGGTTATGGATCACGATTTCCACTTGAGGGTAATCAGCTCGGAACCCACATGCATAAGAGTCAAAACCATTGCTACCATACATAGTCTGAATGGGAAACACTCCCCAATCACTCTTCTCATTGGTTGGTACCACAGACACGTTGAGTTTCTCCTCTTGTGCACAAGTGCGAGCTGCACTGAAAGTTAAGGAATAGAACATACCCTTCACAAGCTCAATCTTCTGCTTAATGGAAGCTTCATTGCCAAGCCTTATAGCATAGTTACCCTGAGGCACAACCAACAACATGTCACCCTGTTTTTGCCCTGCTTTTATGTATTCAACGATTCCTGAAATTTTCCAATGGGGAATGGCATTGTGCCCAGTTACTACTGACCCCTTCAACTCTGATGGTTTTGGCCCAAGCTCGAAGTCTCCATTTGGCAACAAACCTGAAAAAAATATTGTTTTTAAAGTATAAAAAAAATTGTATTAATTCACGATTTTAGCTCTTAGAAGATTGTGTTTCTTTACTATAACAAAATAGTCCCAAGATTATAAATATCAATTACTTTATTCTTCGATTTTATTAAAAAGTTTTTACTTTAATTTATTTTCAACACATTATCGGTTGAAATGAATCACATTTTGTAAAATTAACAATTAAAGTGAAAAAAAAATGGGGTTTACTCAAGTTAACAATCTAGAACTAAATTAAGTATCTGGAATTGGACTATGACTAACAATGGGCAATTGTTTGAGATCCAGCACAAAAAGAAGAGGCCAATTTTGTCATAGTAAAAATATGATTTAAGATAAATATTAATAACAATAAGATAATGCCTAAAAGATGACGAGATGGATTTTGCTTTGCCGATTCAGAATGCAACATCTACGTAACTACGTCCAAAGCAAAATGACTGGCATTTCACATGGTCTCCTCACATGCAATACTGCAAATCCTACGTAATATATTACAGTAATATACTATTTATTAATTTGAAAATATCAATCTCAATATCACAAGCAAATTAATGATTGTTGAAAACAAGAATGAAATTATTGAACATATAATCACAAACTTGTTTTAGTCGTCGAAAAAGTTGGTAGCAATTCAGCTCTCACAAACACCAAGCTCAGCTGAAAGTATAATTAACAAACCTACCCACTTAGCAAAGTATATATTATATTTAAGATTGGAGGAATCAACTTCTTCATAACCTTGCTGCGGATTATATATATATATATATATATATATATATATGGTGTCTGTGTTAAGACTTCAAAATTCTTATGCCTAGGAAAAACATTCATAATTCTGAACCTATTCGAGAAATGCATTGAATTGCTTGATTTTCTCATAATAATTGAAGAATTTGAAATGTGCAAAAGAACAAGAGGAGTAATTTTACATGCATGCATCTAAATATATAAAAAAAAGAGTAAATATATACCATCAGTGATGGACAAAGAGACATGGGAGGTTGCGAAGAATAGGACTAATAGCAGTTTAAGCTTCATTTTCATGTGAGAGCACTTCACTTGTTGTCAAGAATTCATGTGCAAGCATTGCGTTTTAAATGAATGATATATTGAAAACGCCACTGCGTTTGAAGGTAAACTACATGAATTGCCACTGGAACTATTCTAAATTAAAAAATCAACTTCTCAAGATTCAAGAAGATACATTTGTCCCAAACAAATCTGCGACGACGTTGAAATTAATTTTATTTGTTTAATGTTATAAAGTTATAATACAGCTCATATGTCCTCTGTTTTATTGGGTGAGTAACGAGATTGACACAAAACTTTGTCTTTCTAAATTATGAAAGCGGCTATTTTTAGAATTATCCACTTTCATATAATAATAAATAAATAAAGTGGGGCCCTATGATACATGATGAATCAATGTAAAATATTTTCTTTATGAATTATGGTGCCCTTGCTGAAGTTAATTACATTGTGCTTATATTTTCTCTTCATATTTTGTTATTTAAATGATAGTATTTTTTGTTGTTTGGTATCTTAATATATATAAATAACTGTCTTGTTTGTTAAATTTGATTTGAAAATGATACATTAAAATCTCAACAAAATTTGTATAGTTCGCTTTGCAAAAAAGTAACCAAGTTTCAAATGGAGTACTTACATTGTCGGTTGCTACCTATTCTTGTCCTATTAATGAAAGGGTTCTTATAAAATTCCCACTGAAAACTAGAGGAGGAGAAAGATAGAAATTGGAAAGAAATTAATGTTCATTGAGACATCGTTAAATCCCAATCTACAAATAGCAAAAATATTTCTACAAAAAGACAAGGATAATATTTAAAAAAATATTTTCTATAAAAATACTATTTTCAAATTTAAATTTTTATTTCAAAAAATTATATTCGATGTAGAATACAATTGATATATATACATAGAAAAAATTATCGTTTTTCGTTATTACAGTTTTAGCCCCATCATGGATTTGCATTTGTTTCACCATCATAAATTATGGAAATAAAAATGTTAAATTGATTTAGAAATCACCGTATTTGAGCAAAAATTGATTTTGGAATTCATTGTGAAGAAAAGAAAAAGTATTAAAAGAGGTCTTTATTTTAACATTGGAATGTATGTACTTTAAGTAATAAGATATTATATAAAACCTAGAAAAATGAATTTACAAAACAAAACGCAAGGAAAATGACCATGTTGTCCTGCGAATTTGATCATGTTCATATGATTCTTCTCTTAAGACTGAGTTGCCATGTTCTTTGGATCAAAATGACAAGAATATATCAGCATCAAACCTGGGAATGTGCAATCATGGAGCTGGTATCAAATGTTATCCTATGCAGGAGGCAACCCATGTGACATGGTAAGGGACTTTGATTTCAGTGTACCTTAAACTACCAACAAATAAGGTTTCTTTTTTTTAAAAAAACTTTTTTTTTTTGGTTTTTTCCTATTTGGTCGGCAACAATTTTATAAATTTTACAAAATGAGTAAATTTGGTATTAAGCAAATGATAATGATTTAGAGGCAGCTAGAGAACAATTGCATGTATGTACAAATATTAGACAACAGTTAACGTGCTTGTTTGTGTTTCTGTATCTAGTTCGTTTGGTCGTATCTATTCAGGTTCATTAGCAAAAGTTGAAGACCTGCAATTTGAAAAGAATAATTATAAACCTGAAAAAAAAATAACAAAAAAAAAAATATTATGCAAAATTTACTTAAAGAAATTGTTTAAGCAAATTTTATAAATTCACCACTATCTTCCACGTATGTGAGAGAGAAGGGAGTAGGTAAAAGGAGTTTAATCTTGAAAAAGGTAAGAGTTAAAATTTTTTGTTATTTTTTAGTATTTGTATCTATCGAATAAAGAAACTGAAATTACAAAAGTATTGAATATTTTTGTGTATACATTTTTAAGGTATTAAATATATTTGCTTTCTCATTTAATATTTTTTATAAAGTAGTAAGAAAATTAATAAAAGAATATTTAGGGGAGGATATAGGCATTCTGGTTTGGAGAAAAGAAAGTCAGAATATCAAATAACTCAAAATGTATAAAAATTAAATATATTTTTATATTTCATTTTGACCAAAAAGGAATTATTTTTATTCTATAAAAGCTTAAAAGCAGTGCTTGTGTGTCAAATATTGCAATTACTCTTTCGTCACTGATCACTTAGGCAGGGGAATGAATCAAATAAATAAATCACACCTCTAAAGTCACGAATGTACTTTAAATAGAAATGTGTGAAATTGTATAAATTGGTTACTTTAAAAAAATAACAACTTTATGATTTTCTATACATAAGTATACATTTCAGAATTCACAATATCAACCGCTATGTTTTCAACAAGTAATTAAAACTAAAAACTCTACATTTTCACTCTAAACTGCACCCTTCAACAGCATAAAAATCGAACTTGTGGTAAGTGATGAGCTTTGCAGTTGCATTATTCTTATATTGCACCCTTTGGTGGCTACAAATTTAAACAAGAGTTTCCTAATGTACAGAAACAAAAAAGTGTTAACATACAGAATAATTATTTATTTGAAGAAACATGTAGACTAATGAATAATACTAAATGAAATTATTTATTTATTTATTTTGGTCATGAATGAAAATTTTTAGTATGAACATGTCAGTGGATGTCTATGCCATTTGTTGCAGGAAATTTTATTTAGGCTTTACAATTTGGGGTGAACCCATATGCACTCCCTATGACCATGGGCCTTTTAAGAACCATATTATTACAAATAAACTAAATCATATAGCATCTAATTTCAATCATACATCTAAGAAAATGATAAATAAAAACTAGGAGATGGGTGAAGAGACGAAAAGCCAGAAACAGCTATAGAAATCATATTCATACACATAGATTAAAGTGTCCCAAACGATTGACATGCTAATTGTTCAAAGTTGAAGGACATTAAAAAGAAAATTAACGATAACTAAGCACAAATTAGGTAGAAAATGTTAAAATCGACGAATTAGAAACATGCGAAGCTTAAGCTTCTATTTCTCGTACCCTTCGGAAACATCAGAGGCGAGTCTGGACGCAATAGCGGAGTGGTACATTAGGTCATGAAACGACGACGTTTCCATGGTCTTCCTCCGCAGTTCTCTTGCCTTTTCCTCCGTGAAGCACCCGGGTGTGAACTTGGATCTGAGCCGGCCCAGTTCCCGATCCGGATCCACTTTATGAGATGAATTGGGGCTCCCGATGTAGTCTGGATCCGTGGGCCACCCGAACAACGGAGCCCACCAATTGGAAGAACCGGGCTTTCTGTTGTTCGGCTCGGGCTTCCCGGAAGGAACAGCGGAGGCCCGGACCATCATCGCGGGTCGGAAAAACGTGAGTGTGTTTGCCATTAGAGAGAGAAAGAGCGTGCTGTCACAGGTTTTGCTTTGGAGCAACTCATAGTGGGTTGGGGGTACGGAAATTGTTGGGTGCGGTGAGGATCTATCAGGGCTTGCAGTGCCGGCGGTATTTACAACGGTTCGATTATTTGATAAGATAAAGAAAGACAGTATTATGGTTTGGGTGTGAATGAAGAATTGGGTTGTAGAAGAAGAATGATGGGGAGCGTATCAGGGAATAATGATTGTGGATAAGGCAATACACGTGGAGGGTCTTGAAGATGGAGTTCACTGTTCTATTCAGCTGTCTATTTTTTGGTTTCGCTTTTTCGAGATATTATTAGTGATATTTTTGGTGCACTTTTTATCTTTTTGGACCACTTTTGTGAGGATGTTGATACACGCTTATAGCCAATTTTGATACCCCAACCACTTGTGCAATATTACTATTATTTTCAACTTAAATTGTGGGCTTTCAGTTTTTTTGTGGTAGAATGAATCACTTGTCCCCATTTTGTTTCCCCCTTATCATGTCTATCTTATCACCACTTAAAAAAAACATTATACGTCTAATTAAGGTGGTGTTTATAAAATGTAAAAAAAAGGTATTTATAATTTTTAATTATTGAATTTGAGATCAATATCTAATTATATACCTATTTATTTATAGTGCATAAAACCTGAAAATTAAATGGTGAAATTGACATGTTAACATAAACATTCTCTATTATTAAGCCATGTCAACTAAATTATTTAAATTGGCATGCTGAAGATCCATGTTCACTCACTAATTCATCGGGACAGACCTGCAAACTGGGCCTTCAAACAAATATTTTTGAGGGATAAACAAAAACAAAAGCAGGGACAATTCATTAAGCTCCAAATAGAGAAAAAAAGCAATTGAATTGTATTGTGGTTAATTCAATGGGCATGTCTTTCCTCAGTAAAGCTAACAGTTCTAACTCATCTAATATTTCATGGTCACACATTTCCCTTGATCCAAAACTTCTTGATTCCATTTATTGAGAAAAAGTAAGGAAACTCTTCTACATTCCTAATTGGTGGCTAAAATAAAATTGAGATCAAAGAGTGAGAGAGAATTAAGCATGACAGAGAAAGAAAGTATTGGAGCACCAGCAATTTCTACAAAGTTAATGGTGAAAGAGAGTTTATTTCTCCTCCCATCCCGGCATGACCAGGCAAGAAAGAAAATTCATAGCAAACAGATGTTTAGGCGTCATTAGTGATTTTCACTTAGTATTTTCAAGAACTGGTTTATCGTCTAAACCTTTTTTTTTCTTCCATTTGTCTACAAAACTTCCATATTCCAACCATTTTTTTTTCATCCAAATATTAACATATATATATATATATTCTCACTTTTATCCAAACAAACCTGGAGAATAACCCTTTTACCTTGGTTGTTCTTTCATGCCAAGGCACCCTTAATGAAAAAGATCAATGATTCTTCCAAACAATGCTTTGAATTTGATCAAATTCGTGCTTTATATGGATTATTTAAATATAAGTCGAGTCTTAGATATCTTCATTTAAACAGTGAACCCTTCAATTACTAGAATTTTATGAATATTATATGCCAAATCTCTATGTCAATTGAGTGCACTCCTGGGGATTGACAATAAATATTAATCAGCACTAGGCATATAAATAAGTAATTTAGAACCCATTTAAGTTCATTGCAGTTGTTTTATTAGTTATGATCAAATCTTGTATTTTGGAGGTGCCAAATGAAAATTTCCTTGGTTGCTGGTAGGAAATGGAAGCCAAAATTATTAAACTGATAAACCCAACTCACTCCTGAAGGAGTTATTGGCGTTGGGAGTATAAATTAATGCGCTCAGCGGCCAGAAACAAAGCCATGCCAAACTATATTCATGCTCAATCTGACGATGAATTTACAAATGTATGTTGTCTCCCCCACCTTTACGTGGGAAAAATGACAGGCAGATGAAATGAACATAATATTGACAGTTAAAATAAGGGGGAAAAGATGGAGAAGATACAGGTTAAAACCCCTAAGACTACCACGTCAAAAACACCCCAGAGAAGAGAAGACCCTTTAGTAGTCTCTTGCTCTTGAAGTAATATTGCTTAGAAAGAAATAGGAGGATAAAAACCAAAACAAAGACGGAAAATATAGATAATAACCCTATGTATAATCAGCTTTGAAAGAAATGAACTTATTGGCTTTGCGACTCGGATGCAGACAAGAGTCTATTAATGAAGGGTAACATGGCCGCAAGCAATGCCTTTGGACACTCTTCATGGGGTAAATGACCACAACCAGAAATGGCAACCAGTCTCTGCTTGTAAAATGGTAAGAAACGCATTAGAAACCTAATGAGGCAGAATCACATGATAAATGCTTGGGAAATTAAAAATGGACAGTAGTAAAGACGGAATGGGATTGGTTCCAGGTATAGCTTCAGCCCTCATTTTCTCCTTATCCATTTTCCACATCCAATTTTCAGCCTCACTACATACTTAAAAGTATTTACAAATATTGCATAAAGTTTATGAAAATATGGTGAAAGAAAGATACTTACAGAATTAACAAGTTTGGAGGCCATAGCTTGACAAGATTTCAAAGAGACAAGGGAATCTTCAGCTCCGGCAATGACTAACACTGGAATGTCTTCTACAGCTTGCAACAATGATTCTGCATTTTTATCTGAAAGGATGGTTTCGGATGACAATTTACCAATCTCATGAAGTGCCTCATCCCATCCTTCAACAGATAGAGGAGCCTAAACACATAGCCACATACATCAGCAGTCAATAAATTTTTTAATCTAGAAATGATGCTCAGTAAAAGTTATAAAGGAAAGTAAGGGTAAAAAAGATCATGTAAACAAGTTGCAGCCTCAAGTGCAGATTTAAAAAGAAAAATTGATTCAAAAACTCATTCATGCCCCTCAGGAAAAATGTACAAGGTATTCAACACAAAAAACTAAAGAAAATTGTATATTTATCCATCATGCCTATGTAAACAAAGTGGAAACCAAATCTTGATTGTTCTTGGGCATTATCAATTTGTGATAGCTCATTATACAGCATTTATTTCTAGGTTAGGTTATCATTTATGCAACTACCTAGTAATAATTTTCTGCTGAGATCCTTCCATAAAATTTACTATTTTAGTTCACAGATCCAAACTTATAAAGAACAGAGCAATTCTCATTTATAGCTTAAGGTATAAGTATACCTTGTACAGAGTCAAAACTTCTGGTGTCAATTTGGTAGAATCATACCAAGCACGCCGATTCACCACTTGAGTGATTTCTGTCCTTAGTAGAGAACGAACCAAATGCTTCTTTCCAAGTGAGGTATGTAGCAGGATTCTTGCAAAGGATGGAACCAACTCTCTTGACAAGCTAACATTCAGCAATACAACTCCTTTCACAGTAACCTGAATGGACACAAAATAGATCAGAACTAAAGAGACTAAATCAAATGTAAATTATGAGCACCCATTCTTGCAAACTGACAATGTTCAACTAAAACATGAATTGGTAAGGATTCAAGTAAGTAACTGTAAGCAATCACACATACCATGACAAGAATAAAAAGAGTAAAGCTACAAAAACATGTTTCCGAACCCATATTGTGGTTTACATTTAGATAAAAGCTCAGAATCATAATTTGGCAAATCAAATTCACTAGTTATCTACTTACCGAAAAACAAGCAAGAATAAATACTCACATTGAAATAATTCATTGATGTTTGAACTCTTTGGGCAGCCATCAAGGCAAGCAACCCTCCATCATCATGACCAATCAGCACCACTGAAGAAAATCCAATCTCCGAACAGAAGGATAAAAGCAGGTCAACCTGATAAAACAAAATCAATCAGATATTCAATTTCAGATGAAACCTGAATTAAAATTTGAAAATTAAAGATAGTTACATAAAATTTATGGCATTGAATATCAACTCCGAAGAAAAATAAGAAAGAGAAAAAGGATTACACTACTGAATGTTTGTGCTGCTAGTCTCTCTATTTGGAATTCTTTTCCACTTTACATGGTTCAGTAATCCATGATACCTAACTCAAATTTTATTTACTTTCTTAATCTTCTGACCACCAAAGCATAGTTATCAGGATTCAGGAATTTTATATATGCAATATTTGATAAGCTCTAGGCCTTGGAAACCAGAATTTGTCTTCATAATAGAAAGGGTAGCATTTTGATCATAACCCTCTTGTTAAATCAAGATAAGGAAGAGGAAAATAACCATAACCAAATGCATTCTCAAAGAATTTGCACTAATGATAGAATTAGAAAATAATTACCTGGCTTTCAAGCTTATAAGGATTAGGCAACTCTTTTTCCTCCCACTCCTCCCGGCGAGGCCTTGAACTTAATCCCCAACCAGGCCTATCGAATGCAGCAACTGTGCAATTACTCTCCCGAGCTAGAGATGGCATCACATGTCTCCAAGAGAAGACTCCACCACCAAACCCATGTATTAAAACAATACCTAGTTGGTCAATATTATCTACATTTTGCTCCAGAGATTGAAAATCCAATTTACTAGTTTCATCTTCTTCACAAATACCATCTAGGCGAAAAACAGGGATATCTTCAGAAATATTAGAAGTTATAGGACCATCTAATAGAGGAACATGTAGAGAAGAGCCATGGACTCTACTGCTATAGCTCCTGTATAGCTGTGGCTGGATATTTGGAGATGTATTTAACAAATGTCTACTAGATTTTGCCAACCCAGCAGCCATTAACAAAGCACTGCGACCAGAATTCAACTCAATGCAGGATGTTAAAGACAATGTATGTGGAGGTGAACCAGACAAGCTGAGCTTGTAATGGAGTGTAAGTCCTTGGCATGTAATGAATTTGCTGTCAGAATTTGCAAGTAATCTGACCAGCAGTTCTTCATCACGCGTTGTCCCAAAAGGTCTCCGCTTCATCTCACTGTCACTTTTGGGGGTTCTCCCCCCAGAAGGAGTTGGAGATCGTGGTACCTTTGGATAGCCAGAGAAAACATTTTTGCACGATATGACCTGTTCAATTAAACATAAAGAAATTAATGCTGATTTCAGATTTTTTTGGACAAACTACAAGTATTTTTTTGTAAAATTCTGTAAACAAAATTACAGTTTACTCTGATCACCCGAGCAATAACGGTGCTCTAATGTCGACGTAAATTACTAAAATGAAACTAATGTTGATAAAAAAAATTAATATAAAAAACACCTATAGTTTTGCACTTAAATTTTTTTTCCTTTTCTTTGGAACAGGCCTGTAGTATTACAACCATTTAATTCAAAAAGAAGTAACATAAGCACTGGCCTAGGAAATTAAAGAGACTAAATATTATAATTTTTTTCCATTCCTTTAGAACAGGCCCTTAGTATTACAACCATTTAATTCAAAAAGTAGTAACATAAGCACTAGCCTGGGAAATTGAGGAGACAAGAAAATAGAAAGCTGTTCTAAAACTTACAGCTTCAGGATCAGCTCGATGAAACAAGAGCTTTCTGCGTGCTCTGCAGCTGGTTCTATAAGCAACCACAGTATGGCCAAGGGCAAACACAACTGAGGAAAGAAAAAGGACTGGCATTCCCCATGACTTCTTCAAATGGAGTCTCTGCTTCCTGAGGGATGCGGAAGCTTCCGCTTCAATTTGGGAATTTACAGTGAAAACACAAGCTTTGACCGAAAGGAGAGCAATAGACAGAAAGGAGCACAGAGTCACAGTTCCAAGGTAAGGACCATGTGAAAGAGCAGGGCCATCACAAATGGAATAAACACCTGCCATCAAAAGACACACCCAACATGAGAACTGCGCTACCAAACATCTAGGAATAATCCCATTATTTTTCTTTCTAACAATCTATACATGCAATTCATTCTTCAAAAAATATCAATATTTTATTTATCCATAAAGGGTCGCAATAAGGGAACCAAGTGACCCAACACTTCAATTTAACGCAATTTTAATTTTTCTAATTAATTCGAAAAAATAAGGGAGCTAAAACAAGTAACCCTGCATTTTCTGATTAACTTCAACCTTTTAATTTGAAGTAGAGCAGCTGAATATAAGATTAGTCATTTAAACTTATAATAAGTTGAATTGGAATAAGGCAACGAGCTCTAGGCGTTGTTGAAGCAGAATCTGATTGTATAAACTACATTCATATGCTTGGGCTGGAAATGAATACGAGAAATAAACTGAAGAAACAAACAAAGATTAGAAGCACGATAAAAAAAACAAAATTGTTTTAACGAAGTACGATTAGAAATTGGAAACATAAGCTTTTACGATTCCTTGAAAGAGCAGCAACAGAAGCAGAAAAGCGAACGAAACGAAACGCCAAAAAAGGGGAGAGAAAAAGAGAGAAAGAAGCACACAGAGAATGATAAGGGATCTTATGACCGAAACCAGAGGAATATCCATCAAGGAGCTCTTGAAAGCGTAACGATGAAAATGCTCCTTAATGTTGTAACACTTGACGCAAGTGAAGTTCGATATCAAAACGCAAGGCACCAACACGTCCACCACCGCCACCACCACCGGAAGCGACGTCACCGCCAGCGACGCCACCAATGCTACCACAAAGAAAACCGTCCGAACGCACCTCCGAAGCTTCTCGAAGAAGCATTGCCCTCCCTTCGCCATAACAGCCACCGAACAAACACGGCAGCCAGTAACGGCCCTAACAACCTCTCCGGTGCTGACGGACGGTTAGTTACGATCGTCCGAACAGATTTGTTAATTAGTTAGTTAGAAAGAAAGAAAAACAGAGAGAGATCTATTAGGTGAGGTTCCCTGTCAGAGACCAACAATAGTTTCTCCGCCGACGGCAGCTCGTGAGCCATTTCCGGCGGCGGGAGAAACGAGGAGAAAAAGTTCAAGGTCGTCGGAAATATTGCGTGGCGGCAGCAGAGAACGCCATGAACAACGGTGGCCGTTGGCTAGGGTTCCGGTGGGAATAGTGCCCTCTCCAATTTTTTCCGAACGTTTTGAATGCCCTCTCTTACCTTTCTTCTCGTTTTCTCTCCCTTTTTCCTTCTACCTCTCTATCTCTCTCCCCTCTGTTTTTCAGTTGCTCTGTTTTATTTTTTTTACTAACTTTTATTTTTTTTTGCTTTCATTGTTTCGTTGTTATTCGCATGTATAATGTATATGCTAGAATTAAACTCAATTTTAATACTAAAAAATTTATATTTATTATATTTGTAATCTTTTACTAATCTCATAATATTTTATTTTGGAGAATTGTTTGCATTTGGTGGCTTATGACGACGAAGGCAACGGTAGTGTTGGCAGATCGGAAATCCATCGTTAATTAATTAGAATAATATATATCGGGTACTCTTGCTTCAGCCTGGAACATACCTGGCGACCTTTATGCGAATTCACCAAATTAACCTTTAATATTGCAATTATTATTTTTTTCATTCTATTTACACTGGTTTTACTAGCTATGCAAGCAATACTGATTTGCATTTTAAAGTTAAGAACTGAATTAATGAATTGAAGAGCCAATGCAAAAGGTACATTCCAAAAAATAATACAAGAGACCCTCTGTTCGTGTCCAGAGGATTTTCAAATTTCAAAAATACACCATGAGGGATAATATATATAACAAGAGAATCTAAAAATTTAAGTAATGTCCCATTCATGCAAAAAATAATGTTTTCAAATATCTAATTTCAGATTGAATAATAATCCATTTTTCGAATATAATTTTTATTAAATGCGTGCAATTGATTTGATATTTGTAAAGCAGAAGCAATGGGAGATAAAGGAATAGGTGACGATGTCAAGGGAACAAGAGATATATAAGGAAAAAAAAAACTAAACCTTAATTTCGGAGTATCTTATAACTTATAACCGGCGCGCGCATGTATATATATATATATATATATATATATGACAAAATTTACACTAATATTAGTGTAAATCTAACTATTCTTACATTTAATTTGAGTTATTTTATTTAAGTTAAATAAAAAATTTAGATTGAGTGTAAGAGTTTTTAAACTTATACCAATATAAAAAATATTTTCCTATATATATATATAATTTACTATTTTATTTTAGAGAAATCAAACATATTACCTATATACTTAAATAAACTTTTATTAGTATCCATGTTATTCTAATTCAGCTTCATAAATTTATACACCCGAATCTTGCAATAAAATTTTAAAAATGCAAGAAAAAAATTATTTAGTTTCAATTTAGTTAACCTGTGAACCAAACGTCATTTCATTTTTGTTTAAAAAAATGACAAAAAAAATTATACAAAATTAATTTAAGCAAATTTTTTAATTTAAGTGAACTTTACATATTTGCTTAAATAGATTATGTTGACTTAAGTAAATTTTACATTTTTTCTTTTAATATTTTCTTTTCCTTCTCCTCATGCTTAATATTATCTTCTCAACATCTATATTTAACTATTTTTAATCTCCATATTCAACATTTTTCTTTTTTTTGTATCAAACTTCTTTATTTCTCTCCTAACTTTCTTTTGTCTTCATTCCATATACAACTCTTCTTTTTTTCTTCTTACTTTCACATCAACTTATACCTATATCTTTCTCTTTGTTCTACACTCAACTCTTTACTTTCCTCTTTTTTCGTCGTCACCCCATGCCACCACTCGCCTTATCTCTATTTATTTTTATTCCTCTTTTTCTTTTACACCTAACTTATGTACAAAATTTGTTTAAGTTAACATAATTTGTTTAAATGAATATGTAAAATTTGTTAATTTTACATTAAAAAATGTATCTATATTTTTTTAAATAAAAATAAAACTAAATGTTGTCTATTTATTACATTAAAAATCAAGAAAAAATGAAATCAACCAACAGTATTAAACTCACTAAAGTTCGACTAGCAAAACATTTTTTTTACAAGTATGATGTTAGCAACGATTTTAATTTAATATTTTTAATTTTCTTATATTTATTTTCTTTAACATTTTACTAATATATATTTTTAATTTATAATTTAACGGGAAAAAACATCATCCGGGGGTGTAGAGAAACGTAACGGTTAGGCTACAGAATGCTTTGGGAACTAAAATTCAAAGAGGAGGGGCGAATAGGGACCCCATCCTTCAAGTCCAGTCACCATCACACCCTGTTCCGCTGTTTGGTGACTGCCACCTGTCAGAATCAATTTTCCATTTATTCTTCTTTTTTATATGATATTTAATATATATATTAAAATATAATTTAAGAAAGAAAAAAAACAAGAATATAATAAGGTAAAGTAAAACTATGTCTGATATTGAAATATTTGTGTTAAAGTGAATTTTCTACTTTTAAAATGAATAAATTGAAACCGGTCAAACTTGATTAATGATACAATTGAAGTAAAGCAATTTGTCTATGCCTTGTTTGGAAGTTATGTTTGTTCCAGTTTTGCTGTCTCTTTTAGAATTATTAATATTTCCTTCATTTGTGATTTCGTGTAATCTTAAAGAATAGAAATTGCCTTCGTTGTGTTTAATAAACAAAACGATTAAATTCAGTATTAATGAAAAACATCGTTTCTAAACTTTTTTTACATAAAAATAACTTCTTTTTATTGCTCATCTATTATATATCTTCAATAATTATACACATTAAGTGAGATTTAAGAATGAAATAATGAAATTATTGTTTGTTTACTTCAACCATATTGCGCACAGCAATGGCCATATCAACCTATCTCACCAACCATTCTCCTCTTATATTAATTGGGGCAAATTTTTGAAAAAGGAGTGAGGAGAGTAACTTGCATTTCTTCAAATAGGGTCTACTCTTTAGGGCAGTACATGAATTTGGTTGGATCAAATTTGTAGGAAATAAATTTGTCCTGATCAATCAAATAAATTTAAGTTGGGTTAGATCAATTTCATCAAACTTTTCAACTAATCCAACCCTTATAATGTACCTGAAACTGGGAGTAATTTATTTTTTGGTCTTTAAAATTATAAATACTTATTACATTAATTTTTGAAATTATAGAAAAATTTAGCCTTTAAAATTAAGAATAGAATAGTAAAATATTAAATTATATAATTATATCATCATAAATTATGTAAAACTATATCACTACACTATAATTATACTATTAAAAATAGAATAATAAATTTTTATTTAAATAAAAGTAAATAATTTTTATTATAAATATAAAAATATTTTATTATATATTTAGTTTAAAATAATATAAATAAAATTTTGTTTCAATTTTCATGGAAGAATAAAAAATAGCCCTTAAATATTTTAAACATATTTGTTTCATGTATAATTAATATATTGTTATGTTATAAATTTAACTTTTTACCATTTTATTAATTTTTATAAATACAATTTTGATAAAGTCCAAAAGTAAGATCATCATTATATATAATTGGATCTACAAATCTTCTACTTTCTCAATGCATGTTTCAAAGTGTGTAATAAAATATTAATAAAAAATTATATTTTTATTATATAACATCAAACACGTATTAAAATAATATTTAACTTTAGACTATATTTAAAAGTTAAGTTTAGAAAGAAAGAAAAAAGATGGAAGATATTAAAAATAATTTAATCTTATTTGAAAGTTGTCTAATTAAGAATAAAGAGTTATGGAAGTTTTTTTAAACTCTTCAAAAGTTTATTTTGTTAATTTTTCTATTTTAGAAATTTCTCTCTATCATTTTTTTATACAATTTTATAAATAAAATTTTAATTTAAAAAAATTATTAAATTTTCGAATGATAATTTTTTAAACCTTTTTTCCTTCTCTTCCTCCAAACTCACAGACAAATCCTTAATCACTATTTGGTTTTGATCCATCTGCAGTCTGTTATACATTATATGTAAGAAAATGGTTCATATAAACTCTTACTATTCGTTTTGTTTGAGAAAAAATAATAAAAATAGTATAAATAAATAGAAATTGATGAATTTTTTAAAAAAAATAGTTAATATGAAAATAAAATAAAATAATTTTTTTTTATAAATACAACTATATCCTCAGAATAAAAAAAACAAACCTTAAAAAAAGGGGCATATAACAGTGATAAAAATGAAAAAGTAGTTAGTTCTTTTTGTTCTCTTTTAATTTCTTCACAGCGTTGAAGAGAAAAGAATAAAACCGTTTATCTTAACTTTTTATGTTACACAAATATACATAAATAAATTTTATTTTATATCAGTGTAAATTGAATTAAATTAATTTTAACGTTGCACTTCACTTAGTGAATATTTATTTGGTATAAATTTGTGGCACTTATGATGATGCATGCGAAGAGACGTGTTCCCATATGATGAGATAGAAGAAGCATTATTGTTATTATTATTTTGTGCATCGACAAAGGCACATCACAGAGGGTGTGGGGGTGTGGGAAGTAGCAAGGTAACGAGTACAGCCCTCTCTGGCAATGGGGACAATCAACTACCAATATTTTTCCTTTGGCCATAATGAATTTTAGGTCCATTCATGGAAATGGAAGAAAATGGAGGTGTTGCTTTTCCCATTTGGTTGCCCAAAGAAACGTCATGGATGATTCTTCTTCTTCTTCTTCTTCTACACACCACTAGACTTTAATACCATAATACACTTCTCCTCTCCCATGTGCCCTTTCTTTCAAAACAGCCAAAGTCCAAAAACCTGACCCCTTTTTCCCCAAACACTGTTTCAGACAGAAGGGATGCTATAACTGTTTTAAATATGAAAATGAGACACAAGGGCAGCTCAAAAGATGGCATGAGAGTGACTTGTGTGAGAGATTCTTCCATTATTTCAAATAAGTTACTATTTTATGTTGATAAATCATAACAAGTATTCCTCTTTAAGAAATCCAAAAATGGAAATATTTTATATAAAAAATATTATTATCATGTGTTTACCTGAGTTTTTCTTGTATTTTGATTTTTTTATATATATAATTGAATTGAGTTATTGTACTTTGAATGATACGAGAATTTTTTAACAATAAAAGAGTAGATTTTTGAGGCACCTTTTAGTCAATCCAACCATGCTCTTGCTGATGTAGGAGTGGTCCCTCTCTGTTTCTTTCTTTACACTGTTTGATGACAGGATCCTTTGTTTTTTTATACATACATACACAAGAGGATCTAGTAAGTAATGATATACAGTTTTTCAGTTGGAACAAGCAACAACTGAAGAATCTCTTTTCTCTTTTATCCTCTGCGTTAACTCAACAGGTGCAGCTCGGGAATCTGAAGTCACCCTTTTTCTGCTGTGTACTGGGGCCAGCAACAAAATAGTGACTTAGGCCAAATTACCATAGTAGAAACATGATCCGTTATAAATATAAATACTATCTGAATAATTGTTCAAATTTTGCAAAATTTGTTTATTAAATCACGGAGTGGTGGAGTCATTTTAGCAATTGAGGGGGAAACTGTATCTCAAACAAGTTGCTGTTTGCAGATAAGGAGGGCCTATTTTTTATTGGTGTTACCTTCTTTTATTGTTTTGATCTGTGGCATATTATGTTTCCTTCTTCCATTATTGGAGATTAATGATGACTACTTAGATTCTCTTCAGTCATTGATTGTTTTCTAGACCATATTGGGCCATTTCACTGTCAAAGATAAAAATTGAATGGTCAAGATTTGGTGATAGCCAATTGGACAACAACATCCTTTGTTTTTTTTTGGTAACCACCACTAATCTAAAGTCTAATCACCTTTTAAAAAGCTTATTCCTAATATCGTTCATAAGGTTTACATGGTCACCAATGCAGATTAGGAGGTTTCAATTTAACTTAAATAATACTCTCCTAAGAGCCTTTTAATCAATATTTTACAATTAGTATTATAATGTCCAGTATATTGGACATTAACATCTTTTTTTTTCCCCTACATCAAATGTAGTCGGAACACAGAGTAATGATTTCTTACTGAAAACTTGCAGTGGTTGCTTCAAAAATATTGAATACTTTCGCAACATAAAATGGCACTATTTCTTTACCACTTTCAATGCTCAGATTTTCAAAGTTTAAAATGAGTTGTGGAATACACAAACCAATGAATTGCGTAGTACAATCTAACGATATAGGAGAACTTTAATATACGATGAATTAGGGAATATTCTGCACTCATCATTCTTTAAAACATGGATACCCAAGTAGCAAAGTAAGCTGTTTAATATTTATTTGCTAACTCCTAACAATGTAACAAAAAAAATGAAATTAACTCCTAACATTTATGGTAAAATCAACCATGAATACTTACTTAAAATTAATCAACAATATTGTGCCATAATGTTAGCATCTTATTGATCTCTTCAACATTTTTTACTGTTACCTCCCTAACATTTACACACACATTCGTGCTTATTCAAATTTGGAATTTGGGTACCTATGATCTGTCCATTGGTGCAAAGTGAGCACCTTGTCCATTACTTTGTATAGAAACAATGATAACCTTAAACTTTTGCATTTCATTAACTATTCTCAAACATGCAGCTGGAAGCCTAGAATGCAGGAAACTTGTACCTCGAGTATTTGTGTTTGGTGTGGTCCCTTTGGTTAGGCTTTACAGCCATCAACTGCTATGATATATCCCCACCAGTGCATGTCTCCAAGGCACTTCTACCTGTTTGGATTGTTGCGTTTTGGAATGGATATATATTGTTGAAATATTCTTCCTCATACACACATACAATAAAATAATTCCAAAGCAAAGTCCAGCATTCTCTTATGCATGGAACGGAACAAAATGAATGATACAACTAATGTTCTGTTTGTCTTCATCATAAAGCCTATACACTGTTTCAGCTTATAATTACACAAGAAAGGAAGCACAAGTCAATGGCACGTAAAAAAAAAAAGAGACATTAAAAGATTAAGTCCTCAAATAATTTCACGGTTCCTTCTTAGTATTACAAGAAAATCTAAATCCTAGAGCGTCACCTTTAGGTTGGTAAATGACTTCTGCAATTAGTCATCGTGATTAAAAAATGGGAATTCCAGAATATGACAAAGTTCAGACACAAACAATGTTGGCCTGCATGTCTCATGGTATGACAATTTATGTGCCAATAGACAACATATAAGACAGAAAACTAACCGGATAATTAATGAAATTTGTTTTAGTTTAATCTTGCATGTCTCTTTCTCCCTTAACCTATACATGAAGCACTGGGTCTGACATTTAAATAATTGATGCTTATAATTGCTAGATTTTGTTAAAAAAAAATTGAAATAAGTCCTAACACTGTTCAGGTTTATAAAAGAAATGGTGACCAAAATTATACAAGTTTTTTTGTTTTAAGTTTGAAAACACTTTAAACTTTTATATGACTTTCATATTTATTTTATAATTTTATCTTAAGTGAAGTGTTTAAATATTTACTTTGAAGAGTATAAATATATTGAGACTGAGTGGTAGTTAAGAGAGAAGCTCATGTGTTATAAAAAAATTTACGTGTTTTTTAATATAAATTTTGGTTTTATATTAATTCTTAATTGTGATTGTATTTAATTTTTCGATTTGCAGGGAATTCTAAAAAATATTTTAATTTTTTTCAACAATAGCAGTCTTCTTCTAAATTTCTAATTTCAAAGATATATTAGTTTACATAAGATATTAATTTATTTAATTCAGAGTGAAATTTATTTATATGATTATTCGATGATATTTTATCATGTTATCAACTGAAATTAATTTTGACTTTTAAATGAGTCTTTTAATATTGCATATCAACCCATGATTTAAGGATAATATATAAGGGTGTTTGGAGAATAATGACTTTTTTTGTATGATAGGAGCTGTTGGTAATTCAACCCATTAGATTGATGTATGTATTTGTTCAGAACAAACCAACTAACAATGAAACTTTCTATAAAACCAACACAATTTTCATTCATTCGTGATAGATTGCTCAAGGTTTTATTTCTTAATTTTGAGACTAATGTCATCTTTTTTAGTTGAACTTCTGTGGTTGATCATGCGAGAATAAGTAACTTTTCATGTGAGATATATACAGAGGATGTAAACGTAGGTGTCTAAGTCGAGTGGCTAAGGATGTTAACTTGAGTTAAACATGAAGTGATTCCAAAAATATACAAATTAGGTTGGTAAATGAGAGTTAGCCCTCAAATTTAAAATGTATTAATTAATAATTATAATTATTAAATTTATCTTTTCAATTTTATGCAAACATGAAGTCGGATTAAATATTTGTATGTTTAAAATAATAATTAAAATTGTAGTGTAAATTAACGAAATAAATCGTTTTAAATTAGTATTTTAGATTTTAATTATTTAAATAAAAAATACAGGCTAGTCATTTAACTTGAATTGGCAAACTTAACATTGTATTTATTCATAGTCCAACCCATCTTTCTGCTATACATAAATCCAATCTAATAAACATTGATTAGAAAAATATCTTGGACCCTTGTTTAATCTAACCGGGCCAGCCCAAAGAAAGTGGAGGAAGTCCAACATATTTTAAGGCCCAAATCATTACTGCTTACTCTTGGTCTGCAGAATAATCAGAGCAAATTATTATTTTAATTTAATGTTTTAAACTAAATTTTATCAACTTTGTTTTTTTTTTTAAATTTCTATACAAATGAAAGTATATAAAAAAAGTATTCACTATTTCTGTGCTTTGATGTGGAGGTTGATCTTTTACTTGTGGGGCTTGAATTCTATATTCTTGCTGAACCTGTTGCCTTCAGCTTCCTGTTGTTTGTACTATATCATGACATTCTTCAATTTTGTCCTTGGTTTTTTATAAAAAAATATATATTTTATATTCCTCGTCTTTTCAATCATGTTGGGGGTATTCAGAGATTATTTCAATTTAATTTTTGATCTCAAAGTTTGAGTCTCAAATAACACATATATTTGAAAGTGTTGCTAATAATAAATCTATTTGACTTTCTCATAATTACTTGTAACAAAGAATATCTATATATAGACTAAAAAATTTCTTTAAAAAGAAAATCATCTTTCTCATTAAATGTAATTTGTTTTTGTTATTGATTTGTAATTGATAACAATAACATGGTTTTGGGCTAAATCATTTGCTAACTTAACATAGATAGAAGTTGATGATGATGTGAAGTTTTATAACTTTTATTTTGGTAGTTTCTACTTTCTACTTCTGAAATCTTGAACTGATACCCACTGTTTATAATGGGGCCATATTCCAGGGAATTGGGCCATGGTGATAGAATATGTGTGAGAATAAACTCATCCATTGATGTTCAAAGAATATAGAGGCAAGTGGGTGAGTACCACAGTTATTAAGACTTGCGTTTTAGTTCAAGAGTCACAAACTCAACACAAGCCCAACTTATTCTATTTTGCCAAACAAACCTTAGTTATCTACTTTGTTATGTTCTTGTATTTACGAAATGAGGTATGAATAGAATTACAATGCCATTTTGGTGCATATTAAACTTATCTTTCAAGTTTCAACCAACAGAGATTCATCTGCTCGAAATGAATAGATTATACCAAAATGAATTTCATTTATCTCAAGGTTGTGTCTTCATTCTTCAATTATCAAACCAGAAAATTCACTCATAAAAACTGGTTCATCTTCCCAAGTCTTATAACGGGTTTGGTTTATAATTTGGAAATGTCTCAAATCATGACATGGAGTTTGCATACTGAAAACTAAACACACTTTTATTGATCGGTTTGTGAGCCATATTGAAAGAAAATAACATTTGTAGTTGAATTTTGACAATCATGACAAGAAACATTATCGATTAAACCAATTCAAAGTTTTGGCATTTTATTTTGAAAGATGAACAAATACTGTACAAGTTACGTGTTCGTTTTGTTCAGATTTGAGGATTCTCGCTTTGAATTAAAACTGCAACATAGTTGGATGCTGGAATAAGCTTGAAAGATGCAAGTAAAAGTTGCACTGTATCGATGTAATACATGATTTAGGGTTTAAGCATTCAATATTTTTAATTTTTTCATTAGATTTATAATTTTAATTTATAAAATTTGTACCGATTTAAAAAATAGGATTGATCACCCAATAGCATTCAGTGTTATATTCGTTGACAATTATATATTAATTAGATTTATCAAATATAATATATATTAATGAGTGGCTTTTCATAATAATAAAATTTACTTGATAAAACAATGAAATTGACAATACTATAGTATTAAATGCTGCATTTACTAAATCAAATATATTTGCTAATTTTTAAAGATAATATGTATTTATTAAATAAATGAATTTTTATTTTGACAAAATTTATCAAAAGATGATTTTTCAGCAAGAAAGTAATTATTACATAATGTAATAACTAAAATTGCATATTAAAAAAATTAATTATTTTCTTTATTATATAGAAAAAAAGTTAGTTTATGAGACAGATTGTAAAATAACCAAATTCAAATGAATATATACAAATTTATTAATATGCATAATGATTTATCTCTTAATTTCTATTTTGTAATTTAAACAAACTATGGTGAGTTATTTCAAGTTAAAAAACATATATTATAAATATTGTAATAAATAAAAATTCAAATTATATAATATATAACCTTTTATTTATCAAATAATCGATACACGGTAAAAATTCAATAATCACTTTAAAATCTTTTATGTAGTTTAAAATACAATATATAGAAATTTGAGATGCTATAATACTACATTTTACTTTTATTTGTTAGAAGATATTAAATTACAATTTTAAAAAGCAACTTTTTGACATATTTTGCTAAATATTAGATATGTTAGAGAAAAAAACTTCGACAAAATGCAATGTTTCTCTCAGTTTTTCTTCATGTAGTTTGTTGAAACTTAATAGGAAACTGCTTGAAAAAATTAGCACATTTTTTAATCTTAAAATTTGTCTTTGTGTATTGATATAGCACGTGGCTTATTCATGAACATGATTTGGTCCTATCATCGACTAGTACGAGTCAGCCTGAAACTTCAAAAGTATATTAATAAACATTGTCTGCCCTCACAACCAAAGACACCAAATTGTAAATATCACAACTTTTTAATTTTTGTCAATTTTTTATATTATATTTTATATTTAACTAATAAAAAGAACACATATTTTGTAATCTATTTGTAACATAATCCTTTGTAGCATTCAGTACTCTTCAATTGTAATTGTAATAGTAATTTTAAAACATAATGAAGAAAGGTTACAAATAGTAATCATATCTCGATGGACAAAAACTCCACCGTTCATTAGTGAATGATTGTTTAGTTTTCATAGAGAAAATTTTCAAAGTAATTATAATTTTAGTATCTGAAATTTGACATTGACTGTGATACTATATCTAATTTTCAAAATTTTTATATGCATATTTTAAAATTTTATGTTTGACACTTAGTGTAACATTACTATACATGTAGGGGTTAGCAGCAAGTTGCAATGCAATTTGCAAAGAGCGTTGTTGCAAAAGCAGAGGACCTTTTGGTTGGGCCACTCATGGGTTTTGATGAGCCGTGAATGACAGTGGTTCACGTTCCAAGGTTTTGAATCGCACATGTAACTTTCAAAATCTATGCAACACTTTGTGAATTGCGTGTGAAAAAAATATCTCAAGGGCATTTTGGTGATAGGAGGATAAAGTGAGACATTTGGGAAATTACACTTATTTTAATGATCTCTGTCCTTAAAATGACATTATTTTTACTAAATGTGATTCTTTTTTCAACGATCACAAGGTTTTAAACTATAAATAATTTTGTTTGAGCTATAAATATATAATATGATATGATTAACTCTCTTAAGGAGAGATTTCTTAGTACATAACACGTGAACATAATTCTTTGCAGAAACATATATATGACCTAAATTAACTATCCGGCAGCGAATCTGTTATTCTTTTTTGCAAAAGAATAAAATTACTTTTATTAAATGTATACCCAAATTATTTTTATTACCAAACAAAAGAATAGTGCGTGTTAATATTATATATATTATTAAAATGAAACCCCACTTATATTTTTACCTAACAAGTATTGTTTTTTAATTTTTGTCTTCTTCAACCCCTGGAGGGTTTGATTGCTTCTCTTTGATATATAAATGTAAGAGATATTTGTATTTGCTTCTTCTTCCTTTTCAGTACACAATATTCTCTTTAACCTACAGCCACCTTATCTCTCTCTCTACCACCGCCTCTCTCTTTCTCGCTCTATCTCTATCTTTATGTTCTGGTGTTGAAGCACCAGATTACATTGGTTGTTCTTGGAGGAACCTAAGAGAGAGAGAGACATGGAGGCTGTTCTTCAGACCAAAGGGCTTCTCTCTCTTCCCACCAATCCCAGAAACAGGGTTTTGAACCCATCACACGGCTTAAAACACCGATTTTTCTCACTGAAGCCCAAAGCCCTTGATGGGTTTTCTCTCACTACCAATGGATTCCAAAAACTCCAAGCTTTTGAGCCAAAAGTTAATGCCTTTGTTCCAAAGGACAAAAATTTGTTCATTTGCAGGGCTGAAGCTGCTGCTGCTGCTGCTGATGGGCAACCTGTGTTTGGGGAAGCTGAGGCTGAGAATCCCAAGTTTTTGGGCATTGAGATCACAACCCTCAAAAAGATTATCCCTTTGGGGGCTATGTTCTTTTGCATCCTCTTTAACTATACCATTCTTAGAGATACAAAGGATGTTCTTGTTGTGACGGCCAGGGGAAGCAGTGCGGAGATTATTCCGTTTCTCAAAACATGGGTGAACCTTCCTATGGCTGTTGGGTTCATGTTGTTATACACAAAATTGGCTAATGTTTTGTCCAAACAGGCTCTTTTCTATAGTGTTATTCTCCCTTTCATTGCTTTCTTTGGGGCGTTTGGGTTTGTTTTGTACCCTCTCAGCAACTATATCCACCCTCAGGCTTTTGCAGACAATCTTCTCAACATCCTTGGACCTAGGTTCCTTGGTCCACTTGCTATTATGAGAATATGGAGCTTCTGTTTGTTCTATGTTATGGCTGAATTGTGGGGCAGTGTGGTCATTTCTGTGCTGTTTTGGGGATTTGCTAATCAGGTAATTTTATTTTATTAAGTGACTTTGTTGGTTGCTTTTTTTGTTTGATTATATGATGGTAAATGTTGGTGTCAGGTTATGATTTTAACTCTAGTATCCTAAAATTTGCATCCTGAATTGATTAGATTTGTTGGATATCCTAATATTTTACATAAACATATTCCATATTCTGCTTGAACCTGGGTGGATGAAATTTAGATATGGTCACTTGTCGATCATAATTATTAGATATTAATTGTTTGACTTTCTTTTTTCCCTGTCTTTATCTGTGTGCTGTTTTTGATTCATTTTCTTCAGATTGCACGTCTTGCGTTCTGACTTAGCAGTGTACATATGTTGATGTTTGAGATTTGAGATAAGAGATGATTGAAAGCATGGTCATGTTACTACAGTGTTTTGCATTTACTATTTCATGCTATATAGTATCATTTTTAATCTGAGTATGCGTTCATGTTATTATTAGGTATTTTAAATCTTTTGTTTTGTTTGATTGTTAATATAGTAGCAATACTGTTCTAAGTATGAGTCATTATTTAACTTTTTGCAACATGCATTTTACCCCTTCAACAAGGTGAGTGCTGGGGACTATAAATACTGATTGCTGCTTCATTTGAAAGAGACGCTGAATTAATTTATATGATTTCTCTGTCAATGAATAGAATGATGGAATTAATTAAACTCGATGACATCTTCCAACGTCTCTCAGTTTTTCCCTTTTCCTTGTGTTATATCTATTGGTTTCTTAAGCTAAATGAAAACTGCAAAGTATTTGTCAGATGACTTTAGGCTAGGTTTGCAAGACAATTTTTTTCCTAGGGTGTTTTATTATCATAATTAGTCATTCATTCTTTTTCTTTTTGGACAATGGATTTCTATAGTCATGGTAGATTTAATAATCGGGGTTAAAATTCAGAATTGATGCAAGAATTGTGAAGTCCATGTGAATCCAATAAAACACTAATGATGATTGTTAGATTCTTTGTTTTGTTAGTGATACATTTTTACGTTCTCCAATTTCCAATGGTTTTATTCTGTCGATGTGGTAAAATAAGTCTAGTATTAGTTTCTTTTTCTTGGCAAATCTAATACCTCTGTTTTTCTGCAGATAACTACTGTTGAGGAAGCAAAACGATTCTACCCACTGTTTGGACTTGGGGCCAATGTAGCTCTTGTGTTCTCTGGACGGACGGTGAAATACTTTTCTAATCTGAGGAAGAATTTAGGTCCTGGTGTTGATGGTTGGGCCATCTCTCTAAAAGCAATGATGAGCATAGTTGTAGTTATGGGGTTTGCAATCTGTTTCTTGTACTGGTGGGTGAATAATTATGTACCTCTTCCCACACGTAGCAAGAAGAAGAAGGTAATCACTTGAAAGGCAGCTACACCAGTTCTTTTTTTTTTATCGCTGCCTATGTTTTTTTAAATTTTTTTCATTTGCAAAAAATGGATTTTTAATATAATAAATGAGGAATTATTTTTGTTGTTTGATTGTTCAGTTTTTTTTTGGTATTTGAAATAGCTTAAATGACATTTTACCTTGCTATGGTTTTTACAGGATAAGCCCAAAATGGGAACAATGGAGAGCTTGAAGTTTTTGGTGTCTTCAAAGTACATTAGAGATCTTGCCACTTTAGTGGTTGCTTATGGAATTAGCATCAATCTCGTTGAAGTTACTTGGAAGTCTAAGCTTAAAGCTCAGGTAATGCACAAATATAGTGCTTTTGTCTTATTTGTGGTTTGTAACTGGCTATTTGACTCTGCATCTTTGCTGACAAACCTGTATTAACTGCAGTTCCCTAGCCCCAACGAGTATTCTTCATTTATGGGTGACTTCTCAACTGCAACTGGAATTGCCACGTTCACCATGATGCTTGTTAGCCAATTTATATTTGACAAATATGGATGGGGCGTTGCTGCCACAATCACACCTACGGTCCTGCTTTTGACTGGAGTTGGTTTCTTTTCTCTTATATTGTTTGGTGAACCACTTGTACCCGGTCTTGCAAAGTTTGGAATGACTCCACTACTAGCAGCTGTATATGTGGGTGCGTTGCAGAACATATTCAGCAAGAGTGCTAAGTACAGCTTATTTGATCCCTGCAAAGAAATGGCCTACATACCATTGGATGAGGACACCAAGGTTTGGATTCTTGTACCCTTGTCCATCATATTTACAATTAATTAACTTGAGCCTTTCATTTCAATCCGATTTATTAAACTATACTAAGTTCTTTCACAAATCTGCATCAATCTACTTTTTTCATTAAACTTGGCTTTGCATTCCTTGCTATAGGTTAAAGGTAAGGCAGCCATTGATGTTGTGTGCAACCCATTGGGGAAATCTGGAGGTGCCCTTATTCAGCAATTTATGATCTTAACTTTTGGATCACTAGCTAATTCAACCCCATACCTTGGAGGGGTGCTTCTGCTGATTGTTTCTGCATGGCTAGCAGCAGCCAAGTCCTTGGATACGCAGTTCACCGCATTGCGGAAAGAGGAAGAACTTGAGAAACAGATGGAAAGAGCAGCTGCTGTTAAGATACCAGTGGTGGCTGAGAACAATGAGGGTGGAAATGGTTCTCTTGCAACTGGGTCACCAGCAGCCGGTGACTCCTCAAGTAGTCCATCTGAAGCCTCAACTCCTCGCAATATTTAAGAGAAAAATGTGCTTCTTTCTGTGCAAAATTGCCATGCAGAAGGAACAAGTAGAGATCTTTGAGAGGAGTGATAGATGAAACTATTTGTTGTAGGTTTATTACATATAAACTCTTATAGAATAAGCTTGCTACTTACTTTCTCAAGTCTTGATTTTTTTGTCCCCATAGATAAGATGAATTTATTTACTTGTTTCTATCAAGGTTGGTGAACCACATTTGTTTTCCAATGAAAGATAGAACTCGTTTCAGTGTTTGTAATCTCAAATCTCTGTTTCTCTATTTCTAGTAATTGGGTGATCATGACTTTGTGGGCTAAATTTCAGGTGGGTTTCTCGATGGTTTTGGGCTTCAGGAGTGTGGAAAAGGGATAATTAACCGCTGCCAGCCCAAAAAAAAGTATATTTGGTGGTGGGAGTAATAGACAGAAGGGTCAAGGACAGCCCAACAAACGAACAAGAACATATTTTTATTTGATGTAACGAAAACCATGATGAATGGGCTGGATCCAACAAAATATAATAAATGCAAGGTTTACGTTTTACTCAGAGCTTTATTTGTCTGCGTCAAAAACGACAAGAATGGTCACGAGATTGGGTGTGATGTGACCCCGTGGTGGTGCCATACGCAAATTTTGGATTCTTTGTTCTTTTCCCCATTTTGACATGACATTGGTATACCCTTTTTTATTTCTAAGGAGGTTGTATTTATATTAAGGTAAAATGTAAAAGGAGAATGTGTGGGCATTATGGGGGTAATTTAATAATTGACATCTTACTCATGATTAATAAAAATATGCGTAACTTCAAGAGTATGTTTGTCAGCGAGATCTTTTGAAGAAAAGAGAAGAGGGGGCAATTTTTTAATTCTCAAATGATTAGTTATATAAAATTTATATATTAAAAAAAGAGATTGGGATATTAGATTTATATTCATCTGTCATTTTATGTCTTTCATTTTAAAAGTTATTAAATTAGTTACTATTTATTAAAAATAAAAATTTGTCCTAACTCCTCTTTCTTTCTAAAACTCAACTTTCAAAATACCTTAAATTTACTAAAATTTCAACAGTTGTTTTTTCATAAACGGTGATAAGTGCAACTTATAAATTCTTGTTGGTTCTTATGGAGGTTCATTAGTAGCTTGACCTTAAAATGAAGCCAACTTTCTAATCTTTTTACACTTTTTGTTGAAAAAAAGATGATGAGTGGTGTTGAATCTCTACTGTATAATCATACCCTTCTGATCAGTTATTTCATGTTCAGCCAGTGGACACAATTTTTATATACGGAGAGAGTCTAGATTTTTCTTTGAATGCTATATCATATTAAAAAAACTCTGGGTGCCAATATCTATGATGAGACGCATTCTAAACCTTCTACTTGATGCCTTCTTCCATCCACTTCTTGCTTCCATCATTCTGTGCAATCTACATTTCCTTCAAATCAACCATCTTAAACCAATAATCAAAGAACTCAAGAAGGTATGTATTATCAGCATGGTCTTATGAAGCAACAAAGTTCCACTGTTGTTTCTTTGCCCATCCATATTGGATTCCTTGTAGTGGTATTCAACAAAAGTAAATGAGACGATAGTCCAAACTCCTTACGTATACATGAGATAGAGAGAGAACAAAAGGGTCTGTTTCAACTCTCCAAGTGCCTTTCAATTTTGATGGTGTTATAATTAATGTTATTCATCGTATGCTCCACATAGGAGGATATTAGCAAAATGGTACATTGCCTGCCATATGTAGAGAATAAACAGTTGTATGAGTGGTCCTACACTACACTCCTATATTCTCATATCTTAACAGCCTTATCCATCCTCTTCATTCCTAGCTTCAACATCTCTACAAAATCTCATGTCCACAACAAGGTCAAAAGAATAAATCAATTATTCTTGACATATATACTTTGTTATGCAATATGACCAAGACAGCTACTACACCAACCAATTGCTCCTCCACCACTCTATTTGAGCTTCTCAACGAAATGAAGAAGCAACCCTACACAGAAGCAGTAGTAACATTCCCAGCAAAATCTCCATCCCAATTCTCCTCAGAATGCTGGTTCGACGATGCATGCATCTTGGACATGGATTACTTCGTGAAGACCCTTGCTGGCATCAAGGCAAAGGGAGTTCGTGCAGATTTGATAGGTTCCATAATCACACACTATGCCTCCAAATGGCTCCCTGATCTCTCCGCAAGTGACATTGCTGAAAAGGGTCTCACCCAATTCGAGGAATCACCTGAGAGTGTGACAGCTTCATGGATGAAGAAGAGGTTTTTCGTGGAAACCTTGGTGGGTGTTTTGCCTCCCGAGAAAGATGCAATTCCATGCAACTTCCTCCTCAGGCTTCTGAGAACTGCCAACATGGTTGGAGTTGAGGGGACTTATAGGCAAGAGCTTGAGAAGCGCATTTCATGGCAGTTAGATCAAGCATCGTTGAACGAGCTGGTGATTCCCTCCTTCAGCCACACTTGTGGGACATTGTTGGATGTTGAGTTGGTGACTAGGCTTGTTCAGAGGTTTGTCAGTTTGGACCTTGAGGGTGCTAAGAGTGGTGCTGCTTTGGTTAAGGTGGCCAAGTTGGTTGATTGCTACCTCGCTGAAGCTGCTGTGGATGCCAATTTGAGTTTGGCTGAGTTCGTTACTCTTGCCGGAGTA
Organism: Abrus precatorius; assembly: GCF_003935025.1. Lineage (NCBI taxonomy): Eukaryota > Viridiplantae > Streptophyta > Magnoliopsida > Fabales > Fabaceae > Abrus > Abrus precatorius. Next base: position 541,781 of record NW_020874351.1, on the reverse strand, counting down.
CTTCCAAGCCATTCAAGAGCAACCGATGATGGGTTGTACAGAGCCATTGATACTTATCTCAAAGTTTGCTTCTTTCTTATTTTCAATCACTTTCGAATTGGTTGATGATTCCTAGAGTTAATTCCTTCAATGGGCTTCTAAGTTATTTCATAGATAAATAACCTATTGGTAAATTAAATAAAAACTTAATTTTTTAATATAATATCTTAACTTGGTTAGTTTACTTATGATATAGTTATTTATCCCACAAGATAATTTAGAACAAGTCTTGCATAAGAAACCTCACAATTGTTCCTAACTATATACAAATTAAGCAATATACAAATAACAAATACTTGTACACTTATTGTATTAATGTTTTGTATTAGATGTAGCTTGCATAGTTTGAAAATTAATAAATGTTGAGTGTAATATAAATACAAAATGGATATGTATAGCTTCGTAAATTTAAATTTAATTTGGATAATTTTTTAGAGAATTTTTCATTACAAAAAATTAATGTAAAAATTAAATAAAATTTAAAAGATTTTGTCGTTTAACTTCTATAAAATTAAAAAATTAAAAAAAATTAATTTATGATTGTTTGGTATAAGAACAATGATTATTGTGAGAGTTTCAATAGAATTGATAGACAGGCACATTGATTGAATTGAAATTAATTGTATTAATTTTGGGGGTAATAGGCACATCCAAACGTGTCGAAGCAAGAAAGAAAGGGTCTGTGTAGACTAATCGATAGCCGGAAGCTAACAGCAGAGGCATCACTTCATGCAGCACAAAACGAAAGGTTCCCAGTGAGAGCAGTGATTCAAGTGCTACTCTCAGAGCAGAACAAACTGAACCGCCACGTGGATTGGAGTGGGTCGTTGATGAGTGGCACAAGAAGCCCCAATGGAGGGTTCGATTTACCCGCACGTTGTCTCTCGAAACGTGAGATAAACGCTCAACAGTCAGAGATAAGGAAGCTGAAGGATGACTTGTACAGGTTGCAAAGCCAGTGCAATGCCATGCAGGCGCAGATGGAGAGAATGGTGGAGAAGAAGAAGGGTTTCTTCAAGTGGAAGCGATTTGGGTTTGGGAAGATTGAGCAGAGTGTGACTGTGTTGGACAAAATGGAACATGAAGATGATGATGGGTTTGGAAATGGAGGGTTCACTCCTGCGGATATGAAAACCAGGTTGGTCAACGTCAAAGGTTGTAGGAATCCCCACAAGTGGAGGAAATCCATGTCATGAAACCATGTTTGTTGCATTCACCAAGTTGAATTCATCCAGTTTGTGTAGAATTAGACTTGCATGAAATCAATTATTGTTGTAGGATCAGTTATTGTATTTGGAATAAAGTCAATAAAGATGTGGGAATGCCCTCATTAATAATGTATGTATGAATGTATGGTAGCCTCAAGTTGTAATGTTTTTTAAATTTTGAGTCTGTCTATTTAGCCATTATGAAGGAGAATGAAGTTTGAAGTGTATTTATTGAAATTGTTTTTGAAAATTCAATTGAATTAACCATCATCAACGATAAAATTATCCTTCTAATATTTAACATGGTTGTATTTAGTAAGATTCAAACTCAAAATTATTTTCATTAAACTAGAACACTGAGTGACAATTATTGTGGTTCATGACTGTCTATTTTGTGCGGTATAAACATGCACCAACTCAGGGAACAAAAAAAATAAAAATAAAAAATCCCCACGTGTTGTTGTTCAAATTTTTTTTTTGGGTCAATGAACAAAACTTCCAAGTGGCCCAGTCCATTTAATAAGCAGGCCCATGATGAAGCTTTGATATACCGAAAATCCTGGTTAAGCTACAGTTTCTCGACCAAAAAAAGCCATATTTTTCTATTTTTCTTGCTTTTGTAGTTACTGGTAATGCATAGCTAATAGTTAATTAAATACGACAGAAAAGGATAACAAAAATAATATTGTGCTATTCTTAATTTCTTGCTTCTATAACTTGGTAAATTAATCAGATTTGGCTAAGCACATGCAGGATAAAAAGAAAAAGAAAAAGAAAAAGAAAAAGAAAAGATATATGGTTTGATATTTTTTTTAACAGGTGAATCAAAATAAGAACACGTGTTTGAGAGTAATCAGTTGTGTATTCGTTATGACACGTGTTAATTTTAAAAATTATTTTTATTAATGGTAAAATAATTGTCTACACTCTTTACATATTTAATAGTTTCCACTTTTAGTTTTATTAACCTACCAATTAATTAGATTATTATCTGGTCATTTATTTTTGAAATAAATAACTCAATTTTTAGAACATTAAAAATTTATTCAAACTAATAAAATACGATAAATTAAACACGTGGTTACTAGCAAGGGTATAGATAAACAAACATAAGACCACATTATGTTCGGAAAAAACATGAGAAGACATTAAATTAAAACAACATAACATGGATAAGATGATGGTTATGGTTGGCAGATAGAGAGACAGAAACGGTAACACGAACTGAACTATTTACTCTGTTCTCAACCTTCTCACACACTTAGACATTGTCGTGTTCTCTTCTCTTTGCTTTTAACGGATAAACCCTCTCATTGCTCTGTAACTCCAAATGGCAGCGTTTGCTAAACCCTCCCAACTCCATCCTCAAAGTGACCATCCCATTCTTCCAACCACTTCCACCAACTTCAAGTTCAAAACTTTCACTTTCACCCGCAACGTTCACACCCTCCATCCCCCACTCAGAAACGTTAAACATATTTGGGTCTCAAATTCTGTCACCACCACCACCTCCCTCAGCAGTCACAACCCAAACTCTGATATTGTTCAATTATGTCTTCTTGGGGATTTGGACAGTGCTATGAGCTACTTAGACTCCATGCAAGACCTTCCAATTTCAGTTGAAGAAGATGCTTATGTTGCTTTACTACGGCTGTGCGAGTGGAAGAGAGCAAGGAAAGAAGGGTCTCGTGTTTACTCTTATGTTTCCAAGTTGATGACCCATTTGAGCCTTAAGCTGGGGAATGCTCTTTTGAGCATGTTTGTGAGGTTTGGGAATTTGGTGGATGCTTGGTATGTGTTTGGGAAAATGGAGGAGAGAAATTTGTTCTCTTGGAATGTTTTGGTTGGTGGGTATGCTAAAGCTGGCTTCTTTGATGAGGCATTGGATCTCTATCATAGAATGTTGTGGGTTGGTGTGAGGCCTGATGTTTATACTTTCCCTTGTGTTTTGAGGACTTGTGGTGGCATGCCTAACTTGGGGAGGGGTAGGGAGATTCACGTGCATGTTATGAGACATGGGTTTGAGTCAGATGTGGATGTGGTTAATGCATTGATAACTATGTATGTGAAATGTGGGGATGTCGATACTGCTAGGTTGGTGTTCGATAAAATGCCTAATAGAGATAGGATTTCGTGGAATGCCATGATTTCTGGGTATTTTGAAAATGGACTGTGTTTGGAGGGACTGAGGTTGTTCTGTATGATGATTGAACATCCGGTTGATCCTGATTTGATGACCATGACCAGCGTGATCACTGCTTGTGAGCTTCTGGGTGATGAGAAATTGGGAAGGGAGATTCATGGTTATGTTCTGAGAACCGAGTTTGGGAGAGATCCATCAGTTTATAATTCGTTGATTCAGATGTACTCATCTGTTGGACTCATTGAGGAAGCTGAAAAAGTTTTCTCTCAAACAGAATGTAGAGATGTGGTGTCATGGACTGCAATGATATCAGGCTATGAAAACAGTTTGATGCCTCAGAAAGCTCTTGACACATATAAAATGATGGAAGCGAAAGGTATCATGCCAGATGAAATCACCTTAGCCAGTGCGCTATCTGCTTGTTCTTGTTTATGCCATTTAGATATGGGGATGAACCTTCATGAGCTGGCCAAGCAAACAGGGCTTATCTCATATGTGATAGTTGCAAACACACTCATTGACATGTATGCTAAGTGTAAATGCATTGACAAGGCTTTAGAAGTTTTCCACTCTACTCGTGAGAAGAATATTATATCTTGGACATCTATCATTCTTGGTCTTAGGATCAATAACCGGTGTTTCGAAGCTTTATTTTTCTTCAGGGACATGTTGCTTAGACTAAAGCCAAACTCTGTTACTTTAGTTTGTGTCTTATCTGCATGTGCTAGAATAGGAGCTTTGACATGTGGGAAAGAAATCCATGCCCATGCATTGAGGACTGGAGTAGGTTTTGATGGTTTTATGCCCAATGCAATTTTGGACATGTATGTGAGGTGTGGAAGAATGGAATATGCATGGAAACAATTTTTCTCAGTTGATCATGATGTCGCTGCATGGAACATTTTGCTAACAGGATATGCTGAGCGTGGGAAAGGAGCACTTGCTACTGAGCATTTTCAGAAAATGGTAGAGTCAAATGTTAATCCTGATGAAATTACATTTATCTCCATATTATGTGCTTGCAGCAGATCTGGTATGGTTGCTGAAGGCTTAGAATATTTTAACAGCATGAAATATAAGTACTCAATCACACCTAATCTGAAACACTATGCATGTGTGGTTGATTTACTGGGCCGTTCTGGGAAGTTGGAGGAAGCGTATGAATTCATCCAGAAAATGCCAATGAAACCAGACCCAGCAGTTTGGGGAGCCTTATTAAATGCATGCAGGATCCATCATGATGTTGAGCTTGGAGAACTTGCTGCAGAAAATATCTTTCAAGATGATACAACAAGTGTTGGATACTATATTCTTCTCTCTAATCTTTATGCTGACAATGGTAAATGGGACAAGGTTGCAGAAGTAAGAAAAATGATGAGGCAAAATGGGCTAATAGTTGATCCTGGATGCAGCTGGGTGGAAATGAAGGGCACAGTGCATGCTTTTCTCAGTGGTGATAACTTTCACCCTCAAATAAAGGAAATAAACGCACTTTTGGACAGATTTTATAGGAAGATGAAGGAAGCTGGTGTTGAAGGGCCAGAAAGCTGTAACATGGACATAATGGAAGCTTCTAAGGCTGATATATTTTGTGGGCATAGTGAGAGACTAGCCATTACCTTTGGACTCATAAATTCTGGCCCTGGCATACCTATTTGGGTAACAAAGAATTTGTACATGTGCCAAAGTTGTCACAACATTGTCAAATTTATATCTAAGGAGGTTCGCAGAGATATTTCTGTGAGGGATGCTGAACAATTTCACCATTTCAAGGGGGGTTTCTGCTCTTGCATGGATGAAGGTTATAGGACTCAGCCTGATTTGCAAGAAAACTGTAATATATGTAGCATCATATCGAAAAGTTAAAATTGCAAGAAATTACTACTTCAAGATCCTGCACATAATTGATTAATGGGCCCATGAATCATCGATCAACCTTATACATAACATTTAAGCTTACAATAATAGTTGTGCATGTAATAATGCTAATTTTAAGTTAAAGTCATTATTTTCTAATAGTAATAATAATCACGGAGTTATTCCTTTTGTTTTGGTAACTATCATAAAGTTTATTCTTTTGCCATTGTAACCAACGGAAAATCTTGCACGTTATTCTGAGGTGTTAGCGAAAAAGCATCTTATCTATAACGCAAAGAGAAGTGGTGAATAGGTGGTAACGTGGAGATTCTTGCTTCTTGTGTTGAAATTTGACAATTGAGTTTGTCTTCCAAGTGTCACGAGATGTTACCAAAATAACAAATATTAAAACGACCCTTTAAATTTTAAATACTAGCTAAGTACTATGTTCTGCTATTTTAGTTGATGTAACATATTAAAGTAAATCCTAATTATAGCTTTGACTTGTTCTCACTAGAGGGAAAAAAGGATTCCAACCATAAATTATTTCTTGAGCAAACTAGGGATCGTACTCGGTTAGTCCTTGAGCGCGTTAGGCATGTTTACATTTTTATGCATTTAATTAACATTTAACAAAATATTTACTTTTTTTCCCCCAGAAAATAGGACAACAATTTAAGAAAAATTCGCTGGTAAGTGTTACTTCACTGGGTTTAAACTTTCTTTTATGAATAGAAAGTATATAAATATAAAAGTGGTCACCTACCTTACTTTCGTAGCATTCACGGAGGTGTTACATCTCCCTCTGTAATACAACCTTCTTTGTTTTTTTTAAAGCAAATAGCAATGTTATTAATGATTGTTAGAGAGTCTATAATGTGTAGGTTTATATTCACACCATCTTAGTGCTAAGCACTAAGCTGTTGTTGAATCCAACACGGTATTACAACCTTAAAACACCTTTAAAGAAACTCAGTAAAACGAATAAAATGCAAGCACAATCGTTGCTTTTTTTATGGTTTCTTATGTCCTTTTACGAATTTCTTTCCCTTGAGTTTGGTATTTTTCGAAATAAAATGATACAGTAATATATTAAAGCATTTCATTTTGGAAGATATAGAATTTTTTGCAGAATAATGTGTTGTCATGATTGTAGATCTTACGTTGGAAAGTATGATTTGTTAGGAATCTGATAATGACCAAGTACTTTTTGTTTTTTAAGAATAAATCCTCTCACCTTGGTGACAGATAAAGATCTTGGGATATAGTAATTTTTATGCATATGTAAATTTTAAAATTAAATTTAACATTACATACTTTTAAGGAATATCAATTTCTTTGACTTAGTATATGTCTAGATTGGGTTATTTTTGTAGAAAATGTTTACTGGTAATGTTTTATTAAAAAAATATTATATATGTATAATTTTAATGTAATGAATATATTTTTATATAAAATTAAAAAAACTTATATGCAATTTTTAAGTGTTGCTTGTGTTTTTACTAATTAAAATTAGAGTTTTATTATGATAAAATATTTATATTGAATATTACTATAGAATTTTGAGGTGCAACTCCAATCTTAATTGGAGAAACACATTAAAAATGCTTATGGTATTAACTCTAAAATTTATTATTTTTAGATGCTTAAACTTAATATTAAAGGCTAAAGTTAACAAATCTTTTTAATAATTGATTAAAACATAATTAATTCTACTTATTTATTTATTTTTCTTTATAGTACTATGTTTATAATTAATTTGATTTCACTAATATTACCAAACAAGAAAAAAATTAAAAGAATATTTTATTAAATAAAATTATAATTATTTATTATAATTCATACCAAAAATATATTACAAAGATAAATATATACTTTAAATATAAATATAAATGAATACATTCTCAAGGAAAGAATTTGCTAATTGATTCACAACAGAGAGAAAAGTAGGTAAACTATTGTTATTGACGTACTAAACAGATGAATAGTTTTCCCCCACTCATCCTTAAGAATCTACCAAACAGTGTAAATAAGCAATAATGGAATGCCATTAGAATACATTGTTATAATAAGAAAAACACACTGTTTTTTCACCTTTGGCTTTTAACCCCCCCCTATTGCTGCGTCATGTTCAGCCAATTGGCGCTCAGTGCATGCAATTGTTTATCCAACAAATTCGCTAATTCATGGGAACATCAACGACAGAGCCAAATCATGACCAAAGCCTTCGATTATTATAATGAAATCGAAGCCAAAAAAGTCATCTTCGTCATCCCAATTTGGAGAAAGAACAGAACAAAAGATACAATTGCCAATTGGCTGAAGAAAAAAACAGAATTGAAATTCAAGTACCTCCTCTGTCCCCAATAAGAATCACCAGCTGTAGACATACACACAATAATAATAATATTCTTAGTTTGATTCCATTTTATCCACCTCAAGAAATTAAGCACATTGGATCTCTATTTTAGTATCTGAGTGCTGCTGCTGCTGCTGATGCTATAGTTTACTGTGTTATCAACGTCAACTTTTAGATTTGATTTTAAAATATATAAAAATAATAAAATTTTATTGAAAATAAATACACCTTAAACATTTTAAAAAATATATAATTATTAACGTATCAAATTTTGGGATATTTATATGTAAATTCATAACGTGACGTGTGACACTGACATTTGAAAAATGCTTGCTGATTTTGGATCATAGCATTAATACTACTTCATATAATAGAAATTGGTAACGTTGATGAGAAGTAACGCAATCACTCCATGGCACGCTCAATCTCCGACGACCAAACTGAAATGTCAACGACCACCCCACTCCTCAGCCACAACCGGTGGCTCCCCTCCACCGTCAAACTGAAAACGAGTATTGCATCGGAAATCTCCGGCGCCGTCGGCGACCTGGGAACCTACATCCCCATCGTGTTGGCCCTCTCTCTGGTCAACAACTTGGACCTCACCACCACGCTCGTGTTCACTGCTCTCTACAACATCGCCACCGGTTTGCTCTTCGGCCTCCCCATGCCGGTCCAACCCATGAAATCCATCGCCGCCGTCGCCATCTCCGAGACGCCTCCTCTAACCATCCCTCAAATCTCCGCCGCCGGACTCTCCGTCGCCGCCGTGCTCCTTCTCCTCGGCTCCACCGGCCTCATGTCCTTCCTCTACCGCTACCTCCCTCTCCCCGTCGTTCGCGGCGTTCAACTCTCTCAGGGCCTCTCCTTCGCCTTCTCCGCCATCAAGTACATTCGCTTCGACCAGGACCTCGCCACCTCCAAATCGGGTCCTCCGCGTCCCTGGCTCGGCCTCGACGGCCTCATCGTCGCCCTCGCCGCAGTCCTCTTCCTCGTCATCACAACCGGCGCCGGCGACGAACCGGAACCACAACCACCACAAGAACAAAGGGAAGAAGTCGCGGATCGACGGGAGAGAGTTCGCCGGCGGTTAAGGATTTTATCGACAATTCCGGCGGCGCTGATAGTGTTTTTGTTTGGGTTATTGTTGTGTTTTCTTCGTGACCCTTCGATAATCGGAGATTTGAAGTTTGGTCCTTCGAGGATTTCGGTGGTTAAAATTAGTTGGGAAGATTTAAAAATTGGGTTTTTTCGTGCGGCGATTCCACAGATTCCGTTATCAGTTTTGAATTCCGTTATTGCAGTTTGTAAGTTGTCGGGGGATTTGTTTCCCGAAAGAGAGGCTTCGGCGATGCATGTTTCGGTGAGTGTGGGGATTATGAACTTTGTTGGGTGTTGGTTCGGTGCCATGCCTTGTTGCCACGGAGCTGGTGGATTGGCGGGTCAGTATAGGTTCGGAGGTAGGAGTGGTGCTTCGGTTGTGTTTCTTGGAGTTGCTAAGTTGGTGCTTGCTTTGGTGTTTGGGAATTCTTTTGGGAGAATATTGGGTGAGTTTCCTATTGGGATTCTTGGGGTCCTTCTTTTGTTTGCAGGGATTGAATTGGCTATGGCTTCTAAGGACATGAACACTAAACAGGACTCTTTTGTCATGTTTGTTTGTGCTGCTGTTTCACTCACTGGCTCCAGTGCTGCCCTTGGCTTCTTTGTTGGGATTGTGCTTTACTTTTTGCTTAAATTCAGGGAACTTGATTGTGGTGGTTTTGGGTTTTTCACATCCAAAAAGGCCAAGTCTTGTGACGATGAAGAAACTAGCTTAGTTGCCTAGTAGTAGACTATTTGATTCACTATTTGGTGGATGGGTTGTCTAGTTAGTTAGAAATGATCACCAAATTGTGATCATGTGTGAGGGAGCTTCCTCCTTTCATAGTTAGTACTTGCAAGCAAGCAATAGCAATGCAACTCTCATCCACCTTCCACCTTGCAAGAAATCTTCCTGCATTTTGTGTTGGTGTAATGTTTCGGATAGGGTGTACAACATATGTGTATTTATAGAAATACTTCATCCATTTGAATAAAGGACTTTTGCCAAATGTCATGTTATACATGAAGATACTTGGGAACTTTTTTAGGACATAATTTCTAGCATATTGAGTTAACTTTTAATTTAAACAAATTGTAATGTATTTCTTCTAAATAAATTATAATTTTTAACTATTAAAAATTAGGAATTATGGGTCTTTACATTTAGTTGTGAATCATTCTGTTGCCAAATTGATACATAACAATATTAATTTAACATACCAACATTTAAAGAAACGAATAGACTTTCTATGGGATGAATTTACATAGGACTATTTTATTTTAATATTCTGTAGAATTAATTTTAATAAAACCTATTATGAATTATTGAATGTAATTAGAATGTCTAAATTAATTTTACTCATCAACTTATATTTAAATGTATATTGTTCAGTAAGAAAACTACAAAAATTAATTTTTCCCTGCCAAAACTGTTGTTGCATACGCACACCCGCTTGTAAGACACGGTACAAGAATCGGTGGTTATTTGGACAATTACGTTAACAAATGTTTTTTTTTTCGGTTTTAAAGAAACAACCCTTGAACAGGAATAAAAAAGTTTTGGTTGCAGAGAGAATACTTTTGGAAGTATCACTAAGAAAAGTAAATGAAATAACTCATAGTACAATAAAAAGAGATTGAGAAGATATAAAAAACCTTAATATTTTGATTAGTTAAATTTTGAAAATTTAGTTTTTAACTAAGCTTAATAACAACGTTATGTGATTCATATATCTAAACTTAACTAGGGTATTAATAATGCATCCTTTACATTTCTACTAATAATGTACAAGTGACATTGTTGCTTGATTATACCTTTATTTTATTGTGTCAATGACTTAGATTAAAAATAAAATGACAGAATAATATATCTAATTTGATTATACCTTTGCATTTGTTTTTGTTTTCGCAAATTTTTGTGAGGAATAATGGCATCGTTAGCCCAGTAAACATCAAATACTACTTATTCAAAGAATACTGAAACATAGCAACAACTATGGAAGAAAGCCTATATCTTCCATATACCACAGCCCACCTCATCAAGATCATGGAAAGAGCTTACATTGAGAAAGCCTAGCATGCTTGACCCACAAGCCCATCTCATCAATACCATGGAAGAAAGCCTCCACTTTTTGACCCACAAGCCCACCTCTCTCTCTTCTTGTTGCTTGCTTAAGAAGATATGATGATGATTATTGATTTGTTGTGTTTTCCAAATCATCTTTCTAAATAAACAAGGTTGGAGAAATCGACATTTTATCCACCACACAAATTCCGAAAGCCAAGCAAAGCTACTTCCATCACCACCACCCAAAAGGACCACTTTGATGTTGATCACATGAGGTTAAGGAGAAGTTTATTGATAATTAACTGGTTTTATTTTACACATCAGTTTTTATACATTTGAGCAAATATTACTCTTCTTACAAGAAACTGTACATTTTTTTTTATACTGATGGTAATCAAAATTAGATAATAAACTGGATATACCTTCATTATATAGAAAATTAAAGTAATTAATAATAGAAATGACCAAGTTTATTTTTTCATTAGCTCAATTTAAATTAATTGTTTGCATGTTCTTTGAACTTTTTATTTTCTAGTAACATGAGCCAAGGAGCTACATTTTGTCCAAAATTTGAAGTTAATTACACGCCACCGAACTAAAACTTTAAAAATTAGAATGAAGAAGAATATTTGGCTTTTGGATATTTTTAATGGAAAAAAATCAGCAAAATAATTTGGATCTGGAAGGAAGACCAACCAGACCAAACAGACGACAGCTACAAAGCAACTTCAACTTCAAGTCTTTCACTCGTCAGTTCACCTTACAATTACATTAAACCCTGTTCTTGCCCTTCATCAACATCCAAATCATTGTCCATTTCTACAACACTCACTTGAAAACTCCTACAATCTTGTCCGATTCAGGTTCCTCCTCTCACCTGTTTTCTCCACGTTTTTCTTATTGGACCTTGAATTTTGACTTGTTCTGATTTTGTTTCTTCTCTTTAGATCTTCTTTGAGATCGTGATCTGTGTGCTGGCTGCATATTCACGCTTAGTGGTAGTCGTGGGTGTAATGAAACTCAATTTCTTATTGAAATCTGACAAGAAAAGCATTTGGGTATATTAGTTTCCTGGATTTCTAAAGAATAAGTTATTAACTTTTGTCACTTGGAATCATGAAGTTTCAATTTTCATCTATTGTTGCTCTTTGGCTTGTTTTTGACTTGTTGGTTGTTGTTTTTGGAAATTCACACTTCCCTGAGGAGATGTATAGTTTTGATAGGAACTCTCATGTAACCTATAAGTATGACCGAATGGGTGAAGTTCAGAAACAATGTGTTTCTGTCTTATCTGCTTCATCTGAATTGAGATATGAATATAGTGGTGTTACTGGTATGAAAGGAGAGCTTTCTTTTGTGAATGGGGATTGGAGGCAAGATGGAGGAAAGTTTCCCATAATGCCATTTGATGTTAGTGAATCTCCAGGGACTTTGTCTCGAGACCGTGCTCCGTTGAACTTGGTCTCTTTTAGGGTAATTGATGTTGATCATGACAGTAGATTGAAGAAGTCGGTTCCTATCAATGGTTTCATGGTGATGGGCATTACTCGTGATGGTAATTTTGTGGACAATGCAAATAGTGGGAATACTGAATTCCAGTTATGGCCCAGCCATTCTCAGCTCTCGATTCCCTTTCAAGGGGTTTACACCGAAACGAAGAAAAATGGTGGGCAAAGGGTGTTGTGTTTGTTAGGGAATACTATGCTTCCAACTCGAGAGGCTGATCCTGCCAATCCATGGGAATGGATGAAGAATCCTGGTGATATACCTCTGTCAGAAGATGATCAAATTTTGCTAGTTCTTCGCTATCCCATGACATTCACATTAACAAACAGGGTGATTAGCGGAGAGTTAAGAAGTTTGAACCGTGAATCCAATACTAAATATTTTGATGTGGTTCACATATCATCGCAGTTGGGCAAGTCAGCAAAGTACACATTTAGCTCACAACATATTGTGTCCAAAGCATGCAATCCATACCCATATAAAGATAACCTGACGAATGATGGCATGAGTGTCTACCAAGGGGCAAGGTTTTGTGAAATTCTTGAAGAAGTTACTAGAGAAAAACCTTTATATGTTGTGCCAAACTGGAGATGCAACGGAACAGATGCTTTCTGCAGTAAATTAGGTCCTTTTTTGTCGGATAAGGAAATCAAATCAACAGATGGAGGCTTTCAAGATGTTAAACTTTATATGCAGGATGTTATCTGTGAGCAAGCAGCTAGTAATAGCAATACTGGTTCTGCTAGGGTATCAACAGTTTTTAGAGCAGTTTCTCCATTAGAGAATCAGTATACTGCAGCAAAAAGATCTGGCCCCAGCAACATGTCTCTTGCCACCGAAGGGATTTGGAAGTCTTCTAGCGGGCAGCTTTGCATGGTTGGTTGCCCTGGATTAATTGATGCCAAAGGGAGTAACTGTAATACTAGGATCTGTATATATATTCCTACCACTTTTTCCTTAAAGCAACGTAGTATTATTATGGGAACTTTGTCTCCCATTAATAACAGTAGTGCCTTCTTTCCCCTATCATTTGAGCAACTTGTGCTACCTTCAGAACTCTGGAATTATTTTAAGTTCACTCATCCAAATTACAGTTACTCTAAAACTATTTTGGCTGGCACTGTCCTAGAAAAAAATGAGCCCTTCAGTTTTACAACTGTCGTAAAGAAATCATTGCTAACATTCCCCAAGCTTGAAGATAATGAGTCATTTCTAGATAGTCTATCTCTTCTTTCAGAAGATCTCACTTTTCATGTTCATGGTTTTCCTGACCCTATGCCTAATGTCCTGGCCCCGAGAGTTGACATTCAGATGGAGATTCTCTCTGTTGGTCCCTTGTTTGGACGCTATTGGTATGCTCAAAATGGTTCAACATCTGAACAGGAAACACCTTATCATGCCACAGCTGCGGAATACACAGAAAAGCAACTTCTTATGAATGTATCTGCACAACTCAGTCTTACTGGAAAAGGTTATAGTAATTTTTCTGTGCTTTTTCTGGAGGGTCTTTATGACCCACATGTTGGAAAGATGTATCTAATTGGTTGCAGAGATGTGCGAGCATCATGGAAGGTCTTATATCAGAGCTATGATCTTGAGGCTGGAATGGACTGTTTGATTCAGGTGGTTGTGGCTTACCCTCCAACTACAACTCGGTGGCTAGTCCAACCCACGGCTACAATTTCTATTGAAAGTCAAAGGACTGATGATGATGCCCTTCGATTTAATACAATAAAACTTCAGACTTTTCCAATCATATACAGGAAGCAACGTGAGGATGTCCTTTCACACAGAGGTGTCGAAGGGATTCTCCGAATCTTGACACTTTCGTTTGCAGTTGGGTGCATTTTGAGCCAGCTGTTTTATATAAAGTGTAATGTGGATTCTCTTCCATATGTGTCTCTTGTTGTGGTAGGTGTTCAAGCTCTTGGGTATTGCATTCCTCTTGTCACAGGTGCTGAAGCTCTTTTTAAGAAAATGGTTTCTGAATCTTATGATGAGTCATCTAGTGAATTGGAGAGCAGTGAGTGGCTCCACATCATTGATTACACTGTGAAACTGCTATTGATTGTATCATTGCTACTAACTCTGCGACTTTTTCAGAAGGTGTGGAAGTCTCGCATCAGATTGCAAACACGAACCCCTCTTGAGCCACGTTGTGTCCCCACTGATAACTGGGTATTTCTTTCTACCTTCGCCATACACATGATGGGGTATATAATTGTGCTAATAATTCATGGCACAAAGACTAGTCAGAAGGCTCTCATAGCAAAGACATATTTGATTGAGAGAGGAAATTCTCATTCATTGCCAGATTGGGCAAAAGAATTGGAAGAATATGTAGGTCTTGTTGAAGACTTTTTCTTGCTTCCTCAAATTATTGGGAACTTAATTTGGCATCTTGATTGTAAACCACTCAGAAAACTATATTTTATTGGAATCACTGTGGTCAGACTTCTTCCTCATATATATGATTACATTCGAGCTCCTATTCCAAATCCTTACTTTTCTGAGGACTCTGAATTTGTCAATCCAAATTTGGATTTTTACTCAAAATTTGGGGATATTGCCATTCCTTTGACTGCTATTATTCTTGCACTTGTGGTCTATATTCAACAAAGATGGAGCTATGAGAAGCTGAGTCAGATTCTGAAATTTGGGCAGTATAAGCTTCTCCCGAGTTTCAGATATGAGAGATTGCCTTCTAGGTCTTGTGAATCTGAACTAGTTCCTGGTATCAATGGTAGTGCTGCAAAAGAGAAAGAGCAAGATGGTGTAGAATGATGAATGATGTAGACACTTTAGAATTACTGACAGCGGCTGTTGTACACATACATGAAAAGTAGATTAGAGTTTTGGCGGATGTATTATTATGTATGGTGTTGACTCATACACAATAATCAAGTGAATTGTGGTTTTACTCTTCAATTTCGGATTCTTTATTCACCAATTATTGCTGCTTAGTTATCCACTAATGTTCTACCAACCCTACCTTGCTATACTTTACAAGATTGAGATCAGAGGTCTAAGGGTGTTTATTTATATATGTTATTATTTGGGCGGTGATGAATTTGATACAAGAAAGGTTAGGAAATTTAATCAAGAAAGATTGTATAAACAAGTAGAATATCATATACTGTTACGAATTTAGGGCTTACTGCATTGTTTGGATAAAAACTGTCAACATCCAAAACTACCCCATGGAAATATCTTATAAAACTTGATAAACTTTTTTCTATTAATGATGTGTGAGTTGTTGTGCTGCATAATCGTGTCTTGGTTTATTGCTATTCTTATGCCTATATTTGGAATGCATCTTCCTATAATTGAGAAGCTAGATGACCTGACTTGCAAACTAGATATGATTTCTTGTGTTTGTGGTAATTCATATGCTTTTATAATGCTATTATATCTTTGAAAACGTGTTTCCGTCTTTTTAAGGCTACTGGAATTTGTCTACATAAAAATCATAAACAAATTCTTTTGATATATTTACTTCTAATTTGACACGGCAATAGATATTTTTCTCAACGTGAGCATTTTTCTACTTTTTTCATGAACCACTTCTCCGGCTTATCATTTTAATGTAGCTTTCCAGTGTATCTATTATATTCTTTTTTTTCATTACAATTAATTGCATAGGGCCATAGGCTCTAGCATAGGATCTTGATTTCTCTTATTACGGCAGCGGTTATATGATGGCCCTTATTTCATCCTCATTTTAAAGAACTATCAAACAAGGTGAGTTTTGCTGAAAATTATATCCTACAATAAAGGTCAATTTGCATGCTACCGAGTGACCATTCTTTGATTTCTTGGGCAACTGCTACATATCTTAAAGAATGTTATGAATCTCTTCGGAAAATTATATAGTTATATTTTAGTTATGTATATAGGGGAGTGTTGCAAAAGAGGGATGTTTCTTGTTTAAAATATCATTAATACAAATTGGACTAAGTGAGCATCATAGAGTGAGAAGAGCACCTAACAAGATTGTCAAACAACCAAGTTATTCACAACATCTTGTGCAGAGGTTAACTACTACAATTATAAAAGGCTTCAAGTACTAGAAAGTTTTGGTTCATGTTTACACTTTCTTTCTCTGTGTCCGTCTAGTTCCTTTATTTTTCTTCATTCACAAATCTCATTATTTTAAGTACTTCATACATATTTCCGTTTTAACAAAGAACTGTAAATTCTCTACCCTTGGTTATACACAGATTTTTTTGTCTTTTGCGTGTGTAACTTTGTTTTCTTTGTCAATATGCTTGTATATGATGGTTGGGTATAGATTAAAATTGCATTTTCGTAAAAAACGAGATTAACATAGCTATCTTCATGTAAATGGACCACCCCCTGAGATTGGGCAGTCCTACCTACTTCCCCTCTTTGGATCCATTACTAGCATCACGATTCTTTTGTTCACATTGAAAATTTATTCTATATATATATATATATATATATAAAGTATTAATTATTAAAATTGTTAAATCATTTTTTCTTCAAATCTTAACTTTTTGTAATCTCATTTTTTAAATTTAATTTTGACATATTTCATTCAAAAGCTCAATTATTGATATTATCAAATTTTAATTTTTCACTTAGGGTATTTTTCAATAGGCTTTACCTTTTCAAATATTTATTTGAGGACATAATTCGATATTAAAATTATTATTTTACATGCTTAAGAGAAATAATTATTTTTTAATTGTGTTAAACTTTCATGAACATTTAAAAGAAATTTTGATAATTTATATTATTTAATTAATTTATTTCAAATGTTCATTTTTATATTAAACTTTACTCTTTTCCCTCCAAAACTCAGTTCCTTTATTCTTACATACTTTAAATTCTTATATATACACATATTTTGCTATTTAAATTCTTATATAACATTTATTTTCAATTTGATTCATATATTTTTTTTAATCTAATCTCCGTACGTAGAACTGTTTGAAATTCGTCATTGACTTTTGCTGTTGTTATGTCACCTAAAAAGTAGTACGACGTTACTATGAAATGAAATATGTGGATCAATTTTTTTTTTTAAATTGTCATGTATAAGAGGAAGAATATATAATACTTTTAATTTCAACTTTTATATAATTCACACACACATATATGATACCAGAATATAAATATATTTAAAACCATGATTAATATAAAAATTTCAAATTTAGAGTGGTGGATCAAATTTAACGAGTGGTCTATTTTCATAAACTTTTCCTTATCAAAACAATTAAAAAACAAAATTGGGAGCAATTAATAGGACTCAACTTTCAACCCTCAACAGCATTTGATCCTCACTTGAGTAATAAACAAAGTTGGGTAGGATGTGGTACCGACCCATTAAAAGGTAGAAGAAATATGCAGCCAATAGAACAAAAATAGTGAGCATTAATACAACGGCGTGAATCGAGGTAGAGGCTCTCCTAATACGCCTTCCACGTACCCCATTTTATCAAACTAATTTTGACTTTGTATATGTTTACATACACGTGAGATGATAACAAAATAATATAGAGGAATTTAAAATAAAGAAAATAGTATTATTACACAAAATAGTCAACACTTAACGCTTGTGCTTTTGCATGAACAAGCATCGTAGTATATAAAGACATGCTTTTCCACAACACAACAACCTTAAAGCTTGTTGGGTTTTGGCGGGTTTGAGCTTTGGTTGCAAAAGTTGTTGTCTTTGTCTTGGGTGGTGGAGGCCATGGAGGGAAGTGATATATACAGAGCAAGAAACAGTTTACGAGCGAGTAGTTCAACAGTTTGGAGAAACAGTATCATGGAGGCTTTTTCAGTGTCTTCAAGGCGTGAAGAAGAAGATGATGAAGAAGCTCTGAAATGGGCTGTGCTTGAAAAACTCCCTACTTACAACCGTTTGAGGAAAGGGTTGTTGACAACTTCTCGTGGAGTCGCCAGTGAGATTGATATAACTGATCTTGGATTCCTTCAAAGACAGAAACTGCTGGACAGGTTGGTCAACGTTGCTGAAGAGGACAATGAGAAGTTTTTGTTCAAGCTCAAGGAACGACTTGATAGGTAAGGAATAAGGATGCATATTGCATTGCTCTTTCGATTTTGTTATTTACATGTTAGTGAAGAAGCTCGATATCATTTTCTTTTCTGATTTTTGTTTTCAGAGTTGGGATTGATATTCCAACAATTGAGGTTCGATATGAGCACCTAAATATTGAGGCAGAGGCTTATGTGGGAAGTAGAGCTTTGCCCTCTTTCTTGAACTTTGCTACTAATATAATGGAGGTAAATTTGACATATTCGACTAGCTCATGAGTTTGTGTTTCTTTGTCTTGCAATCTAGTCTTACAATCTTTCTGCCTTTGGTCTCTCAGAGTTTCTTTACTTATCTCCATATTCTCTCAAGCAAAAAGAAACACATGACTATCCTTAAAGATGTTAGTGGAATCATCAAACCTCGGAGGATGACACTACTTTTGGGTCCTCCAAGTTCAGGGAAGACCACACTCCTTTTGGCTTTGTCAGGAAAACTTGATCCAAATCTCAAGGTGCAAAGAAATGTCCCTTGATATCACTTTCATTTTCAATTACAAACATGGTATTTTTCATCTAATATGAATGCCACTGTGTCTTCCAGGTCTCTGGGAGAGTGACTTATAATGGGCATGGAATGGATGAATTTGTACCTCAGAGAACAGCTGCCTATATTAGCCAACATGATGTTCATATCGGAGAAATGACTGTGAGGGAAACCTTGGCTTTCTCAGCAAGGTGCCAAGGAGTGGGAACACGTTATGGTTAGCCATTTTTTTTTCTTCTCTAAAATCAAGGCCTTTCCTTTTTCTGATTATACCAGTTTCTTTATATCAAACTTGGTTAGCCAACATGATGCTTATTATCTTTTATGATCCATAGACTTGCTATCTGAGTTGTCAAGAAGAGAAAAAGAAGCAAAGATCAAACCAGACCCGGATATTGATGTCTACATGAAGGTAAAAAAGAAGCTATCATCAACCTTTATTACTTTAAAATAAAATATTTCTGTAACTGTGGATATAATATCTCTCCATCTAATTGTCTTGTGATATATCAGGCAGCTACAACCGGAGGTCAAGAAGCAAATCTTGTTACAGATTATGTGCTAAAGGTAATAAGCTTTGCTCGTGCTTTAAAGTTAAAAGTTTTTAAAGATTATATACACAGTGAAGCCACAAGATATTTACCATAAAATTTTGTAGATTTTGGGATTGGATATATGTGCTGATACTATAGTGGGGGATCAAATGTTGCGTGGTATCTCTGGAGGACAAAGGAAGAGAGTTACGACAGGGGAAATGCTGGTTGGACCAGCTAATGCTCTTTTCATGGATGAAATATCCACTGGCTTAGACAGTTCCACAACTTTTCAAATTGTAAGGTCTCTAAGGCAATATGTTCACATTCTCCATGGAACTGCAATTATCTCTCTACTCCAACCTGCACCAGAGACTTATGAACTTTTTGATGACATTGTTCTTATATCTGATGGTGAAATTGTCTACCAAGGACCCCGTGAATATGTTCTTGACTTTTTTGAATCCATGGGTTTTAAATGTCCTGAGAGGAAAGGTGTTGCTGATTTTCTACAAGAAGTAAGCCAAAGTTTATCTTTTGAATCCCTTTTTTGAAGTTAGCTCTAATGAAAACTATGTATTTATAATTGATCTCTTCTCATAGGTAACTTCAAGAAAGGATCAAGAGCAGTATTGGATGCGCAGAGATGAACCGTATAGATTTGTAAATGTTACTCAATTTGCTGAGGCATTTCAATCATTCCATGTTGGGAGGAGAATTGGAGAAGAGCTTGCAACTCCATTTGATAAGTCTAAGAATCACCCTGCTGCATTAACCACTAAAAAATATGGTGTTAACAAGAAGGAATTATTAAAGGCTAACTTCTCAAGAGAGTACTTGCTTATGAAAAGAAATTCATTTGTTTATGTTTTTAAGCTATGCCAGGTAGGTTCTAGCTGCATTATATGAATAAATGCTCTTTATGCATAATTGTTTGATAATATATTTATATTTTTAGTTGTTTTGCTTACATGGCTTCTACTTATGATTTTTTTTCTATGGCTTTTATAGCTCACTATCATGGCAATATTGACTATGACACTTTTTCTACGAACTGAGATGAAAAGGGATAACTTGGATGATGGAGGTGTTTATGCCGGTGCTCTATTTTTCGCTGTAGTAATGCTTATGTTTAATGGAATGGCTGAGCTTTCAATGACCATTGTAAAGCTTCCAGTTTTCTACAAGCAACGAGACCTTCTATTCTATCCTTCATGGGCATATGCCATTCCCTCATGGATCCTTAGGATCCCTATTACATTTATAGAAGCTGCCGTTTGGGTATTTCTCACTTACTATGTCATTGGATTTGATCCAAATGTTGAAAGGTAAAACTATTCCTTTACCTATTTGCTATAAGTAAAGGGGCAAAATTTAGGTGTTGTTCCTTAAATGTTGTTAGTGTTGTTATTAACCAAAATTAGAATTTTATCTTGATAATATGTGATAACATTAAATGCAAACCTTTTATTAATATAAAACTAATTTTACTTGATAAATAATACTATCAGCATATAAACAACAACACATGTTTTATCCTAAGTGAAGACAGATTCTTTTTGTTTGCTTGTAGTATTACTTATGGTATAAAATCTCATTCTCCATGCAGATTGTTTAAACAGTACTTGGTGTTATTATTGATAAATCAAATGGCTTCTGGATTATTTCGAGCTATTGCAGCACTTGGTAGGAACATGATTGTGGCCAACACATTTGGGTCGTTTGCACTTCTTGTTCTTTTTACATTGGGTGGCTTTATTTTGTCAAGAAGTGAGTTCAATTAACAAAAGTAATATGTTGTTGCCTTTATCAAATAATGGAACTTTACATTAATACTTCTTTAATTTCATTGGCAATGAAACAGATGATATCAAGGACTGGTGGATTTGGGGTTATTGGATTTCACCTTTAATGTATGGACAAAATGCAATAGTGGTGAATGAATTCCTTGGAAATAGTTGGAACCACGTAATCTCTTTAACTTGAAACATTAGTGATAATTTACTTAGTTTAGAAATGTGCAAGCCTAATTCATTTGCTCTTCAATCACAGTTCACCCCAAATTCAAATAAGACATTGGGAGTTCAAATTTTGGAGTCCCGTGGGTTCTTCACAGATGCATATTGGTATTGGATAGGAATTGGGGCATTGATTGGATTCATGTTCCTTTTCAACATTATATACACTTTGGCTCTCACTTTCCTAAATCGTGAGTAATTTAATACTTGGTTATTTAAGATTTTTATGGTGATGCAAAACTTTATTGACAAACATATGTGATTTTGCAGCATTTGAGAAGCCGGAGGCAACAATAACTGAAAATTCAGAAGGGAATATGCCTAATGACAAAACCAGAGAACACAAATTACCACGTTTAGGTGATATATCTTATTTATATCTTTCATGAACATTTAACACTTGCATACTATTTTCAAATTTGGAATGTGTGCTTAGGTGCAAAATTTTTCAACTGTCACGTATAAAGTAATGAAAGAGCTCTTCTTGTTATAGGTTCCAGGCACGAAAAGAAAAGAGGAATGATTCTTCCTTTTGAACCATATTCTATCACCTTTGATCAAATAGTGTACTCTGTTGACATGCCACGAGTAAGTCACTTCAAAGTATAAATAATTTTTGGGTTTCTAACAGTGTTTAGTTTAATGTTTACTTTGGTTCAAAATCAAGCTAGAGACTAATTCTTGGAATTTCAACTGGCAGGAAATGAAGGATCAAGGTGTAAGGGAGGATAGATTAGTACTTTTGAAAGGTGTTAGTGGTGCATTTAGGCCTGGTGTTCTCACAGCCTTGATGGGTGTAAGTGGTGCTGGTAAAACTACATTGATGGATGTTTTAGCTGGTAGGAAAACTGGTGGCTATATTGATGGAAGCATAAAAGTTTCTGGCTACCCCAAAAAGCAAGAAACATTTGCTCGTATTTCTGGTTATTGCGAGCAAAATGACATCCACTCTCCTCATGTAACTGTCTATGAGTCCTTGGTTTACTCAGCATGGCTTCGTTTACCAGCAGAAGTTGAATCTGACACTAGAAAGGTTACAACTATAAATTAAGAGTCAAAACACCTTTTGGTTTCCCTAGTACTTAAAGTAGTATGGTCCAAAGCATAGTTAATGTTCTGCATATTAACTAAAAGAATATTATAGTTTACCTTGTTAACTTAAAGACTAATTGTTGTTAATCTCAAATTTGATATATGGTTGTAGATGTTTGTTGAGGAAGTCATGGAACTCGTGGAGTTGAACCCATTGAGGAATTCCTTAGTTGGGTTGCCTGGTGTGAATGGTCTTTCAACTGAGCAGCGCAAGAGGTTAACAATAGCAGTGGAACTAGTGGCTAATCCATCCATAATTTTCATGGATGAGCCTACTTCTGGGTTAGATGCTAGAGCTGCTGCAATAGTCATGAGAACGGTTAGGAACACGGTTGACACAGGAAGAACAGTTGTTTGCACCATCCATCAGCCAAGCATTGACATTTTTGAGGCTTTTGACGAGGTGAGAGTTAAAATAAAAGTGTGCTTTATATTTCTTTCTCCACTGGACTTGAATCATTGAATCTAACATATGCTACACGTGATTCTAGTTATTCCTAATGAAGCGTGGAGGACAAGAAATATATGTTGGGCCATTGGGTCGTCATTCTTGCCAATTAATTAAGTATTTTGAGGTTAGATGTGACTTAAATTCAATATTATTCGAAGGGGATAGCCATAGTTCTTGCTAGTAATTACTCTTTTCTAATATATTTTATTGGCCAGAATATTGAAGGGGTGAGTAAAATTAAAGATGGTTATAACCCAGCAACTTGGATGTTGGAAGTTACAACTCCATCGCAAGAACTTACTTTAGGTGTTGATTTCCATGAGATATACAAAAATTCTGCGTTGTATAGGTAAGAAAATATATGTGGATATAGATTTATTTTGACTATAGCCCGTATGGTCATAATCCAAAAAGGCTTAGATTGTGATACACTTTTCTTCAGGAGAAACAAGCAACTTATAGCTGAACTTAGCAAGCCTACTCCGGGTTCAAAGGATGTTCATTTCGCTACTCAGCATGCTCAGTCGCTTTGGGTCCAATGCCAAGCTTGCTTATGGAAACAACATTGGTCATATTGGCGCAATCCACCGTACACTGCTGTGAGGTTTTTTTCCACTACTATCATTGCCTTGTTGTTTGGAACAATGTTTTGGGACATTGGAGGCAAATAGTAAGTCAAAATTTAGAAATTTAAAGATGACAAATTAAATTTTGTTAATTTTGTTTTTCTACTTGAATGTTGATTCCTTTTAATGGCTTTCCAGTTCAAGCAGACGACAACTATTTAATGCCGTTGGTTCAATGTATAATGCTGTTCTCTTCCTTGGGGTCCAAAATGCTGCCACTGTACAACCAGTAGTAGCCATTGAAAGAACTGTCTTTTATAGAGAAAGAGCAGCTGGAATGTATTCTGCCTTACCTTATGCAATTGCACAGGTTATAAGATCAGTATTTTATATATAAAAAAAGTATTTGTACTGTAATTTATGTATTCATGTTAACACAATTCACTCTTTTTTTGTAGGTTCTAATAGAGCTACCTTATATTTTGGTCCAAGCTACATCATATGGTGTCATAGTTTATGCTATGATGGGATTTGAATGGACTTTACTGAAGTTCTTTTGGTACATGTTTTTCATGTACTTCACATTGTGCTACTTCACCTTTTATGGCATGATGTCTGTGGCAGTTACCCCAAACCACCATGTTGCTTCAATTGTGGCTGCTGCATTTTATGGAATTTGGAACCTCTTTTCAGGATTTGTCATTCCACAACCGGTAAGTATTGCCAATCTTTGAATTCATTAGATATTATATAAAAGAAAAGACGGGTCTAAATCTCTTGTGTGTATTAGAGACACACATATGTGCAATATTTATAGGTACAAAATAGGGTATTAAAATCAATTACAACTCTAATCATATACAATCAAATATAATTACATATGTTCAATTTGTTTTTTAATACTATGTTGATGCTTATTGTTTTTAATTTTGTTACCTTTGTTTTATAACAGAGCATGCCTGCGTGGTGGAGGTGGTACTACTGGGCTTGTCCTGTGGCTTGGACCATATATGGGTTGGTTGCCTCACAATTTGGAGATATAACCAATGTTCTAAAATCAGAAAATACGACCGTACAAGAGTTCATAAGAAGTTATTTTGGTTTCAAACATGATTTCGTAGGAGTTTGTGCAATTATGGTTTCTGGGTTTGCAGTGTTATTTGTTTTTATTTTTGCTGTGTCAATCAAGGCCTTCAACTTTCAAAAGCGATAAATTAAGAACAAGAATGATCCTTTATATTTTTATACATTTTTGTTTCTCACTTACCTGTTTCTCATTTATACCTTTGTCTATCATATTCATGCAACACTTGCCTTGAATTTCTAAATAAAATTAAATGTGCATGTCAATAATGTATGACTTTCGTACCACCACTCCCTTCGTTTACTAATAACGTTTTCAGATTTTAATAAACTATTTTTTTTTAATTTTGATTCTCTCCCAAATAAGTAATAAATATAATGAGTTTTCAATACTATGTGAGTCAATTTTTCAATAAATAAGAAAATTAATTTAATCAACCTATTCTACTAATTGTTTTTTTTTACCTTTTCTTAAATCTTGTGCAAAAACCTAACGTCAATCAATGTGAAATGGAAGTTTAAAGTTGAAGAACTATTTTAACTAATCATACCATTAAAGTATGTTAATTTATATAAGTAAATACCTAAGATATTGGTTAAAGAATTTTTTTAAAAATATTAACATACTTTTTTTTTATAATTTTTAATAAAAAATCCACTTTAACTTTTAACTATTATTCTTTAAAAGTACTGGTCAATAAAACTTTTGTATATGTGCAATTATTATTTCCATGTTTCTGTGGGGGAAAATGTAACAACAGAATAATGAGAAAAAAAAAAGGATGGGGGGAGCATATCTATTTTTATTATTGAAGAAAAAATTGCAAAAATACATATATGAAATAAATCACTATATAATCACAAGGACATGCCACCGAATATTAAATGATGCAACACAACATTTATTTGTTGAATGCATTTGGCTTAATTGTTAGCCGTCAAGATTCTGTCTTCCCCAAAACACAGACATTAATAGTAAAGTGGGAGAGCCACAAAACACAGCAAGGGTTGGCTGTATGATGTTGATGGAATAATAATGTACATGCTTTCCTTCTATATGCTTTGTTTCTTTCATTAAGGAATGAAAAAGCAAGATAGAATAGGAAGAGGTCAAGATGGATACAACATTAAAGCCAAATGTTTTGTTTCATAATTATGTAATTAGTATAATTTTTGAAAAATAATAATCACAACTTGAAAGGTGAAGTATGTGGATCAAGTGGTAAAGATTATTTTATCTAAACGTGTGATGCATGCATTTTTAGTTTTGACTTTTTTTGGTGAGTTCTAAAATTAATCTCACAGATTTGGTGTTTCCCTCTGGGTCCCTTTTCCACTCTCGTTGACAACAAAAACTTCTAGAGACCTTTTCATTTTCATTTTTTTCTACTTTCATTGAAATTAATTAAAATTCTAAGAAAGTCTTTAAGAGAGTGAGAGAGAAAGAGCTTCAAGTGCAAATGCGTCCAAACCCCATAAAGAATTATATGAAAAAACTCAAACAAAAACTATATAGTATAATAATTTGTATGGTTTACAACATGTGTACAATAATCATAAAATAATATTAAATAGTACGCACATTATTTGTTGGATAGTTGTACAACGTAGACCATTCACATTATATTTGCATGATTAGATACTTATACAAATTATATGTTAAATAACTATACACAAGCAATGGCTCTCAAAATCTTGCATTCCACGGGATAGTATTTTGACGATTGATATCATGTACGTGCGACTTAATATGAAATAAATTATCAAATATTTGTATATTACTTTGATTAATTAAATTGCTAAAGAATATATCTTTGCTTACAAAGTTTCGAATTTTTTTTGGTTCTCGTGAGGGAAGTTTGAGTACTATATCAGCCAACCTTCAAAAGTACAAATGACGATGAGTGCACGTAATAATTAATCATATTTTAGAAAGAAAAATAAAACCGACACAATCATTTTAAAATGAAGTTAATTTAACATTTTTGCATGTATACGGTTTTTAATATTTTGTTTTATGTAATTAAACTATCACATTACAAACAATTGTTTGAGAACTTAATTTCACATAAGCATAACATTTCATCAATCATCTTTTGTAGTTTGTTCAGGCATATGTAAAAATATATTTACACAATTTACTAATAAAACAAAAGGCTTACTAAAGAGTGTCTTAAAAATACTGAATATATTTACACAACATATAAAATAATTATTTTGTTATTCAATATTTTTATTTTTATTTCTTTCACTACAGCAGAAGAAAACAAAGTGAGTAGTATCTTTTGTTGCCATTGGAATAATGATGACATTAAAATTTAGTACTAAATAAAAACTAAAAAGCATGGCCCCCATGTGGCACATGAAGAAACATGGGACTCTCCTTTTTCCTTTATTTGACCGATGCATCTCTGACATCAGTTCAGATTTATAGTATAGCAATATAGTACAACAAATTCCCCCTCGTGTTTCATTGTGCGTTTTGCATTATCTATTTCTTTTCTAGTTTCAATGAGCATAAGGACTAAAAATAAGTAAACAAATAAAACATGCACAAATTCGAGTCATCAGTAGCCACCTGTTATCATGATATAAATATGCAGTTTTCCCTTTTCATTCTTATTGTAAACTAAGGAAACTGAACATATATATGCAAATTCTTCTTCAGTTTCTCATTTATTTGAGTTCTTTCTCTTAGTTACATTACATATTTCTACTAGGAAAAGCACTGCTATATTGTTCTCTGATATATACCGCAGTAGTTTGTAACTGCATTAGCTTTGAGGAAGAAAAAGGGTTCTGGGTTTTGGTGAGTTTGAGGTGTAGTTGCCGAAGTTATTGTCTTTGATAGTTGACTTGGGTGGGAGCAATGGAGGGAAGTGATTTATACAAAGCAAGCACTAGTTTACGAGCGAGTAGTTCAACAGTTTGGAGAAACAGTACTATGGAGGTATTCTCAAGGTCTTCAATGCGTGAAGAAGAAGATGATGAAGAAGCTCTAAAATGGGCTGCACTAGAAAAACTCCCTACTTACAACCGTTTAAGGAAAGGGTTGTTGACCAATTCACGTGGAATCGCCAATGAGATTGATATTACTGATCTTGGATCTCAAGAAAGACAGAAATTGTTGAACAGGTTGGTCAATGTTGCTGAAGAGGACAATGAGAAGTTTTTGTTGAAGCTGAAGGAACGAATAGATAGGTAAGGAAGAAGAATACATTGCTATTGTTTCTTCTCTCCTTTGTTCTTATTCTCCAAATTTTTATTTTTCTTAAAATATTTTATTATCTTGTTAATAATATCTTTTTCTCTCTTTGTCATCTTTGTATTTTTCTATATATTTTTTTAGAGTTGGGATTGATATTCCAACAATTGAAGTTCGTTATGAGCACTTAAATGTTGAGGCAGAGGCTTATGTGGGAAGCAGGGCTTTGCCAACTTTCCTGAACTTTGTTACCAATATAGTGGAGGTAAATCTGGTTTGTTTAGAGATTGCAAATTTGTGTTTCTTTGTTTTGCAATTTAGTCTCACAATCTTTCTGTCTTTGGTGTATCAGAGCTTTTTAACTTCTCTCCATATTCTCTCAAGCAAAAAGAAACACATGACTATCCTTAAAGATGTTAGTGGAATCATCAAACCTCGGAGGATGACATTGCTTTTAGGTCCTCCAAGTTCAGGAAAGACCACACTCCTTTTGGCCTTGTCAGGAAAACTTGATCCAACTCTGAAGGTGCAAAGCAATTTCCTTGATATCACTAATATCTGTTGTTTTCTTTCATTGTCGATAACAAACATGGCATTTTTCATCTAATATAAATGCCATTGTGTCTTCCAGGTATCTGGGAGAGTGACTTATAATGGGCATGGAATGAATGAATTTGTACCTCAGAGAACTGCTGCCTATATCAGCCAACATGATGTTCATGTTGGAGAAATGACTGTGAGGGAAACCTTAGCTTTCTCTGCAAGGTGCCAAGGGGTTGGATCACGTTATGGTTAGCCATTTTTTCTACATTCCTTTGTTTATTTTACTAATCATTTTACAGGTAATATGGGAATGTGACATAAGCATAACTGGTTATAATTTTTTGTGATCCATAGACTTGCTATCTGAGTTGACTAGAAGAGAAAAAGAAGCAAATATTAAGCCGGACCGGGATATTGATGTCTACATGAAGGTGAAGAAAAATCTTTTATCATCAATTCAATAGCAATATCTATTACAATAAAACAAGCTATTTCTATAACTATGGATATAATATTTTTGCATTTATTGGGTTGTGACATACCAGGCAGCTACAACAGGAGGGCAAGAGGCAAGTCTAGTAACTGATTATGTACTAAAGGTAATACTAGCATAAGGTTTTCTCATGCTTTAAAGTTCTGTAAGATTATTATGAAATGAACCCACAAGGATTTTACTTTAACATTTTGTAGATTTTGGGATTGGATATATGTGCTGATACAATGGTTGGGGATGAAATGCTGCGTGGTATATCTGGAGGTCAAAGGAAGCGAGTTACTACAGGAGAAATGTTGGTTGGACCAGCTAATGCTCTTTTCATGGATGAAATATCCACTGGCTTAGACAGTTCCACAACTTTTCAAATTGTGAACTCTCTCAAGCAATATGTTCACATTCTTAATGAAACTGCTGTTATCTCCCTACTCCAGCCAGCACCAGAGACCTATGAACTTTTTGATGACATTGTTCTTATCACTGATGGTGTCATTGTCTATCAAGGACCTCGTGAATACATTCTTGAATTTTTTGAATCTATGGGGTTTAAATGTCCTGAGAGGAAAGGTGTTGCTGACTTTCTTCAAGAAGTAAGCCAAAGTTTATCTTTTGTATCCCACATTTGAAATTTTTTATGAAGATTATGTACATATAATGTATCTACCTTGTAGGTAACTTCAATAAAGGATCAACAACAGTATTGGATGCGCAGAGATGAACCGTATAGTTTTGTAACTGGTACTCAATTTGCTGAGGCATTTCAGTCATTCCATGTTGGAAGGAGAATTGGAGAAGAACTTGCAATTCCATTTGATAAGTCTAAGAATCACCCTGCTGCATTAACCACTAAAAAATATGGCGTTGAAAAGAAGGAATTATTAAAGGCTAACTTCTCAAGAGAGTATTTGCTTATGAAAAGAAATTCATTCGTTTACATCTTCAAGATATGTCAGGTGAATTTTAGAAGTTTCACATGAATATTTTTTTAATTTCTATGTGTTGATATTAATGCTAACTTTATGATTATTTTGCACACGACTATAATACTAACAAGTTATGTTAATACTAAAATTGTTGATACGTTTTTTCAGCTCTCTATAATGGCTATAATAACAATGACACTATTTCTACGAACTGAGATGCACCGAGATTCCTTGGATGATGGAGGTGTTTATGCTGGAGCTTTATTTTTTACTGTGGGAATGATTATGTTTAATGGAATGCCTGAGATTTCAATGACAATTGCAAAGCTTCCTATTTTCTATAAGCAACGAGATCTTCTGTTTTATCCCTCCTGGGCATATGGGATACCTACATGGATACTCAAAATCCCTGTTACATTTGTGGAAGTTGCAATTTGGGTATTTTTCACCTATTATGTAATTGGATTTGATCCAAATGTTGGGAGGTAAAGAAGCTTCGTTATCTGTTTGGAACATGCAAATACTAGTTAAATTTGTTTGTAATGTCACTCATGGTGTGAAGTCTTGTTCTTTGTGCAGATTATTTAAGCAGTACCTTTCGTTATTATTGATACATCAGATGGCTTCTGGATTGTACCGAGCTATTGCAGCATTGGGTAGGAACATAATTGTAGCCAACACATTTGGGTCCTTTGCAGTTCTTATACTGCTTACATTGGGTGGCTTCATTTTGTCAAGAAGTGAGTACAATTAATAGAAGTAATAGTTGTTGCATTTATCAAATAATGGAACTTAACATTAATGCTTATTCTTCATTGTCAATGAAACAGAGGATATCAAGGGTTGGTGGATTTGGGGTTACTGGATTTCACCTTTGATGTATGGACAGAATGCAATAGTGGTGAATGAGTTCCTTGGAAATAGTTGGAACCATGTAATTTCTTCAACTTGCAACTTTAGAAAAATAATTTAATATTACTTTAGAAACATTTAGGCCTGATACATTTGCTCTTCTATTACAGTTTACGCCAAATTCAAACAAGACACTGGGAATTCAAGTTTTAGAGTCTCGTGGATTCTTCACACATGCATATTGGTATTGGATAGGAGTTGGGGCATTGATTGGATTTATATTCCTTTTTAATATTGTATATACGGTGGCTCTCACTTTCCTCAATCGTGAGTATCTTCACATTTGATTATTTAAGATTCTCACAGTGATACAAAATTTTATTGACAAATATCCATGATTTTGGTAGCATTTGAGAAGCCACAGGCAACAATAAATGAAGAATCAGAAGGAAATGCACCTCATTATAGAGCCCAAGAAGTTGAATTACCAAGTATAGGTAATTTAGCTTTCTTCATACCACTAGTGAACACTCACTCAATGCAAGCATACTAATTTATGAATGTGAGGTAGTTTTTTAGTGAGTCATAATATGCCTTTATATGTTGAACGAGCTTCCACTATCATGCAGAAAATTCAAGGAAAGTGGATGGTATTGTGGATTCTAGCCATGGAAATAAAAAAGGAATGATTCTTCCTTTTGAACCACATTCTATCACCTTTGATCAAGTCGTATACTCAGTGGACATGCCACAAGTAAGTCACTTTCAAAGTTATAATTTAAGATTGTAGTTTGTAACAGTGTTTTTAGTTAACTCTGCTCTAGTCCAAAACAATTTTAATCCTAAATCCTGAGATTTCAATTGGCAGGAAATGAAGGATCAAGGTGTAGTAGAGGATAAGTTAGTACTTCTAAAGGGTGTCAGTGGTGCATTCAGACCTGGTGTTCTTACAGCTTTGATGGGTGTAAGTGGAGCAGGTAAAACTACTTTGATGGATGTTTTGGCTGGGAGGAAAACTGGAGGATACATTGATGGGAGCATAAAAGTTTCTGGTTACCCCAAAAAGCAAGAAACATTTGCTCGAATCTCTGGTTATTGTGAGCAGAATGATATCCACTCTCCTCAAGTTACTGTTTTTGAGTCCTTGCTCTATTCAGCATGGCTTCGTTTACCAGCTGAAGTTGATTCTAACACAAGAAAAGTTAGTACTTACAACTCAAGACTCGTTATGTTTTTCATGTTTGCTCAATCTAGTAAGGTTTGAAGGGATTTACAAAGTTTAAAATGTTCATTAATTGTGAGAAATGGCCTTTTGAACTTACTTTTTGGATTTAAAAAATTGTAGATGTTCATTGAGGAAGTCATGGAACTAGTGGAGCTAAAACCGTTGAGGAACTCATTAGTTGGTTTGCCTGTTGTGAATGGTCTCTCAACAGAACAACGCAAAAGGCTAACAATTGCAGTTGAATTAGTGGCTAATCCATCCATAATTTTCATGGATGAGCCTACTTCTGGATTAGATGCTAGAGCTGCTGCAATAGTTATGAGAACAGTTAGGAACACGGTTGACACAGGAAGAACAGTTGTTTGCACCATCCATCAGCCAAGCATTGACATATTTGAAGCTTTTGATGAGGTAACAGATGATATGGTACAAAGAAGATGCGTTATTTAGTTCTTCCTCCATTAGACCTGACTCTAACATATGCCACTTGTGGTTCTAGTTGTTCCTAATGAAGCGTGGAGGACAAGAAATATATGTTGGGCCATTGGGTCGCCATTCCAGTCAATTGATCAAGTATTTTGAGGTTAGATGCAACTTAAATTCAATATTATACAAAGAAGATAACCAAAACTTATGCTAGTATTTACTTCTTTTTCATTGTTTCTACTGGCCAGAGCATCGAAGGGGTTAGTAAAATCAAAGATGGCTATAACCCGGCAACTTGGATGTTGGAAGTTACAACTTCAGCGCAAGAACTTAATTTAGGTGTTGATTTTCATGAGATATACAAAAATTCTGAGCTCCATAGGTAAGATAAAATATTTGGATATGAAATTATTGACTACATAATCCATATGATCATATTCCAAAAAGGCTTAAACCGTTATACAATGTTATTCAGGAGAAACAAGCAACTTATAGCACAACTTAGCAACCCCACTCCTGGTTCAAAAGATCTTCATTTCCCTACTCAATACTCACAGTCACTATGGGTCCAATGCCTAGCTTGCTTATGGAAACAACATTGGTCATATTGGCGCAACCCACCATACACTGCTGTTAGGTTTTTCTTCACAACTTTCATAGCCTTAATATTTGGAACCATGTTCTGGGACCTTGGAGGAAAATAGTAAGTCAAACTTAAAAAATCTAGAAATAAGACACAAGTAAGTCAATTTTGTTTTTCAACATGATTGTGTTTCCTTTGTTTGACTTCCAGCTCAAATAGGCAAGACCTGTTTAATGCCATGGGTTCAATGTATACTGCGGTTCTCTTCCTTGGTGTCCAGAATTCTGCTTCTGTGCAACCAGTGGTAGCAGTTGAGAGAACTGTCTTTTATAGAGAAAGAGCTGCTGGAATGTATTCTGCTTTACCCTATGCACTTGCACAGGTACTAACTTAACCATTCTACCAAAAACTCTCTTTTATATTTGTACTATGGTTTACAATTACATATGTACCCATGTTAACACTAGTCACAACTTGTCACAGGTTATAATAGAGCTACCTTATGTTCTTGCCCAATCTGTAACATATGGTGTCATAGTTTATGCCATGATTGGGTTTGAGTGGACTTTAGAGAAATTCTTTTGGTATATGTTTTTCATGTACTTCACATTGTGCTACTTCACCTTCTATGGCATGATGTCCGTGGCAGTTACCCCAAATCACCATGTTGCTTCAGTTGTGGCTGCTGCATTTTATGCAATGTGGAACCTCTTTTCAGGATTTGTCATCCCACGACCTGTGAGAGTTCACAAGCTTTGAATGAATTGATTATTATCTATCATGGAATAAATGGATGTATTCATTTATACTGATACTATTATTTTCCATTTTCTTATCTTTTTTATGACAGAGGATTCCTGTATGGTGGAAGTGGTATTACTGGGCATGTCCCGTGGCATGGACTATATATGGATTGGTTGCATCGCAATTTGGAGATATCACAAACATGATGGAATCAGAAAATAAGTCGGTGCAAGAGTTCATAAGAAGTTATTTTGGAATCAAACATGATTTCATTGGAGTTTGTGCAGTTGTGGTTTTTGGGACTGCAGTGCTCTTTGCCTTTATTTTTGCTGTCTCGATCAAGGTCTTCAACTTCCAAAGGCGATAGATTAAATTCTTTACCAACCTGAGGGATTCTTTATGTCTTCTAACACTTTTTTCCAACTTTTATTGTAATCTAATAACACTTGTTATCTGTCATATTCATGTAACATTTTCCAAAGAAACTAATTCCCTTTAGTTTTCAAAGCTTTGTTTATACAAGCATGTCATAAAAAATATGACTTTTGTACTAATAATTTATCAATCAATGTAAGAGAATGTACTGAGATTACCCTATAATTATTTTTGTGTTTTGTCTCTACTTATAAGAGAAATAAAAGAAACTGGTATTAGCTGAACTCTAAGGGATGGTCTTCATTGCCAAACACCTTGGCATGTGTGTGATTTCACTTAGAGAGCAATGGACTAGGCCTATTAGATATGTCAATAAATCAATGGTTTCATGACAATGGAGCATAAATTCACTTCAACAACAATAGATATCTACCTAAAAGGCCTCAACTTATCCAATAATAAATTTGAAATTTTTTTGGTAATTTAAAATAACCAATGATTTTAAATTCTTTGACCATAATATAAAAAAGTGACTTAATGAAGTAAATACAAGTAACATTATTATTTAATATTTTTGTTGTTATATATTGAGTTGTTATAGTAAAATTTTGTAATTTTATATTTATCGATTTATTTAAAAGGTTAAATTTATTGGCTTACTTAAAGGCATTTACTTAATGGTCTTAATTAAGCTTGTGGATTTATAAAAAAATTATAAAATAGACTTCTATGGATTTCTAACTTGAAAAAAGGTAATAAGATTTAGACGGTGCTCATGCCTGGATTATAGCTCTAATCTTTAAGAGAGAATAACTAACATTCTCTAGATTCATGCTATCACATGACACAAAATAAATGATGATGTCACGGGTTGAACCTTTACTTGTATTAAACAAGAATCATTAAGAATTGCTAGATTAGAAATAATGAACTTGAAATGAAAGTAGCATAAAAAGAAACAAGTGCAAATTAAACCGAGTTTTGTAATGCATGTGGATACAGATATCAACACATGTATCAATTTTCACTTTTCATCAGCATAGTCTATGCCACAGAACGCTTTGAGTCGACACTCAGATTCTAAGGCCTGTTTGGTTGCATAGAAACGTAGGTATTCATAATGGTCAAATGGGTGATAACGTCTTGGATGCTCATCATCAACTAGCTCTTCTTGGGTTGCAATCATCTTTCCACCAAGTGAAAATAGTCCCATAGAGTACCTTTCCTTCTTTTCACTTATAATTACTCGGTGTTCACAACACCGTATCCTGTCGTTACTCCAAACCTATGACATAAAAACAAGCCATAATTTTACTTAAATGTGTAACTTAGGATAAAGATGTATGTTAATTTAACTGAAGCTATGAATAATTGAAAATTGATCTACCTTAAATGCATCGCCTGCGAGGATGAGAAACATGAAGGGTGAGGGATCAGCATCAATCCAATCTCCATTTTTCAATTTTACTTGCAAACCATTTACATCATTTTGATGCAAAATGGTGAAGAAGGAAGTGTCCGTGTGAGCATGCAATCCCAAATTATTTTCATCCTTCTGCGGCAGTCTATATTTGAAGCTCCGAAGCATGTACTTTGTTGATTCAAGAAGGGAATCACAGTGCCTTTGCTCCACACCATACCCATCAAACACCATTCTTTTAGCGGTATGGTCCAATTCTACTATTAGCTTTGCGTAGAAATTGAGAGTCTCACTATTTACAACATGAAAAGTTAGAAACAACAACGGTCAATAACAATAAATATATCTATTTATCTAAGTATATAAATAGATAGGTAGATATAGATATAGCATACTAGGAATGTAAATAAAAAATTACGCAACATAACTAAATTTTGAGCCATACCAGAAATGATCATATCCTGCTGGCCACATTAATTTGGTGAACTTTTGAACTTCTTCCATGATCATTGGATCATTGATCCCCAAGGATTCATATAAGGGGACATGAATATTTTGTCCATAATAACCATGGTAGGGCTTATCACTAATCTTTTGCATTTTTGTTTCCAATGGAAGATGGAATAGTTCTTCCATTAGAGTAAAAACAGAGTTGTAAAGTTCCATAGAAACTTTATCACACAAAGCATAAAAAACACCATGATCCTCAAGTGCACCCCGGATCACTTGGCATGCTGAAGCCCATGTTTGTGAACCGGGTTTCAACTTCTCATCAGTGAAGTCTACAATAGGAACTTGGCATGCTGTTTGGGAACCCATGACCCAAATATTACTATTTCTAATCTTTCTCCAAGCAACTACAAATAAAAGATTGGCACTGTTAATCTGATTTATAGAAGGACCTCTATGAGGTGGAGTTAGGCCCTTGTTTTCTCATTACTTCATGAGTCCATCTTAATTTTTATGATGAAAAGTGTTATTTAACATAACTAGTAATTTGTATGCCTGTCAAGCAATTCCCATCTCAAGATGGTTAAGGGGATGAGCAATAATTCAATTCAATTCTTTTGAAATGAAGTGTTTAATTAAGAATTATATCCTTTTCAATCAAATTGGATATATTCAAAATGCAATGGAAATATTTTTTATAATCATATGTCAAACATCAATCTTATTCAATTAGAACGAATCAAAGGTAAAATTCATTATGAGAGCATATATAAGTCAAAGTGTGGCATCACTTATGCTTTGCGACATGCTACATAGACAAAACTCAAAAATTGAATATTGTAGATTTTAGATCGTATCTTATTAATATAAGAACATGGATTGAATCGCACACACTTACTGGGGACCAGAGGTTTAGAGAAGACTTATGATTATTTCCCATAACACAATAATAATATATGAGTTTAAGCATTTATAAATACAAATTTTTTATAAAGTATTAAAATTATAAATATATAATAAATACATTTTTAATAAACGTAAGGAAATACTTGGTTTAATTAGAGTTTTTAAATGTATTTTTATGCAGTTGATTGTGTTTCTTGGCATGATAACACAGCTAAGCCTATTCCTAAGTCGTACAGGCCTAGTGAATAGGTAACATGTTGGTGGGTCTGGGAATGGCTCAAGGGACTATAATGGGTTGGCATGAAACAATAAAGAAAAGCTTATGGACAATAACATAATATACGACCAACTTCAAACGTTGGACCAGACCAGACATTTGGAGGGCCTCTAGCTTCTAACGCTTCCTAAGCCATTTGTCCATTTCTTAATGCATGCCCATGGATTTGTTTTTTATTGTCTATTTATTATTAAATTCAGCATAATTCATTTTAAATTACAAGATAGAGGTGATTGTGTGTATCACAAAGAATAAACTGAATTTTTTGCTGTGGCCAAAATTCAGTTTGAGACTTATGCAAACAGAGCCTTGGGCTTCTTCTAGGATCAAGGGATCTACTTTGGCTTTAGGAGCCTGAAGTATATTCCTTACTCCTTAGTTGGACCCGTTTATGTAGCAATTATAGAAGTACCAAGTGGAAATTAATTTTTGTATCCATACACAATTTCTGTCATGAACTTCTATTAAACTCGTGTTGAGCCAATGCCATTGCCAGCTACCTCTAGATCAGAACGAAAGATATGTATCAAATGATGAACAAGGTATAGCTCAAGAGTGAAATTACTTTGTGCATTTAAGTTTCCAAGATTTCGTTGTTTCAACAAAAGTTTTTCACTTTTAATTTCTGAGTTAATCATGTTTTTAGTTATAAGTTAGTAACATAATAATTACTTTAGATTTATATTTAAAATCTATTCATGGCTAATCTAATTTGTAACCATCCCAGAAATATAAAGTACACTGAGTAAACTGTTAAGACCAGAGTATCAGTATAATAACACACAACTAAAATAAGAGATGAAAAATAAGAGCCAATAAAGACAATATAAAATTATCACAGAAGAAAAAAATTACACTACTCCTCACTCTAAAATTTACTCCTCAAAATAGGAGACTATTACTACTAAGTATAAGCTCGGTGTAATACAAAATGAAAGGGAAAGAGAGGATTTTGGGATGATGCTTAAGGAACCCTTAAGCCTCCTTTTATAAGCCAAAGGAGGTCCTCCTAATTGAACTCCCACCGATGTGGGACTAACAATTCTCCCACTTGAAGATTATGATTAAGTTAATCATATCTTCACATACATTACTAATATATATATTACAATTACATGTTGCTTATATTCCTAATAGGCCATACAAGGATCGACACCATGTAAACTTGTCATTGTTCACTAGCTTTGTCATTATGTCTGCTATGTTGTCTTTGGTGTGAATCTTTTGCATATCCACTCTACCTTCCTCTACTACTTCACGAACAAAGTGGTATTGTATACCTATGTGTTTTGTTCTGGAATGAAAAGCTGGATTCTTTGCAATATGCAAAGCACTTTGACTGTCACAATACACAGTTGTAGTCTGCTGTTTGTGCCCAAGTTCCTCCAATAGCCTTTGAATCCAGATTGCTTCCTTGCATGCCTCAGTAGCTGCCATGTATTCAGCTTCTGTAGTAGACAAAGCCACAACAGTCTGCAACTTAGATAACCAGCTTACTGCCCCTCCAGCAAGTGTAAACACATAACCAGTAGTAGATTTCCTTTTATCCAGATCTCCTGCAAAATCTGAATCAACATAGCCTTTCACAATAAATTTTGATCCTTCAAAACATAATGCAACATTAGAGGTTCCTTTTATGTATCTAAGGATCCTCTTTACAACATTCCAATGCTCTCTACCAGGATCTGCCATGTACCTACTGACTGCTCCCACTGCTTGTGCAATGTCTGGTCTAATACAAATCATGGCATACATAAGGCTTCCCACCGCTGATGCATACGGTACTCGAGACATTTCTATCCTCTCCGCTTCATTGCTAGGACACATACATACTTGAGGATAATTTATAACTGACAGGAAGTGGGGTAGAGATTGGCTTACAGTCTTGCATATTGAAGCGTCGTAAGACTTTACGAAGATAATTCTTTTGAGAGAGCCAAATCTTCCTATCTTTTCTGTCTTGGTGTATTTGCATCCCTAAAATCTTGTTTGCTGGTCCTAAGTCCTTCATATCAAACTCCCTAGCTAATTGTGCCTTCAATTCTTGAATTCGATCTTTGCTGGGGCCTACCACCAGCATGTCATTCACATACAACAACAAAATGATGAAATCATTATCACCAAACCTCTTGTAATACGTACAATAGTCTGAACTCAGTCTGTTGTATCTGAGGCTAATAATGAAGGAATCAAATCTCTTGTACCAACACCTTGGCGCCTGTTTTAAACCGTACAGAGATTTGGTCAACCTGCAAACCAAGTCTTCCTTTCCTTGTTCTTCAAAACCTTCTGGTTGGAGCATATATATTTCCTCTTCAAGTTCTCCATGTAGAAAAGCAGTCTTTACATCAAGTTGCTCAAGATGTAAATCAAATGCAGCACACATTGCCAGAACAATTCTGATTGTGGTTAATCGAACAACTGGAGAGAATATCTCGTTGAAATCAATGCCTTCTTTCTGAGCATATCCTTTAACCACTAATCTTGCACGATACCGCTCCACTTGATCATTACCATCTCGTTTGATTTTATAGACCCATTTACAACCAATGGCTTTTCGATCTTTTGGAAGTTCAACAAGTTTCCATGTCTTGTTTTTATGTTAGGCCTCAATTTCTTCCTGCATTGCTGTCATCCATAATGAAGCATCTGAACTCCTCAAAGCCTCATGAAAGGTTGATGGTTCTCCTTCATCTGTTAGAAGACAATATGCATCGTGGCTTGCCATCACATAGTCTGAGTGCCAAGATGGTCTCCTTATCTCACGTCTTGTTTGTTGAGTTTCTCCATCATTGGCATCATTTGATTCTTGTTCTCCGTGCTCTTGTTCTGCTTCAGAGTTGTCATCTTCTTTAGCTTTCCTTTCTATCACTACTGAAGTAATGTCTTTGGTAGTACTGTCATTTTTCTGCTCCTTTTGCAGTTCATTTTCTGCAAAGACTACATCTCTGCTAACAACAACCTTGCAGGCAGTGGGATCCCACAAGCGATACCCCTTAACATTGTCAGCATAACCCAAGAATATACATTTCCTGGATTTTGGATCCAGTTTTGTTCTTTCTTGGGAATTGTACATCACGTACACAGGACATCCAAACACATGTAATGAAGAATAATTAGGTGGCTTTCCATTCCATATCTCCATTGGTGTCTTCAAACCAATTGTTGTTGATGGTGATCGGTTTATTACATAACAGACATTTTTCACTGCTTCTGCCCAGAAAGATTTAGCCACTCCTGCTGTTCTTAGCATAGCTCTTGTTCTTTCTAGAAGAGTTCTGTTCATCCGCTCTGCTACACCATTCTGCTGAGGTGTATAAGGCACTGTGAATTGCCTTGAAATACCCTCTTGCTTGCAAAATGCCAGAAAATCACCATCTACATATTCTCCTCCATTGTCTGTCCTTAAGCACTTAATTCTTTTCCCAGTTTCAAGTTCTACTAGTGCTTTAAATTCCTTGATTACTCAAAACACATCTGATTTCTTCTTGATTGGGTACACCCACAATCTCCTTGAGTGATCATCAATGAATGATACAAAATATTTTGCTCCTCCAATAGATACTTCTGGTGATTCCCATACATCAGAATGAATCAAGTCCAGTATGTGTCTGCTTCTTGTAATCACGTTGCCAAACTTCAATCTATGCTGCTTACTTGTCACACAGTGCTCACAAAATGGTAAGGTTACCATTTTGAGCCCGGGCAAGAGATTACGTTCTGCTAGAATTTTTAGGCCTCGTTCTGACATATGACCAAGTCTACGATGTCACATCATTGTTTCTTCTTCTTGACTAATTGCAACTGATGCATCTGCTTCTTTCAACGTATCTTCCAAAAGCATGTATAAATTGGTTGTGATCTTTTCTGCTTTCATCACCACCAAGTTGCCTTTAACCACTTTCAAGATTCCACCTTCAATATGGATCTTACAATTGAGGTCATCCAATTGCCCAATGGACAATAGATTCTTTTTTAAGCCTTTCACATGTCGTACTCCTTGAATTGTACGAATAGTACCATCATGCATTTTTAATTTGACAGTACCAATTCCAGCAATTTCTAGGGCATGATCATTTCCCATGAACACAGATCCTCCTGAGATAGGTTCATAATTGTAAAACCAGTCTCGACATGGAGTCATGTGCCAGGTTGCACCTGAATCCAATATCCAACATTCATGAAGTTGTCTTCCACCTCTAGATTTTACTGCTTCACTATATAAGATTTCACCATCATCTGAAGTACTTGCAACACAACCTTGAGAGGTTGATGCTTCAATATTCTTCCCTCCTCCACTCTTCTTGTTCCAACAATCTTTCTTCACGTGCCCTCTCTTGCCACAGTTGTAGCATTTGAGGTTCTTCCTTCTCTGAGATTTTGATCTACCATGATTCTGGCTCCCACTGGAACCACGTTCCATTGATCTTCCTCTCATCATCGTCAATGCTTCTGCCTGTTTAGAATTTTCCAGTCTATCTTCCTTATTCTTTCTCCTGGATTCTTCTTCAAGAACTGCTCCAACAACATCATCAAAGGATAGACGACTGATAATGTTGTTGTTTGTTATATTGATGATGAGTTGATCATATGAATCTGGTAAACTCTGGAGTAGAAGCTCCGCACGTTCATTTTCTACTATGTTGAAATCTGCGGCTGTAAGCTGAGCAAATAGCGTATTCAAATTATTGATGTGGTTCGTTACTGATGTGGACTCACTCATTCGAAGAGTGTAGAGTTTCCTCTTCAAGAATATTCTAGTGTGAAGTGACTTGACCTCGTACAACTTGATCAGTGTGTCCCAAATCTCCTTTGCAGTCTTCTTCTCTGCAACACTGTATAACACTGAATCAGCCAATGCTAAGTGCAAATTGGCAACAACATTGTTATCCATTTCTCTCCATTTTTTTTCTGAAATATCTGCAGGTCTGCCTTCAATTGCATCAAGACAATTGTCTTTTCTCAAAATTGCTCTTATCTTCAATTTCCACAGGGAGAAATTACTCTCATTAAATTTCTCTATCTCATATTTTGCTGTCATATTTTCTCTCTTTATTATACCGACTTATGCACTTCTCACTATGAATAGTATTGTCTACTGGAATAACACAGGTAGACCATGAACTAACACACCAAAAAAATTTCCAGGAAAAAGAGGTGGGTCACTATAGACACTCTTAAATACCAAATCTTTCCTAGCCAGAACTTTCTCAGATAGCAGTTTCACACTACCAAACTTTTCCAGTAACAACTCTTTTTTGATGTGAAAGATCGGATTAAACCGCAATCACAGAGCATACTCAGAATTTTACCAACACTATTCTAATGACAATAGCAGCGGAATAAACTAAACCAATAGCTCTGATACCACTGTTAGGACCAGAGTATCAGTATAATAACACACAACTAAAATAAGAGATGAAAAATAAGAGCCAATAAAGACAATATAAAATTATCACAGAAGAAAAAAATTACACTATTTCTCACTCTAAAATTTACTCCTATTCCAATAAAGACAATATAAAATTATCACAGAAGAAAAAAATTACACTGTTTCTCACTCTAAAATTTACTCCT
Source organism: Abrus precatorius (assembly GCF_003935025.1). Taxonomy (NCBI): domain Eukaryota; kingdom Viridiplantae; phylum Streptophyta; class Magnoliopsida; order Fabales; family Fabaceae; genus Abrus; species Abrus precatorius. The sequence goes on along the minus strand of NW_020874351.1, from coordinate 499,211 downwards.
CAAAATAGGAGACTATTACTACCAAGTACAAGCTCGGTGTAATACAAAATGAAAGGAAAAGAGAGGATTTTGAGATGATGCTTAAGGAACCCTTAAGCCTCCTTTTATAAGCCAAAGGAGGTCCTCCTAATTGAACTCCCACCGATGTGGGACTAACATAAACTTGACGGATTATTTGCTATTAATGTCCGAAATTGTAACAATTTTTTGAAGTAATTAGTTCTTTTGCTTATAAAAAACATTGGATAAAAAATCAACCCTCGATTACTCAAATTATAATTGCATGCAAATTCAGCCAAGGTTTATTTGGAATAGTGAATTGGGGTTGACTCGTATTTTAACAGTTTTAAGAAGTATAAAACCTAACTTCATGTTTGAATGAGCTTTTTTAACAAAGTATTCATTTGTTTTTATTTTCTTTACAAAGCTGTTAAAAATAATTCAATTGAATATCTCTTCAAAATCAAATAAACTAGACATGCAGTACATAAGATTTATCCAAATGTTAATTGATGCTCTAAAAATATTGATCATTCATCAAGAAATAAAAAAATAAAAAATTTATTAAATATATTCTTAATGCATATTTATCATATATTTTTAATATACTGACAATGTGTTTTTTAATTAAAAATTTACTTTTATTCCTCAACAATCACTCTTAAAAAGGCCTTAACATTTATTAGGTACCTATAGTGTTGTTTAAATATAAAAAATAATGCATATGTTTATTTTAATGAAAAATGACATTTCAAAAACATAAATAATTTTATATTTGATCATTTACAAATTTATATCCAAGTTTGGTTAAATACAAATGTAAATTATTAATCTTGTTCAAGAAGAAGAAGTTATTCTCAAGAGATTTGAGTTGGACATTTTAGAACTTTAAAGTTCTACAAGTTATACAAGCATTCTTGGCCATGCAAAAGATGGGTACAAATTCGAAGCTACATTCTCCCATAAGAACATCCATAACATGAAATTAAAGGTATATGCACAACCATATGTAAGATGATGGAGCATTATACACAAGTTGACGTCAACAACATGGACAATTAGGCATGTTAACAAAAGCTTTTTTAGGTTGTTGATTTCAAATCCTCACTAAAATGCCCCAACTTAAGATTTCTGAAGAATATTTAACCATTTTGTGGAGTTTCCAACCACGACAACAATGACATTAAGAAAGAGACATATTTGAGAAGGTTGCTAGACCAACATTTTCAAGAAATGGTTAAATATTTTAGAAGATACATCAAGTTGATGGGAATGACTTATATATCCTATGATACATAATTTTCTTGTTTCTAGACCAGACTCAATCAAGCACTAAATGAAGATTTTACAAGGCGATTAAACATCCATCCATTCACACATCACCAATTAGAAAACTAAAGTTTACTAAAATAAATTGAGACATTATGAAGGCCTCCTTTCAAGTATAAATCAATAAATTGCTGAATCATTCAAACAACGAAATTTGAGTGCATATGTTTTATAAATAAGAATAACATTCGTAATTAAGTGAAACAAAAACATACAATGGTTGCGCCAAAGGTTGCTTTCTAAGTTACTTTATGTAAGCTCTTCTGCGCTTCGTTCCTTAGAATACGCAGCTGGCATCTTTGACGTCACTGAGAAAGCATGTAAATGTAAATTAATGTTCAGAGTGTTTTAATTTAGATGAGATATTTTGAGTAATTTATGTTTTGAAAGAACTTATGATTTTATAAGTTAAATTTTTTTTTTTAGATAAAAAAAATTTAAATTTTAGAAATTTTAGTGAGGATTTTTAATTACTTCGTCTAAATCCAACTCATGTGCACAGATGGGGTGCTGAGGCATTGTGGTATCACAATTAATCTCTGCGTAATTATTGTTATAAAAATTAAAATTATGATGTCTAATACTGTTAATTATCTGCTGAAATTAATATCAAGTGGTCCAGACGCAAATTGTCTATGCAAAACACATGATCTCAAAGATCCGACAAGAGTATGGTTCGCTTAATTTCCCTTACGTTAGTTTAGTATATTTTACTAAATGGTCCTCTACCAATCAATCATATATTATATACAGAAATGATTCAATAACATCAATGGCTTTCCAAATTAATTGATGAATTATTGTTGCTGTTAATCATTGTGAATATAAATATATAGTATCTAATTATTTAATAGTTTATGTTTAATATAGAATAAGATAGAGGGAGAAAAGGATTATGAAAAAAGAAAATGTGAAAAAAAAATTATCCTAAATATTAAACCAATCTATCCTTATACAAGTCACGAGTATACTGTTTCACGAGGATAATTTCATAATATTTTTAAAAGATTTCGACCAATAACTGATGAATTCAAACTAAATTGTTTATTTTAGTCGGTGAGATCATTAATAAACTATACTCATGATTAAATTAATTACACATCTTTCAATATATATATATATATATAGGAACATTGTCTCACTGGACATCTTTATTTGTCCAATCACTGTGTCTAAGCTGGCTTGAGACTTTGAATTATTAGCCTGCAACCATCATATTCTTTTTTTTATACAAACAGTTTCCATAAAAGTAGCTTTTTCATATCTATTCATTTCCATGCAATTTTAGATTTTCAACTTTATAACAATGGAACATCAAATTAAGAACTAAATTATGAATTTCGACAAAACCCCGACACCGTTTTTAACACATCAATCGACATCATATCTGTCAATTTTCAGTTTTCCTTTTTCAATTCTTGATTATAATACGTTGTTATCTTGATTTTACTCCTCAAATATCAAATCGTATCAATATAAAATAAGCCCTAATGAGAGCCTGAAGCCAAAACCCAAATAATTTTGTTTTGCATGCCAACTTGATCTGCTTGTTGTGAAGTCGGAAGAATCTTTTTTCTACGTGACTAAGCATCTTGAACTCCGTGGAATAAAAAAAATGTTTTCATACTATCAATGTTGTCATTGCATTATAGAGCATACGTTATATAACCGATCAAAACCACCTAAAATTAAGCACTATCCTCCAATCTTTTTTAATCAAATTATTAGAGAAGGAAAAGTGAAAATATGGGATCAGAAACCACTCTAAAGCTTCCGGTCATCGACTTTACAAACATCAGATTGGAAGCCAATAATCCTAATTGGGAGGCAGTGAAATCCCAAGTCCACGCGGCACTAGTAGAATATGGTTGCTTTGAAGCAATTTTTGATAAAGTTCCTTTAGACCTTCGCAAAGCCATGCTTGCTGCGCAAGAGGAGCTCTTTGATCTCCCTCTACAAACCAAGATGCTCAATGTATCTAAGAAGCCCTATCATGGTTATGTTGGGCAATATCCCATGGTCCCACTTTATGAAAGCATGGGCATAGACGATGCAAATGTCTGTGAGAAAGTAGAAAGCTTGACCAACATCATGTGGCCTGATGGAAACCCAAGTTTTACGTACGTACCCATTAACATTTTAAATACATGATTCTTTAATTGGTGATATGCAAGTTTGAGTTTTTAAGCATATTACTACATTAATTAAATACTCAGAAAAAGTTTTACTGGTTATAATGGTTCATTAATGATTTGATTCAACTCGGCGAAATTATCTCTTATAAAATAGTTGTGATCTAGATAGATAAAAAAAAAAACTACCCTTTCTTTTTTCTTGACTCTCTTGGAACTTGAACTTCTTTTGCCCTCTTTATTAATGTAATTTATCTTTTAATTTGGGCAGTAAAACAATACAATCTTTCTCTGAGCAGCTATCAGAGTTGGATCAGATTATTAGGAAGATGATTGTGGAGAGCTTGGGCGTTGAAAAGTACATGGAGGAGCACATGAACTCAACCAATTACCTTCTCCGAGTAATGAAATACAAAGGCCCTCAAACCAGTGACACAAAGCTAGGCCTAAGCACGCACACAGACAAGAACATAGTGACCATATTGTACCAAAACCAAGTAGAGGGTTTAGAGGTGTTGACCAAAGATGGACAATGGATAAGCTATGAACCTTCCCCTAACAGTTTCGTTGTGATGATTGGTGACTCTCTCCATGTAAATTCCTTGAAAAACACAAACCATACCAAATGTTCAAAATTATTATTATTATTGAAAATTAATTATTTATGAGGTTCTTATATGAATGTTGCAGGCTTGGGCAAATGGGAGGCTGCATTCACCCTTTCACCGAGTGATGATGAGTGGGAATGATGCAAGATACTCCGCAGGGCTTTTCTCTGTCCCCAAAAGTGGGTACATTATAAAAGCCCCAGAGGAGCTAGTGGATGAGGAACACCCTCTACTCTTTAAGCCTTTTGATCATGTTGAGTTTCTCAAGTATTATTACACTGAAAAAGGCCAGAGAGATCAATCTGCACTCCGCACTTACTGTGGTGTTTGAGGAGTTTTTTGTGTTTCATAAGAGTGTTTTGTGTTCAAATGTTCCAATGGCAATTTAGCTTCGACTTAATAAAACTCCTTTTATGTGTTTGCTGTGAATTTCCTCAGTTGAATGGCAAAGTGTTTAATTATTTGGTGATCTTAATCAACTTTTCATAATTCCTATTTTGATGCAAAATTAAAAGCATACAATCCTTCTAGGAAGCAGTTATTAGATGATGATTTTGGGGTGTTAGCATCGGTGAATTCTGCGGTCACAGAATTTAAGCACACATGATTCTTGAATTAGAGCTATCCAATTTTGATTTAAATACATATTTTATTCATATAATTTATCTTGATTTAGATTTTAATTTTAATATCTTTAAATTAAGTTTGGTTTTTTTTTCATAGTTTTGTTTTGATTTTAGATTACAGTCTTCACAGTTTCTTTCCAATTAGTTTTGGTTCTGTAGCATAAAAATCAAAAAATTAAGATGAATCATAAGAATTAAAAATATATTCAATTTTTAATTTATTATATTTTTTAATATTTTGGAAGGCTTAAATAAAATTTGGTTCTTTAAAAATTTATTATTTGTTTATCCTTTTCAAAACTTTTTATCTAGTTTCTCATAGAATTTTTTTATTTGATATCTCTATTAGTAATTATTTAACTTAATCCGTTATTTAACCACGTAACATTTAAGTCAGTTCATATAATTTGATTAATATAGATAAATATATTATTAAGAACATCATATTTTTTTATATTTTTAAATAAAATTTTAAATTATAAATCAAAATTTTATTTAAACTTGTTTTGAGATCATTGCAACAGTTTCCTCGAACAGGACTCGGGGGCATGACGTAGAAAGACCAAGAACCAATAAAACAAGGTTTCCAAAATCTGGTTGAGATTAGAGAATTAATGGATGAGAGCAAAAATTCCCACAATAAAGTTGAACACTCTCCATGCAAATCCTATTCCACGTCATTAATATAGAAAACGCAACCACCAAATCATTAATATGTAATCATATTAATGAATCATGTTTGCAAATATGGACTCATCAACCCTCCATTCATCCTATCTAACATTCCTCTGTAGCTCTGTTTTCAGTCTGTCAAATGAAGCCTGCATCATACTCTCTCTTCTTTTATGTATAAAGTTATTTTCCACCAAATTAAATACATTAAAAAATAAAATTAATAATATATCAATTTTGAAAATTTTAATTTATTTTTATTTTAAAATTATTTAATTATAAATAAGTTAAAAATTTTAATATTCCAGACGTGTTTGAATCCTAAGCCACTACATATGCATTATCCTTCAATTGACCATGCATGTGATCCTAGAATTATACAAAGGGTCAGAGCCCTTTTCAAACAGAACTAGACTTATCCATAAATAAATACACCACCATGTTGCACCATAGTTATAAAGTTAAGGAATTACAAGTACCCAGTTAATCAATGACTATAGACTTGTCAATGGAAAATAACATTAACAGTTAAAGTCAACACCATGATTGACCAATAAAATAAAATAAACAGAGCATTCAACCCCATGACCACGAGTCAATGACATGAACCCAGTCTTCCATCTCCACTGTAGTTTTCCACCCTCTTTCGTCTCACTGCCTTCACATCGCCGGAAAAGAAGGGGCGGCGCAAGCTTGTTCACTGTTTGAATGTATATAAAAAAACATAAAAATAGCTATTTATAATATTACATATAGTATTAATCTTTAATAATTATTAAATTGCCATATTTTGTTTGATTTCGCTATATAAACAACTAGAAAAATAAAACATATGAATAATAGTTAAATTAAAATTAAAAGTTTTGTCTTCTCTTGAAGTTCGCACTTATTATGTATACTTACACCCTTTTAAAAACATTATACATATTCCTTGTCTTATATGTTATTCTTACATGTTAAGATGTGTTGTCTCTAAAAAATTACACATATCTCTGCTATTATTATTATTATTATTATTATATATATATATATATATATATATATATACTGTATATAATAATCTTTAAAAAATAATAATAAAACAAGGGCTGCGAGAGAGAGGTGTACGTAATTTTTCAATTAAGAGAGGTAAGTGTAGTTACCAGTAGCATCCTGAGAGAGATGTGAATAGTTGGTTATAGTTATCTTAAAATAAAATCCTATAATGATATTGCCTCCAACAAGGAGCCAGTTCGTGTAGTAGGTATCAATGAATCATTGAATAACCACCATTGAAAATGATATGATTTCGGTATTTGGAGTCATTCTCATTGGAATCAAATAATAGACCCACATAGGTTTAACCTTCTTCACACCAAGAGATTCGTCTCGATCGTATTGATAAATTAAGATAACAATGGAGCCCTGAGATACGAGGATAAAGCAGACATTCACAATTTGAAAAGACATTGCCCAAATGAAGGATTCCATAGCTCTTATGATTTTTCTTTCTTTCGGCACCAAATAATGTTATGTGATCGTTTTAGATTTTCTACTCGTATGGTGGGATCAACAAAGAGAAAGGATACAAAAGATAATCGATCCTCCTCATCCTCGCAATGTCACTTTGGACTTAACATGAGACAATTACTGTGATTTGGAAAATTTATATAATATAATCGTTTATATTAAAATTGAGTTTAAGCTTTTGAAATTAATAATTTTTTATTAAAAAATATGTATGATATTAAAAATATGAAGTATAATAAACATTTTCAATAAAAAATAATTATTTTTTATGTTTAAATTCAATCTTTAATTAAAAGTTAAAAGTTAACAAAATCGTAAGACTAATTTAAATGTGTGTTGAAAAGTTTGATGAAACTTTCGTCATATTATATTAGTATCGGTAAAACATCTCATCCACAGAATCATAATACAAAGGTAGCTGATACAATCTATCATTGATGTGATTGATATTGATTCCAAAATCCTGGCCGATAAACAAGCTTAGTCCTGGTATTTGACAAAAAATATTTAACAAAATCCTGATTCGGGCCCATTAGAAAGAGAAAAATAGCCGTGTGTTATAGTTAGTATTACATTATGCAGCTTAACAAAGTTACAAAACATATCAGTTTAAGTACGATTCTAAGCTCCTAAACATTTTGCCCATGTTTGAAACACAACAAGGTTTCACAGGGTTGGCTTTGCTCCACACCAGTCACCAATTATTTGTCCGAAATTGGGATTTAGCTGTCTTTAATTTGCTTTGTGGCACTTCGGTCATTTTCATGATGGAGTCCTTCAAACTACCTTGTGATAAACTAAATCAAGCATCTTGTGTCATAGACTCATTGCACTGTACAAAATTCTGATTTTCTTTAGAATTGAAGCAGAAACTTCAAGCAAAAAATTCCTTCCTATATATGCTTTATCCATTGCATACATTACACACATCAAAACCTAGAAGGGTGATTTGATGCTCTAGACTCTTCATTTTGGAGTCTAAAATGAGTAAAATGTGTTGGTTATACCCACGGATTACAATAATTCAACATTCCTTTACAATACTTTCAAAAACTATGATTAGTATTTGACATTACTGTGGATATCATACATATAATGTCATTTTGTAGTTATGATTTTTTTTCAAAAGCATCTATTATATTAGTATTACCGTATGTAGAACACACACTAAAGTTTTGTAATGCCGTGTGTAGAACACATACTAAAGCAAGCAGCGTAGAAAAGGAAGGATGTTTAGACAGTCGAAAATTTTAAACATAGGAGAGCTTTCTTATAGGCATAGCGTTATTTTTCTATTGCGAATTCCAGTCAATGTGTGCTCCATTTCTTTCATACTTTTGTTTTTGTCAAATACAACGATTCCTTGATCTTTTTTATGAAATAATTCACACCATTCTTCCAATGTGTGATTTATCTTTCATTTTCATTAAAATGAGAAAGGAAATATGATCGCACAATGCATTTTTTTATCAGAAGTGTCCATAAAAATTTAGATGTTTGGAACTCAATTAGTTTTTACAAATGTTCCCATCTTATCATGCTCTCGTATCTATGTATTTATAACAATACATTATTAAATAAGGAAATAATTTTACAACATTTTATTCAAGATTATTAACTATTTTTCTTTGATTCCGAAATTCAAAAAATAATAATAATAATAATAATTTTTTTCGTATATGTTAAAATACTTTTTTTATGATGCGTAAAATAATTTTAAAATTTCATAAAATTGAGTAGTCTTAATATACTTAATTAAAAACTCTTAAATCAATTGATAAATTAACAAAATATAACATGTAATAAAATATTATTAAGCGAAGTAGAGTAAGTGGATCTTTTCCTTTCTTTATATATATATAAAATTAATGCTTGAATATTTTTTATATAGTCGGGCAACCAATATATTCGGCATATTTAGCTTGCTTAAGTAGAGAAATCAAGTATAAATATATTCTACCCATTTTCGACATGCAATTAAAATTGTACTTTTTATTTCATTTCTATCAAAATTAAACTTGGTTTACAATCTTGATTTTAATATTTAGGTTGTGCAAAAATATTAGAGCATAACATTATTAAATTTCAAATTCTGTCTTAAAATTTATAATAAGGCTGGTTATAAATAAGATTAGGCTAGTTAGAAATCAAGTCTAAATATAATTTACCCATTTTTCACATGCAATTAAAATTGTAATTCTAATGTCATGTCTATCAAAATTGAAATTGGCTTATAATCGTGATTTTTATAGGTTGTGCAAAAAATTTAAAGGAAAATGTAAAGTTAAATTTTAATTCTATCATAAAATTTTAATAAGGCTAGTTATAAATAAGGTTAGTGAAGGAATGCCTTCGTCAACAATTGACAATAATGCTAGTAGTGAAAGTGTTAACAACAAAATAATAGTTGAAGTAGTAATAGTTGCAGTGTAATGATAAAAGCACTAATAAAAAAAAAATCAAAGCTTGTAACCCTAATAACAATGGTGATAGAATTAGTGTTGATTAAGTAGCTATTGCTCTTATCTTATACATGAAATACTTTAAAAAATTTACATAAAATGAAAAATAAAATATATGTAAGACTCGTTGAAATAATAATAAAGATGCATTTGACGGAGAGCAACTATATTTCTCTTACATAGCATAAATGAAATGTTCTTCAGTGACGAGTGATTGCTTATGAAAGTTACATTGAGAATCGTTGTTTAAAACCGTTGGAGATGGTCTTGTCTTTTGAACAGCTTTTCTTCACTCTTTCTGGTTTGGAGACAATACACCCCCCAACTTCTTTCTTGTTTCTTGTTTGTGCCCCAACCACAAACCAAATTCCATTTTAGCAAATAACGTGTATTTCAATTTTTAATTTATTATTATTGTTTGCTTTGTACAAAAATTTTAATCTATTATTGATCTAGCCTACTTGAAAGTTGTTTTTTGTGAAACTTATTATATCTAACAAGTTATTCATGTTACTTGTTATGGTAAATTTGAAATGGTATTTTATATTTTCTTTTTGTAATTCTTCCGATATCTTAAAAACTATAAGGTATTTATATTTTTTATAAATAAATCACTAAATTTACTGTTTACTAATTTAAAATTAATAATGATAATTATTGGATAAAATGACTTCTTAATTTGCAATAGAAAGTTACATTATTAATTATTTATCGATGTACAAAGCTTAACCGATGAGAGTGCCTTGTTGAAATGCTTTGCTTTGGTGCCAAGGTACTCGTTCCAAGTCACTGCTCGATAAAGAGCGGGCCTAGTTGGGCCTACTAATTTCTCATGTGGACATATTTTAACATTTGTTGGGGGCCCATATAAATAAGCAACAGAACACCGTTGTCGAGTGCGGTTCACCAAAACCCGATGGAGCACACTCGGGTATAACCCGTTTGACAAAATATGGAGCAGATCACCGACATTGATCACCAACCCTCCAGGAAGTGGCGGCACCGCCACCCACCCTTTACCTTCCCTGAGAACCTGCAACCCGCTAACATTGTTTTGGTGTAGGATTGTGAGGAGAGTGGAATCTGTATGTGGGGCCAGACCCATGGCCCGATCCGGATCCGGGCAACTCGGGTAAGAATTCAAATGCAAGGCTGCACTAGCTCCGTTGAATTCACCTCTTGGGCCAGCCCATTTAAGGTCTTCCTTTGAAATATCCATTGAAGCCAACACGAGCCGCATTAGCTTCCCTGCTAGCTTTTCCATGGCTTCTTCATATTTCACCACAATATCACTGCACGTGATCGAAGGTGAAGCATTGTTGAAGCGGGGAGATTTAAGCATCAACCATAACGATAAAAAATTAACAAATAAATTTCTTACGGAAAAAAGAATAAACAAAAATACTTTCATTGTCGATGAGGTTTGTTTAGAAAACAAAAACCAATTAAAAGTTACACCATTCTTATATTATATTTTAAGATATCAAAACTTTATAAGCTAACTCATGAATTTTTACCTTTCATTTTTCTAATAAAAATAAAATGTAAAAAAATGTAACGTGTAAATATTATTACTCTTTTAGAAAAAAGAAGCACACCATTGAACAAATGGATTCGAACAAAATAACAAACAGTGTGAAGTGGATTTAGTGTAATAGATCCTCATGATGACTCCTAAAGGTGGGTCCTTTGCTCTCATTATTGTGATCTTCGCTAATTGCATTAGAATAAAGAAAATAGGCTCATAACTTTCTAGTATCTTCACCATTAAAAATATCAAATTGGTCTCTTCACTTCAAAACAGAATTAGAAGAAGAAGAATAGTAAAGAAAAATTAAATATGATGACTATAAAAGTAGCCTCTTAAGCTTATTGAGATTTGAGAAGGCAAGTAAGAGGAGAGGGTGTGTTATTTGTTACCAGTATTTAGCATAGTCTTGACGCCAGAGTTGGAGGAAATGCTCAAGAGGGGATTCAACAATTGTGAAGCACTCAGACCACATGAGTTTGGGGAAGAAAGAAGAGATGCGAGCACGGCCATAGCCAGAAACTCCATCGGGGGAGCGAGCTGCTTTAAGCTTTTGGTGAAAGGGAAGGGAAAATAGGGTTAGGGCAAGCCTTTGAATGTCAGTGAAGAGGGTCAAAGGGATGCCATGATTTACCACTTGGAACACACCCCATGTTTTGCATGCATGGCCTATGAGCTTGGGTGCATTTGGGTCGTTGAGATCGATAACGGGGACACTCTCACCCCTCGAAGAATTAGAAGGGTAAGTGTGAGGATGATCATCAAGTTGTGTCCAAGCATAAGAATCAGGGAGTTCTTGAAGTGTGCTGAGGTCAGGGTGCTTGTGGTTGTGGTGAAGGTGAACGGGATGTGCTCTAAAGGCTTCCGAGAGAGAAGGCATAGTGAAACAAAGAACCAATTAATGGTTATTGTTGTGTTGAATTCTACTTGAATAGCTCTTTAATTGGCTAATTAATAGTACTATAGATAGTGGTAGTAACACTTGATGCAAACATGTTACTAAATATTCAGAAAGATGAGCTGAGAAATATGATTGTGCGTAGTGATTATATATAGAGATGGTGCGCAAGATGGCGACAATGTTACCCTTAACACAAACCAAATGAAAGAGGGAGACAGGGAGAGAGCGGGTAATTTTATTTTGGATTCTGACACTTTTTATTGTCGCCCTTCACCCTAACCAAATGAAAGTGAGATGGAGAAGATGAGGGTTGTTCTCATTTGAAATTATTATTCATCATATAAACTCACTAGATATGTTTAGTCAGAGATAAACAGAGGAGAGAAGTGAAAAATATAATAAGTAATATAATGTAAAAAAATAGAAAGTGAGATAGTATTCATGCCATGTGTGTGTCAATGTTATTATTGTTTTATTTTAGGTTTTGACTTTTTAAAAATTTTATTATATAAATGCCTAAAAATTAATATTGCTTATGATATTACATATAATATATTAATTTTAATTTTAATTATATATATATAATACGATTTATAATTAAAAAGAGCAATTTTTTCTCATTCATTTTGATTGTTGATAAAATGTTCTTTTTGTTAGGAAAATATTAAAAAATGGATTCCTAAGTAACTACACTTAACATTTTTCATAAGAAAAATATTTATTACATTATAAAAATATAAAATATAATAATATTTTATTTTTAATAAAAAATAGTATTTTCATATACTTAAAATTAACCATAACAAATGATCTTAACAATTCATAACAGTCTGATCTCTATCTATTTCTTTCTGTATTAATTACAACTAATTTATGAGTATAAATAAATTATAATTTTAAAATACTTTTCAAATACTCATTTTTGGTTTATTTTAGTTGTATTTTTTCAAATCACGTTTTTTTATTATTTTATGCATATTATATCTCTATTTTTACTAATTCAATCATTAGATTTATTATTGTCTTTTCCTTTTTATTATTCGTTTCTTTTTTTAGGAGTGTTTTTTAGGAAAAGGATAGGAGGATAAACTTTTATTTTAAATAAATATATTTTAAAAATAAAATTTATGAAAAGATATATAACATTAATTTGATATAATAATCAGACATGTATCATCATAAATGATATATAATTCACTTAATTTAAAATAAAAAATAAAAAAAAAGTCATTTTCTCTCTTTCCCACCAAAAATTTTCTCTCAACCAATCCCTTAAAGTACATACACTTGTTGGAAGCCAAATTAATATTCAGTACTCTTGTATGAGAGTTTTGAGGAAGCCGAGGTGATAATTTTTTATATATTTTTTTTACATTACTTTCATATACAAATAATTAGTTTAAGCCTAGTGTCTTATTTATTATAAAAAAAATATTATTCAAATATTAAAATAATTCTTTTAATATAATATTTATCTCACAATAACTTATTTGGTAATAAAGACTTTAAAGCTCTATTCTAACGCATAATAAAGTATGTTAACATTTCTGTATGACTAATGCATGTTAATATTTTATGGTAATTAAAGTATTTGTTAATATAATATATCATATCATTATCATAAACGCTAAATGTCTATATTTAATAATTTAATTTTTATTAAACACTTATTTATGTAGAACTATCAAAGTCAAGAGGGACAAGAAAAGCAAAGAAGAGAAATGTTATTATACATGAAGGAGGGAAGAAGGAAAAAAAATATATAAGTGAAGTTTGAAGTCGATAAAGGGAAGGCATTTCAACCTCTCAATTGAAATTATGCGAAGGAGCTGAACTAAAGAACATGGCCCCTACCCTAACATGTGCCTTTATCTTGTCTTCAAGCAGAGAAAACATTTAAGTTAAACTCTTCCAGCTTGGTTCTGATCCCTCCCATTCACTATAAGACAATATATTGGGCCATTTGGGTAGTTGCCATCATCACTCAAGAGTAATCCTACTTACACAATCACCACTTAATATACAACTCTTATATTTTCATGTGTTTTTGTTAAACATTGCTTATAATTCAATTTTTAATATCTATTTTTGCATTGTCATCTTTTATTTTTACTTTTCTTATGCTCATTTAATACCCTATAATAAAAGGCGACATAATTATTTTCATTAAATATATACACATAAATTCATTTTCAAGTGCTCAACACAAACTTCATTCTTATTTATTACATAATCTTTAATAGAGCACTCACAGAAAATTTACATTTAGCCCATCTTAAATATATAAGTAGGGATTCAAATTTACAGCTTGTCAAATAATGCGAGACTATATCTTACCTCACTTGAACAATTTGTTGGAGTTTTTTTAATGTTCCTTTTGATTTTATAAAATATTTTTAAAATGTGTCGATAAAAAAATCGAAAAAAGAAAAGTAATTATAAATTATCAAAATATTCCATAAATAATATGTTATCAATATGCATATATTTAAGTTATATTTAAATATAATTTCCTCGCTTCATTTGTGTACGACGAAAAACCCACATATTATTTCTTGTGCGCTTACGGAAAAAATTCATCAAAAAAGATAAAACATATTTTGATAACTCTTACATCTTAAAAGTAATTATAGTATTGTTAGGATACATGTTAAAAAGTTAACTATAAATTATTTTATTAAAATTACATTGAAATGCATTAAATATTATTAAAAATATATATTAACAATATTTTTAATTAATAATACAACTAAGTAAGATGATTATAAGTGATAAACAATTTCCTTGAATATTTAACTAATTATAAATTGATTTAAAATAAGTTTGTAGTAATCAATCAACCACTCAACAAGAGACACCACAGCAAACATTTGAGGAATAAATATGAAAATCATTATAGTCCTTATAGATATATATATAAAGAAAATTGAATTTTTACGTAATAATGTGAGGGAAAGAAATGAAATACAAAAAAATTGAGTGGACTGAATGATATATACTTATGCCCTATATATATGCTTTTCACTTGTATTAAGTGTATAGATGATCATTTCCAAGAAAAGCAACTAAGTTTCTTTTGGTATTTTGCGGTTGGATTTATGTTTTCCCTGTCCCATCTCAATTTGGCCGATTGATATTCATCACCAGCAATATCGCTGGTTTGATAGCACTACAACAATTTTGTGGGTTGTCCCCATATATAACATCACCAAAGGTAATGCTTCTTTTCGTTTGATTTGAAAACCAAATATTTCTCCCATAAATAATTATCATAGTCTTTGCTTCTGCAATCCAAACCCCAGTCATCACACAAGCACAAGTTCTTAACTATTATACAAACTAAGTAAAGTTGGATATATAGTGTCAAATTATTACTTTCAAAGTTTTATTGTAAGTAATTACTTGTAATAGAATCTAAACTCATGAATAAATACCCTACTCATTGTAAATGTTTTTTTTTTTCAAAGGTTTTAATTTGGATCTATTATCATAGTTAACGGTGGAATAGATTTTATATACATAGATAGAGAGAGAAATAAATAAATAAAAAGTCTGATTCATTAAAAAACTAATATTGGGAAATTTAACATGTTTAATGAATGATAAAAATTAAATTACTTAAACCACCTTATTTACTTTATGTTCCACTGTTCACACTAGGGTGAGAGACATTCAAAGCAAATACATATTGCTTATTGATAAACAGAAACTTTTAAACATTCAAAGCATTTTTGTTGATATAGTTTTTATTCAACAAAAGTTAAAGTCTGTTTCAATTTATTTTATTAAAAAAATCACTTTTAAAATACTTTTAGTGTGTTTATCTAATATTTTAAAAAATCATATTTTTAATTATGCTGACAAACTATTCTGAGTTATTTCTAAAAATAATTATAACTACCTTTTATATGTATATATATATATATATATATATATATATATATATATCTTTTTATAATTATAACCAAATGATAAATGATTTTTGCTTAATATAAAATCTCTAAAAGATGAACTACTTTTTATGCAATCTTTAAAGTATTTTTTAAAAAGTTTCAAAAAACAATCCTTAAACTATCAGTATAATATTAAGGATTTATATTAAATATGATATATTGTACTAATATTTTATATATTGAAAATATATATCAATGTTGTATATCAACAAAATTATTTGCTATTATGTCATTTTAAATTACCAATAAAACTTATGATTTTATGTTAATAATTTAATTTTTTAATAGGAAAATAATATATGAAAAGGAACTAATCTAATACAAAACTAATACAAATAATTTAGTTCTTGTGATTGCTCGTAGACTCGTACAGTCGTACATAACATGACTATAATTCATGGACATGGACTCGTACGTGTTCACAACATCACACGTGATACTGATAAGTGATAAACATTACTCTTTCGCTGTGTTTATGCAAGTATATATAAATAGTATAAATAGATAGATAAGTAAAAAAAAAAAAAACAACTTATGTCTAAATAAGAAAAGTATGCTTTTATTAATGTTATTATTAAATTATAATCATATATATCATCTAAATTATTTTATGTTAAATCATGCAAAAATTTAAAATTTATAAAACAAAAATTGAATTGTTTTTATTTTACATGTTTTAAAATATATATATATATATAATAGTTATAAAATTTTGTGTTGACAATATTATATTTTTCTATTAATTGAGTAGTATGTGCATAAGAATTATGATGATGATTGCCTGGTGTGCGTCAACTTTTTTATTTTGAAAGGGGAAAAAAGGTAGGCATGCAAGAGGGTATAATTGAACACAAGAAAATTCCAATGTATATGGACGACAACTTATGGTGCCATTTTCCTTATATGCTGCAAGATGAAGAACCTGCATGGTTGAATATCTTCCTAAATTCCAAAATGTCAAGGCAAAGCATATTAATTATCTTGATTCTTGCATTCAAATGTTATATTATTTTACTTACCCTTTTGTTTTTGTCTTTTTTATCGAAAAAATGATACTTTAATCAACTAAATAGTTTTTTGTTTTTTTCTGCTGTGTTTCTATACTTAATCTTTCTAGCTGTGTGTTTATGATTGATGTCAAGTTCTTAAAAATGTTGTTTTACTTGCTCGATCACTTTTGTTTAATTTTATTATAAAAGTAATGATAATAATTTGATCAGTTCAATTGTCACTGCCATTGTTAAATGTTTGAAATACTTTTAAGATATTGATTTAAAAACTCAAAAAATATTGAAAATATTTTTAAATACCTATTCATCATAATTTTTAATATAAATATCTGCAACCTTATTCGTCCCCTTTAAGATTGAATTAACTTTGTATATAGTCAAATACAGAATATATATTAAGACAAAGTCTGATAGTGTAAAGCTAAATAGTATAAGGTTTCACAAATTTTAATTTTTAATACCATATACACAGATGTTAAGCATATGAGATCATATAGGATTTTGTAATGTATAAGAGAGCATTATCTTATGTTTTTTATACACTATATAAAATTATAGTTTGGATAGGATAAAAATTAATATTTTTATAAAATATTATTTACTTAAAATACTGTATTTATAGTAATATTAACAAAATTTTAATAAGAACCTATCTGCTTACGATTTCAAAATGAACACTTACTTCTCATGGTCTAAAATTATATTTCTATATGTTACGTAATATTTAAACAAATAAATATTCATTATTTTTTCTAACTATTCATATTTTATATTAACATTTTTTTACTCATTTATTTACATAATTTATATGTATAATTAATTATTTTTAAAAAAAACTGCCCAAAAATTATATGTATAATTCGATTGGCTTTTTTTGGGCTACATTTGTTGTTTATTTATAAAATTAAATATCTCGTGGAAGAGATATTTGATAAATAAAGTTATAGAATATAATACTGATAACAAATAATGATATAATCATAATATTCTTGCTGGTTTTTTTATAAGAAATAAAATGAAATATTTTTTTTATTATAAAAAATAAATGATAAATTCAAGATGCATTAATTATTAATTTTTTTATATTTTTCTTTTATTAGTATTATTAAATATAAAAATTACTAACTATACTATTTAATATCATAAGTATTTTTAAAATAAAATTTATATTTATAAAAAATATAATAAAATTAATTATTTTTTTTAATTCTAATGATTTAATCTTTTATTTCTTATAAAAAGAACAAGAAGAGAGTATATTGTATTATAACTTATCATCATGCTTAATGAAGCTAGCGCGTGCCAAAGAAATCCTAACATTAAAAGGTAAACGTATAAAATACAAGAAAAGTGCGATGCATTACTTCTACATTTCACTCTTCCCCTAATTATTTTTTTATAAACCAGGTAGAGTGGAGATCAAATGACTTCAGATCACATGAGTAATTTATCATTAATTTAATTTAAATACACTATAAAAAAAACTTTTACATTTTTATTTAACTATAAATTAGCTTATGAGTAAAAATTATTGAACTTTTTAACAATTAATAAAAAATTATATTTATGATATATTTTAATTAGTTGATTATATAAAAAAATTTACACTACCGATCCACAAAAATTCAATTCCATGCTTTTATTTGTATTCTTACAAGCACTGCTGTGAGATTATACTTAATATCATAATTATTAGACTAAGAAATGATTCCAAAATTAAACTTGATTCTTTTGAAGTGCGGTTCGTTAACTACAAGTTCTCCCTCAATAATTTATATTATCTGCACTGATAATTAAAGATTTGAAAAGTTGATGAATGAAGAACACAAGAAGCTCTTAGATTTAGTACTAAGCGTCATGCATAGTTTGAAGCACTTTGGGTTTGTCTTGTTCATATCCATTTATATATGAAAATTGAACCAATCCGAAGAGATTCTGCAATTGAATTGAAATGGTTATAATAAAAGGGAAATGACAAGAGTGGAAACATTAAGAAGATGGTTCAGTGACTCAGTTGGTCATATTAGTGCCTTTGGTGGCCATTTGCTTATCCTCTTTTAATATTATTTTCGAACACAGTAATTCGAACACACACCCAACCATTATCTTCACCACTACCAATAACTGCCTTGTTTCTTATATATATATATATATATATATATATATATATATATATATATATATATATATATATATATATATATATATGTGTGTGTAACACTTTTTTTTTTTTAAGTTTTTCTTTTCTTTCTTCAATAAGAAAATCTTATTAGTATTAATGAAAATTTTGTAAGTTATATGAACATTATTAAATTATTTTAAAAAAACTAAAAATGTATTATATTTTTTAAAATTTTAATATTTTTATAAAATTTAAAAAATTATGAAAATTCAAAAGTAGAAATTTCAAATCAGAATAGGGAGACTGTGATTTATTTAAATTGATTATGTCAACTGCCAAGAGCTAATAATTTTGATATTTGGTATTGAAAACAATATTATATGTTTAATTAATTAGAGTTGAATAAGTTAAGATTATTTCAAATGGTAAAATTTCCATTAAGTTTTTCATACGACTATACTTTTAGATATATGAATTTTATATTGAACTTAACTTTAAATATTAAATAATTTTTATACCATTAATTAATTAAAAATTAACACACAGAGAGAATATTTTTTTTTAAAGGAGGCTCTTTTCCTACTTTGTTACACAATATAGATTTGTGAAAATGGAGAAACCATGCGATTAGTTGGCCTTTAGGAAGTGGGCTTAGTTCAAATTTTCAAATAATTTTTTTTTATTAGAGTGCGAAAGTTTGAATATTTCAACATGAAGTAGTTTAGTAATATGCCATGCTTTTTCAAAGAAATATATTTTTTATTTATCTTTTTTTAAAAAGATAATATTAATTCTTATCTTGTAAATTATAGTATTGTCTTGACTTAATTTTTCTTAAATATTTTACAAATTAAAAATAAATAAATAATAAATTAATGTTAAAATTAAATCACGGAACTCAACTTTTGAAGAAGTTAAACGATAAATATTTTTAAAAAATGAAGCATATAAGTTAATTTAAACTTACAAAAGAAGCTTATTTTATTTTACTACTTTATTTTTTCTTTTCTTTCTTATAAATACTTATTGATAGATTTATCTAAATTAAACCTATTTTTTAAATTTACCCAATATTATATATGCATTTAACTAATTTTTTAAAATTCAAATTTAATATAAAATTTTTCGGGCTCCCCCTCCCCCCCTATTTTGAAGCTTTCTTTATCAAAGAAATTGCAAAAATAAAAATAAAAAATATTGGGAGACATAAAGCAGAGACATGGTGCAAGGGGAGTAGGCAAGCAAATGAGAATGGGTCCCCCAAAAGTCTTAATTGAGTCTTGAAATTTTAAGTCATGTTTAAAACTTTGCATATTACTACTTTGAAGATTACTAGTGTTAAGACTTTATAGTTTAATATAAGATTTTCTTAAGACTCTCCACAAGATTCTATTGTGAATGTTGTTAGCCACTAATTAACACGACAATGTCATTTTGTTTTTAGTGAATCACGATGTCATATTAAGAGAGGGGGAAAAAATAAAAAAAATAAAAATAATATATATACATATATTCTTTTCAAGAATGGGTCCTCTCATTTTATAATTTAACATGATAGGTCATCTTAACAAAGATTTCCGTCAATTTCTTCAGTGTTAGATATTAGGATGGGGTTTTTTATACTAATAATTTTATTAATTATAATTTAATGAAATAAAAATAACAAATATTCTGTTCATTATATAAATATTTTTAATTATATATAAAGATAAAAAATCATATTGTAACAATAAAAATGTAAATTTAAAATAAAAAGTGTACATTTAAAAAATAAATTAATTAAAACAATAAATATTATTTCAATGATGATTTGTAAATACCATTTTTAATGATTATTAAATAAAATTAAGCATTTATTAAAATAATTAAAAAAATTGGTTTCATTACTTATTAAAGAGAAAAATATTGATTTAATATATAGAAGTTTATAAGACACGTCATTCACAAAATAATGAAAACACGCGACTCAGCGACTGTATAAAAAGGTTTTCTGTTTCCAGAAATGTTGTTTTAAATTTCTTATATAATTTAAAATATAAGAATCGATTATTTTTACGCATTAAATCATCAGTCATACACGTTTTTTCATACACTTAAAACTTTATGTTTGGTTACAATTTATTATTAAAAGTATTTAACATGATGCTTTTAGTGTTACTTAACTAATATATTTAGATATTACTTAACTAACATAAGGGATTTGAATATTTTAATGCGATATTTTCATGTGATAATGTTATACAGAGAAAAGAATATATCCTACAGAGAACACATTTTTTGGAACTTTTTTATAAACATGACAGTCATATTTATTTGCTGTTCAGAGTGGCTATGCAAATGAAAAGAGTACACTGATATTCAAAGGGAAGGTGAAAATGAAACTACAGTAAAATTATACGAATCTATTATTTAGAGATATATAACTTTCCATGGGAAAAATTCATGGCACTCCAACGTTCTCTTTTTAGATCCAATTATGAAATATTATTGCTAATATCATCATAGAAAGCAAAACAAGTTCCCTTGAGCCACTTAGCATTTCACATGACCCTGTCATATACACAAACTCAGTCAATACAATGGCATAATTTTAATTTGGCAATCCCTTTTATTGATTATTCACACCGTTCATATCATTTTTGTCTCCTTCCAATTCCATAAAAACCAACAAAAGTGATGAAATTTTAAAGGCAGTTACCAGTTTTGGGGGAGCTTGACCCTGAACCTTGTGTTGAAGGTGGGGTGAGCCCAAGATCAAGACCATCACAATCTGGTCCTAAAGTGCCTGCATTCATAAAGCTCATGATGATGCAGCCATAGCTCACTGAAGAAAACTAGCAAGATTACTATAATTTGAATAAATAGTCAAAAGTGTGTTAAAAAAATGCATTATTAGCATTATTTCGAACAATATTAAGTACTATGATCAGAATTCAAATATCTAAGCTAGCTTACATAACAATACAGATTTCCCATATCAAAACTATGAATGAAAGAAACCAAGCCTAATTAAGTTTAAAAAGTGTTATTTGTACAATAAATAAATACACGTAATAGTAGGGAAGAAAATAACTTCTAAAAATACTCTTGTTTAATAAGAAAAGCTCATGTTTAATAATAGAAACTCTTGTTTAATTTGTAAGAGGTTGATGGCAAAAGCTTTTGAACACAACACAATTATCTAAACTCAACATATATGTTCAAGCTAAGGTTGACAGTTGATTACATTTCTTAAAGCAAATCATCTTTGGATCATTAAGTAGATTGGCGGACCCTTCATTGCATTGACACGTAAAGTCAGAGCCATTTCTGACACAGGTTCCATCCCCACATAAACTCAACGAACAAGCTGTGTATAAAACAGTAAATAAAAGCATAAGTCTAATTCTTTCACATTTTGTTCTTCAAAACGTTAAACAGTTACTAACAGCTATTGAACATTTGCTGTGAATTGAATATAAAAGCAATAATGAATGATGAGCTTACGGTCAGACACATTTGGAGGTGGAACTTGAGGGGGTGGCACTGATCCATCACCACAATTATAATCGAAAGTACCTGCGGATTTCACAAATTGTTCAGCATCTGTTACAAAGGATTGAAATTGGTATCTGCTATTTGGTGTATATTTTAGGCATTGATAGAATACTAAAAATTTAAGGACAGTATTATGTACATTTTTATGTTGTTCTTTAATTACAATTAAATTTATTTTAATAACGTGTATTGATCTGTCATACTAACTTATATTGTGTTAATTTTTAAAGTAAAACTTGAATTTTAATTAAAAAATAACATTAAAAAGATTAATAGTACTGTACTTCAATTTTATTAATAAAATTACATGATAGAAAAAATAATACATTAGTATAGCTTTCAATATTTGATAACTAATTTTTATTTATTTTAGGACCATAAATATATGTTTTGTGAGAGATAATCTTAATCCTGTTCGAAGTTTTAAGTAGGACAAATTACCATACACTGTTCTTGAACGTTTTCAAACCTTCCTTAAAAGAAATAACGGTATTAATTAACTAATTAGTATTAAGCATTTGTCAGTGTTATTTTTTTATTTTCTAAGATGAGAATAATAGTAAACTTTGAAAAGACCTCTAGAGCGAGCTGTCAAATTTCAGGATCTAATCTCCTGCAGTTTGTTTTCAAATGCACAAATGGGAACCCTTAAAAAGTTTATAGTCTCTAATAAAATATGGATAGAAAAAATGGTGTCCATTAATGGCTTTGAATGGTGAGTTTTTCAGCTAAACATCATGCAGTTGATCCATATTCCAAATTTTAAGTTTGATTTGTACAAATAAAATTCCATATTTTACAATAATGTCATGAATAAATAATTCTAAATTCCACACGTTCTCTATTTTCACGAACAAGAATGGAGAGGAAGAAAGAGCATTCATGACGGTAAATGCAATGAAATATATAAATTAGAAAATAAATTATTTATAGACGAAACTAGGGCGACAAAAACGATGCCATGACAACCTATGAGTCTTTTTTTTTCCCTTTTATTTTGATTTGTTCCCTTGAATAAAGAAATACATTATTTTAGAAATTTATTTATACTTGCATGTATCATATATGTATATTGCGGGTAGAAGTGAAAATTAATTGAACTATTTTATAAGTTATATATTTAAACTCTACTCAATACCCGATTAAATTAATTTTTCAAGCTAATAAAATTAAATTTAAAATTAAAATTAGACCTAACCGATTCTAAGTCATTTTTATGAATACTAAATCATATTATAAGATTGTTTCATTTCACTTCTAGCATAAAAATATATGTTCAATGCTAAATTAAAAAAAATTATTAAAAAAATATAATCTCAAGTTCAAGTTAAATTTTAGACAAATTAAGTTTTAATTTATCTTATTAAAATACATGTTACGTTTAAGTATTTTTCTCTCAGAAATCAAACGTAAGCTTTAAATATTTCACTTAACCTGACAGATATATAGCCCTAATCATACGAGGGCCAAATTTTTTATAACGTAAAAAATTTACACTTTGGATAATTGGATTCACTTTGTTCTTTAATCTAAATCCCTCCTTCACGAGAGAGAACGGATGAAATATATAAAGGCATCTATTTATTTATTTAATTTGTTTCACTAAATATATATATATATATATGGAAAGAATATGATGATCACTCACAGTTAGGAATAATGCATGGAGGTAATTCTAAAGGACCAATATTAAACTTCTTCCAACCAGAGTCACAATCGCATCTGTAACCAATAAAATCAGTGGAAGGATGGCATGTTCCTTTCCCACAGAACACCGTGTTACATAGACCAATATCATCTGCACAAACACCACCATGGTATATCACTAATCAACTATGAAATATTAATGAAAACCAATTAATTCCCAGTTAAGTTATATATATAAATGAAATACTAACAGGGAAAGAGGGGCATGTACAGGCAACCAGACTACAATGGAAGACCAAACCAAAGATTAAGTATACCTTGTGTTGGGTTGGAGGATAATTGTGTGGAAGTAGCAGACACATTGGAAGTGAAGAGGAGATGCAAAGAAACAAAGGTGATACTTGTCCATGAGAACATTCCCATTGGAAAGAAAAGATGGAAATTTGTTTGATAAAATAATTAAGAAGCGATATGACCTATGAAAAACTGCTTGAATCCAAGCTGCAACATGCTCCCCTCAGCCCCTTGTAGCGATATATATAGCCTGGTATCCTACCTTACCTTTAGTCTCTTTTAAAATAACCAATTTAATTATAAAAAAAAAAAAATTCATACCATGCATATGCCTAGGTAAATTTGAAAACTCGGCTTAATTAAATATTTATTTAATAACACTTTATATATAAAAAATATCTTATAAATGTTACCATAAAATTTTTAAAATAAACTCCAAAATATTTGCTATATTAAATTATTTTAATAACTTTTTGAGAAAAAAAAACATAAAAATTATAAGTTATATATATGTTTTTTTATAAGTTTGTTCATGATCTAATATTATGTAGTTTTAATCGGATTTGGATCCTCTCATATTGTAGCGGGAACATGACCCTTATGTTCAAATTCGCTTAAGCGAATTTTGAACGGCTTAAGCGAATTCAAAATAGCTTAAGCGAATTTAAAATGACTTAAGCGAATTATGCAAAAAATAAATAAATTATGTAGAAACTAACAGCATGTTATCAAAGGATAAAATTTTACAAAATTTATTATCAAAGTTAATTCTACTCATCCAGAAACATTTAACTACAACAGCAAAACATGAATAAAAACTCCATTTTATTCCATTCCATTAATGGTACACAATTATTCACAATGAAATTTATCAAAAAAAATTCATTAATAGATAGACAAGTCAAAAACAAAAGAAGCTGAGCCATTTTATTTCATTTCATTCATATCAAATATCATCCAGAAATAAATGGGAGAGGATGAGGATAACGCTTAGCTTCTTCGTTATCTTCATCCTCTCCCATTTATTCCCGGATGATATTTGATATGAATGAAATGAAATAAAATGTCTCAGCTTCTTTTGTTTTTGACTTGTCTATGTATTAATGAATTTTTTTTTGCAAATTTCATTGTGAACAATTGTGTACCATTAATGGAATGGAATAAAATAGAGTTTTTATTCATGTTTTGCTGTTACAGTTAAATGTTTCTGGATGAGTAGAATTAACTTTGATAATAAATTTTGTAAAATTTTATCCTTTGATAACATGCTGTTAGTTTCTACATAATTTATTTATTTTTGCATAATTCGCTTAAGAAAATTTGAACATGAAGGTCATGTTCCAGCCACAACATGAGAGGATCTGAATCCGTTTTAATCACTCATATCACGTTATCGTGTCAAAATATATGAAAAAAAAATTGTCACAAACTGTGGTTGAAAGTGCATGATCTTAAATTACATAAAAATTATGAAAAAAAATAGAGTATTTCAAGAAAAATTATTAAGGGATTCAAGATTATGTGATTCTCACTACTCATATCACGTCAACTATTAAAATTTTATATTTTACTAAAAATAATGCATACTTGTCAACCATGCAGTTCTAGACTAAAAAAAATTCTTTTATTACAAATTTTGAGTATATACCATACTCTTGAACTAATGGGAATTTGATAAAAA
Source organism: Abrus precatorius (assembly GCF_003935025.1). Taxonomy (NCBI): domain Eukaryota; kingdom Viridiplantae; phylum Streptophyta; class Magnoliopsida; order Fabales; family Fabaceae; genus Abrus; species Abrus precatorius. The sequence continues at coordinate 473,200 of NW_020874351.1, read as the reverse complement.
AAAAAAAAAAAAAACCAAAAGGAATTGTAAGCAATATACAATTCAAAGTATAAGATTATGTCTTAAAATCTACCTTCGTGTCAGTTTTCTCTAATCTATCAAAACTCAGAAGTATATTTTGAAACATTTAAAAGTGAAAGACGACAATCATGTAACGCTGTCATTTCGATTTTCTCACAGGAGAACATATTGAGATTGCCGCTACATGCCGACATAATCAAACAACCGTTAATGCCTTGTCATCTGTAAGCTAGTAATGGACTTGAAAGAAAATACAAAACACGATTCAAGGCATAGACTTAGAGTGCTTGAGATATACCAAGTTTGATGCAAATATCACAAGTTGAGAGATAATAACTGCTTTGAAATCATATCAGATTACATTACATTAGCATTCAATCATCGCAGATACAAATTAATAAATGAAGATCTCTCCAACACCATAAAACTACAATGAGCCGTGTCAGAAAATGAATGATATATCAACACAAACAATAACGACAAACCACCCACGCAACGTTAAAGTAAAAATAGTAGTAGTAGTAGTAGTAGTACAAAACAAAAACAACACTGCCCGTTGTTGATGTGTTGTCTTCATGCTGATCCAAACTCAGTAAACCATTTCTCATGGCGTTCAATGTCAGCCTGAGAAACACTTCGTTGGACCTTTCCCAAAGCTTCTTCAAAATCACACATGGCAACAGGATCATTTGAAATCTCGTCCTTGGACATGTTCTTGATTTCATCACGCGTCTTTCCCGCTATCTTGCGCCTCATACCATTCAAGGAAGCATCACGACAGACATTTGTCAAATCATCTCCACTATAGCCCTCTGTCCGGCGAGCCACTTCATCTATGTTGACATCGGCAGCCACCTGGTGCATGACGAGTGTTCCATCAGCTATAATAATCCAAGTTCTAGAACTGTCAATGAGTAAATATACTGCTCTTTCACTTTACATCTTGATAAATGCTCAATTTCTTTTTTTTTGTTGTTGGTAATATAAGTCCTTAAATCCTAATAAATAAAACTCAACTTAACATAATTAATGTTATTCACAGTATAAATCAACTACAGCTTAAGGGTCATAATTCTATAGCTCAACACAGTAATAAAACATCAGAACTTGCCTCAACAGTTTTCAAATTTATACGGATAAGCTCTTTACGACTCTCAAAATTTGGAAGAGGAATATATATACGTTTTTCCAGCCTTCTCCTGTGTTGCAGTAACATCAAATTGAATTAGAAAGTGTTGCTTATGATATTGAAAGAGATTTCAAAATAGATAACAAATCACGCATGTTTATCACCGGCAACTTAAATTGCAAAGGAAATAATGCAGAAAAACAAATACAAAACCTTAGTGCTTCATCTATATCCCATGGGAAGTTAGTAGCTGCCAAAACCATTACTATTTTACGGCTACCATCTTCATTCGTGGCACTATTGCTTACACCATCAACCTGAACTAGAAGTTCAGACTTCACCCTTCGGGATGATTCATGCTCCCCAGATGCCCTGATGAAGTAAAATGGAATTCAATCAGATTTCAACATACTCCAAGAGGTAGTACAAAATTTAGAGTGAACCCAACACAACCTAGGAACATGTGCAAGCCATATAAACAGAATTAAATGAAGATGATTTTGGGGAAACATTAACAAATTTCAAAAACTATGCGCAATGGATGTCAGAAAGAACAACAAAGGCTTACCCCCTAGCATTGCATAGAGAATCAATTTCATCAATGAATATAGTGCTTGGTGCATATGCTCGTGCAAGATCAAACAAACACCGCACCATTCGCTCACTCTCTCCACGCCATTTAGAAGCTAAAGTGGCAGAAGAAACATTAAAGAAAGTGGTCCCACACTCAGTAGCAACTGCTTTAGCAAGAAGTGTCTTCCCAGTTCCTGGAGGTCCAAACATGAGGACACCTTTCCAGGGTCTCCTGATTCCCTGCAAGAATAAATAATGATTTCCAAGTTTCAATATTTACAAAGACATTTAATTCACAGATAATCAAATGCATGGATATGATAAGAGCTTGCTAAAAAGGATAGGTCAATCCAACATGCAGTTTTGTGAGAAAAATTTCATAAGCAATTAAGGTCTGTTTATGAACTTTAGTTTTTCTCACAAAACTGCATGTTGGATTGGCCTATCCTTTTTAGCAAAAATAAGTTCATAAACAGGGCTTAATTGCAAATGAAATAAAGTTCTACACAAAAGTAGTTCATCATATTGCCAAACAAGGATCTAAAATTAACTAATAGGATAAAAAATAATAGAGCATCATATACACATAAAATTTCCAATTATTTTGTTATAAAATAAACCATAACTATTAAATATAATTGAATTGAAACGTTTAAGTAAACTAGTTTTGTGAAAATCCGGAGAAAATTTGTTCAACATTACCTGGAAATATTCAGGCATCCACAAGGGAAGAACAACAGCTTCTTCTAGAAGCCTTTTTGCTTCAGTAAGCCCTGCAACATCATCCCATCTCACTCCAGGAGAGGTTTCTAACACATCCCTTTCAAGCATTGCAGCTAACTCAGGATCAGGACCTTCATATTGTCCCTTCTTTGACTTACCATCTTCAGCATCACCATTCTGTCCGTAATTTGAGCAAATGTAAGGACACCAGCATATGTAAGAAGTTAATTGTTTCTCATACTATCTAGACCCGGATGCAATAAACAAAGCATAAATTGATAATGAGCAGGTAATACCCAATGTGAAGAAGAAGAAACACTTGAACATGTATCTAATATTAAATGAACACTTGGATGCAATAGGCTATAAGTATGCTAAGCACAGGTTATTCAATAAAGATGTTATAAGATAAAGCAAATAACTTAAAATTTGGTTGAGTACCCCAACCAAATTATCCTTAGAAGCAACTTCTCCAAACAACGTAATGTTATACAGAAAATGTTCGCCACTAGGCTGCCTCATAGAAGTTGAAACTTACGGCTGTATCTGTCTTGCTAGACTTTCCAGAAACAGCACCTTTCTTTCCAGTAGTTGATGCTCGGGCCCCTGAGTTAACCCTACTTGTAGCACCAGCCTTTGCACCACGTCCAGTTGCACCTGTTCTGGTAGAACCTCGAGCCCAAGCTCCTTCTTGTGGAGACTTCCGAGTACCCACTTGACCAGACCTTGTAGGTCTTCTAGTGGTAGTATCCCTACTAGGTGGCCTCCATACATCAGGATCATCAACAGGACCACTCGATGAAGTGGGATACTCATCTAATGGTTGAAAAACAAACGAAGATTTAGCAGAAATTGGAGGTGAGGAAGGGCGTCTTGCAACAGGGTTATCTTTAAAAGCCCTTCTCTCTGCATCTAGCTGCTTCACAACTTCTGTTTCCTCAGAAAGAGCTTTCTTAACGTTCATCCATTTTGCACGAATCAAAGGATCATCAACAGTGTTGAGGTGCCTGAAATCACAACAAATTGAGACTAACATGTAAGCTAGGTGACAATTGACCAACCAATAAAATCAGTCAAAATTCCCATTTACACCAAATTGTTTCTAAAAATAGATTCTTGTCAAGACATGTAATCTAGATAAACAGAAAAATTAACATCAAATTGCCTAACCTAGGATCCAATCACTTAAAACTTCGAATCTCATTAATTCATTGCTGGCTGCTGCATTCACATTTCAACAGAAATCAGTCACTTCAGTTAACAAACGACCAAAAGGTTACTTCAGTTAACATAATAATTTTTGTTCTCAGTTCCAAAAAATATCAACTCCATTCACCAGTCCATGATGAACGGTCGAGATTAAATTTAAGTAAAATAATTTTGACTCTCTCTCCATCTAAATATTTATGTATATATACACAAATATAATAATAACAATAATGGGTTGAGTGAAAACATAAAAAGAATTGCAACCCGTGAAAGGTTATGAAGCAAAAGGAAGAACTTTAGCATAAAGAGAGAGAGAGAGAGAGAAGGGTACTTGTTGATCTGGGCAAGAGCACCATCGAAGAAGATGATAGAGGTATCATAAAGTCCTTCGAGAGCATAGTCTCTGGCCAACTTGAGGTGTTCTTGTAACCCTGCCAACGTGCTTCCAACCATTCTGATTCTCTTCCAAACACACCTAAACAGTAACTGTTGCTCCTTCTTCCTTCCTTTGTTTAAACGCCGATTGAAAAAAAATAATGGCTTCCTTCCATGGGCTTTTCAGATTTGAATTTCAGTCCGTTGGGCCCACTAGCCCACAACCACTTTTCATCTCATTCATAATGAAGTGGCCCATTTTCCTCTAACTATTCGTTTTTGCTTTTGCCCTTTATTTTCAATGATAATGTTATTTCCCCAACTAATTTCTTACCCTTTCACTTTATATTTTTCTTTCATTAAAAAAATAAAGTGAGAAAAATAATGGCTTTTATCTCTTTTCCTCTCTCTCCCTCTTTTACATTTTGATTTGAAAATCCAATTCTTTCTTGTCCACTTACTTCATCTTCCTTTTAATTGCAATCAACGGGTGGACCTTTAGGTAATCATGTTAATTGATTCCATCATAGTTGTTTTTCAAGAGTTGTGCTATGCATGTGCATAAAAATAATTAGTGCTACAACAAACAATGACTCCATAGTTAATTTAGGGTTTATTTGACAAAAATAGTTGCTAAATTATATATGAAATTTTAAGTTAGCAAAAAAATTAAAAGCTGTTGAATTATCTCTCAGTTATTTTTTGGAAACAATAGTTGATAAGCTATGTCAAAGTTTAAGTTTTCGAAATTGTTAAAAATTAGCATTATAATGTCTTTTGTTCCACGATTTACAGTAATATATTTATTTGTCTTTGTTTCATTTGTTTCTAAATATCTGTGTCATCAATTGAATACCTATTTCTCGTTAACTTTGAGTCATCAAGTACCCATCCAAAAAAATAAACAACAATGTATAAGTTGCATTATTCATCCGTTCTGCTTTATCTTGGTACCCACGTTGTGGTTGATCTTGATGGCCGAATTGAAAAAACAGCCGTTAGGAACTTTGCAACTACTTAGTTCCCTTAGTTCCGTTATACAGAGCTTTTATTCTTGTCTTTTGAGGTTTTTGCTAGTGCTCTTGGCTTGTTTCTGCTTGTATCATATATGCACAAACCATATGCTTCTTTTGTCCGCAGTAGTGATTACAACACACTCACTATCACCCTTGCTTGTAATGAGTACAGCCCCTTAAGCTATATGCCACTATGAATCATTAAGAAAATAATGTTGTATTCTTAGTTACCATCCATTATAAGCATTTTATCCAACACACCTTTCACAAGTTGCAAGACTACTTTACAATGTGTTTTCACAAGTTGCAAGACTACTTTACAATGTGTTTAGTTTGTGTGTGTGTGTGTGTGTGTATGTGTGTGTGAATCCCGCACGAGCCAGAAAACATTAAGAAATCAATGGATGTAAAAAGTATATGCATCTATCCACTTTTTTGAATGATGAAAATGAAAGTAATATAACCTTGCCACCCTCCAACTAAACAAGGGTGAAGGTAAATCCTAAATTTATTGAAATGCACCAGTTGCAACTGGCAATTGGACTATCTTTTTCTTCCCACTTAGGGAAGAGATGAAGTAGAAGTTAGTGATCCTGCACCAACCCTTTTGTAACCAATTCTTCCAAGCCTTTCTTCAGCTTTTCTGCTGCTTCTTTGCAATCATCCTCTGTCAAGCCTCCAAATGAAATTCTAAGATTCCCAGAAGAACCACATGCACTTCCTGGGATTACAGCAACCCCGTGCCTATTAGCTAGCCAGCGAACAACTTCGAAATCATCAAAACCACGCCCATCTGGGAGCTTTGCCCACAAATATATAGCACCTTCTCCTCCCTTCACAGAACCCTCTCCAAGAGGGGAAAGAGCTTCTAAAACAATTTGTCTATTCCTGACAAGAGTTTTTACTCGTTCTCTAACCCACTCAGGTCCCATTTCTAAGGAGTAGAGGGCAAGGTGTTGTGATATTATTGAAGCACAGATTGGAATATTGTCTTGAACTTTGAGAAGTTGGGTAGCTAGTCCTTCTACTTCAGATGGGTATGCTATCTGTAATAGTCAAACATTTCATTCAGACTAACGGTGTTGCAACTGAAAAATGAAGCTACTGTATTGCCGAGAAGAAACAAATAATCTTGAATATAAAAATGGAAGCAATATAAGCTTGTGTTTCATCATATATACTTTGGGAGGAGGAACACTTGTCAAAGAACATTTCTCAGAGTTCTAACCACCCTGGTTTTTTATTTTTATTTCAAACTTGAATAATACTATGATAAGTTATATTAATTATCAAAAAGGAAAACAATAGGCCAAAGTATAATTTCTGAATATGTGGAGTTCCTTGCACATTATGTTGCATGGCTTGAAATTGTAGAAGTAAAATGACTTAAAAAAATATCAATACCATAAATCCAACAAGACATCACTGCTTGTTTACAGGTTCACATGGTTGACATCTAAAGTTTCACAAAAAATGATCAATTGGGCATAAAAGTTTAATGCTCTGTTCTCCTTCTGATGGAAATTAAGACATCAGAAAGATTACTTACATATCCAATTCGCCACCCCATCATTCCATATGCTTTTGAGAAAGAGAAAATGTTAACAACGTGATCTCCCTCCACACAAGAGTGTTTCAGGCCATCATACATAAAATACCTGCATACATATACATATACAAGGATAAGAGATCCTCAAATACAAGATCAACAAGGAAGTGCCAGCATAGTAACTTAAAGACTTACTCATATGTATTGTCAACAACAAGCCAAGAGCCAGCATTCTTGCAGAGATCTGAAATCCTCTGGACAATTAAGAATAAGCATTTGTTTAGCAATTTTAAAATAAAATTTTGAAGAAAAAAGATTGTTTAGATGAATCAACATATTCATTGGGTTGTTATAGTCCCAGGTCAAATACATGCATGTTTGGCTACATAAGAGAATTCAAAAAGAAACCATAGAAAGAATACTTGAATGGCAAATCCTTAAGGGTTCAGTAACATGTTTAAAATCATACTAGCAGTAGGCATACTTACACATACATACAAACACAAACCCAGTGAGAGAGAGAGAGAGACCTTTAGTAGAGACTCTGGTATGTAGGTTCCACTTGGATTGCCTGGATTTACAACAGTAACAAGCTTTGGGACAGGTTTACTCTCTGATAATATTCTTTCCAACCAATCTGAAAATTCAAGACAATGCAAATAAATAGCTAAACAAAGAAATCTGACACCATAACAATGTCTACTGTACACTTGAATGACTGATTTCTAATAGACATCAAACAGTCTTCTAAAATTCTTTGCGGTATTGACTAACCAACCAAGGGACGGACAATGTCATGTAGAAAGTTGTTCAATCAGTATGTGCCACTTGGATGTTGGATTTAGCAATATATGAAATCACAAGATAGAGGGTTGGACATGCACAAGTTTAGAATGGCCCAAGAAACCTTCCTAGAAGAGGTTTGACAATCTGATAGAAAACCTCCTATTACTAGAGTCTAAGTTAAGAAAAATAAAGGGAGAGATAGAGGTCACATAAGCAAGTGAAGGGAGTCAGAAAGGAATATGCATGGGGGATTTTCTTTTTACTTCTTGGACACATGGCAGCAGGGGGGAGAGGAGGGAGGAAGGTGTGAATTCTGTTAAGAGAATATGTTAGAAGCAGGGCCAGCGGGAGAGGAAAGGCAGTAAAAATTGTGAGACTAGAGATTGGTTTTGCGTGGGATTCTCACACTAGGAGTCTCTCTATTCTGTATTTTCTTTCTTTTGAAATCTTTTTGTGTTCTAACAAATCTTATTTTCCTTTATGATAACTCCACTTCTTTTATCAGTAAAAACAAATTGTCAGTGACCAGATCATGCACCTCTTACCTGCATCTGGATAAAGTGTTTCTGGGTTACCAGGACCCAATACAATATCGGTAATGCCAGTCATCTGGAAGGACATGTATGAATTGAAGTAGTAAGGAGCAAACATAACCACGAAATCCCCCACATCACACAGAGTAAGAACTAGATTCACGAATGCCTGCACTGCAGACGTTAAGAAATAAGTACCATAATTTTGTTGAAAGATCAAATTATACTGATCATGAAAGCAGAATGAGTACCGTAACAGTCACTAATTTCCAATCAACAATTAAAGAAAGAGTCCCTAACAGTGTAAATAACAGACCATACAAGAGCTAAACTGTTAGCACTGACTTATTCAGTGTTAGTCTGTGACAAGAAAGATTCTAAACTAACGAAAGGGGAGTTAAAAGAAAATTATACGGGTAAAGGGAATAAAAGATGAACATAACAATCTAGAAAATTCATTTTAAATCACCTTATCTTGTAGTTTCTAACAAATAAAGAAATTTTGCCAAGAAAGAATGGATAGATCGAAAGCACTGAATCAAGTTTTTTAATTCCCTAATCACACTTTTTTTTTAAGGAGATTGGAAAAGCTTTATTAGATAAAATATTAAAATAAATACTGAAAACTACAGAAAATTGAACAATCAAAGGCACGTCTTCAATTACAAAACCATGCTATTCTTATCAACTATTAGACCGGTTCATTATGATTTGAGTTAAAGAAGGACAAGCATTGTGATGGTTGTGGATATGATTGAAGATAAGCAAACTAAAAAGGCTATTATATATTTTAAATAGGTAAACCACAAACTGACAAAAGGTTAAAAGAAAGATAAAAAGCTTATAAGTTTTACTTTTTTCAGCAACCATGTTTTCTCTATTTTATGTTATGACAAAATTATAAACATAAAATGCAAATTATAGAGCTGGGGATTGATCACCTGATTGGCACCTGCTGTAACCATTACTGAGGATTTTTGCAAATTATTCTCAATACGCAACTGCATGACAAACTCAAAGGAGTTAACTGAAAGATCACAAATGTCAAGGACCAAATCAGGTATTAAAAGCAGTCATTAATAGGCTTGCGACCCTCAAGGAAGCTCGAGCTTCATCCCAAAATGAAAAACCTCCTATAGCTATCCACGGTCACTCCTTGTATAAGTTGTAGGAAGAAACTAGACTGTTTACCTTTTGTACTAATGCATTTCTCAGTTCAGGAAGACCTTCATCAGCACCATAACGACTAATAGAAGGCTCCCACACTAGTTCTTTCACCTTATCCAATGCTTGCCTTGGAGGTTGCCAATAAACTACCCCCTACAGCAGACAAAATTCAAGAAACGCATCACAAATTGCATTTTAGTAAACTTCAATCGTGACTAAAAAGCATGCAGAACTATGAACCAAAATCATTAACAACAGGTGTAGAATCAAAATATATAGCTTGCAACTTTTTCTTACAATCCAGACCCAGGATAAGTTCCATTGTCAAATTTAAAGACTTTGTCATCAGAAATGTTGCAAGGAAGTGCAGTAAAAAAAACGTTTTAAGTTTCTCAAAGTTTCAGATTTTTTTCAAAGCACGTTTTTAAGGTATTACCCCCTAGCACGTTAAGAGGATAAGAGTGCCACCTTCATAAACGCACACCAAACATCGCTAAATTTAAGAAGAGAAAACAGACAGCTCCCAATCCCATTTCTAGCTATACCTCCATAATGCACACCTGCACACAGATTGCAACCATACAGTGGGATCCACATGGGTCCCACGTATAGCTAAAATCTACACATCTATGCAGGAATTCCTCTCAAGATTCTAACACACACACACCAACCAAGCTAGACTAAGTTATACTTCAAATATTGGAGACCAGTAAGCAGTAAACACATACAAGCATCAATATCTATAGTAAATTTATAGCATGTTATCAATGCATTAAATTACGTGATTTTTAATAAAAACTTACTGTATATAAATTCTTATTACGTGTCCTTATACACACACTAGAAAAACAATTATACTAATAAACAGTTTTTTGAACATTGCCTGGAGCTCACACAATAAAAATTTATACGTAAGTCAATTTTTATTGAAAAATGCAAAATCTAATCATTGATAACACTGAATACTGCAACTTTTAATATAAAAAAAAATTAATTATTTATTTCTTAACATGTGCCAGGGACGCAAGATGGAACAGCCGATTAATAAAACAAGCATTGGAAACAGAGAAAACTAAAACAAACCTGGGCCAAAGACACGCAATTCTGAGCTCCACGGAGCAATTCCTGCATCTGCAAACACAAACACACCAAGCACGAATTAGATTATGAATCCAAAAACTAAAAATGAACTTGTCCAATTCCAAAGAGAGAAAAAAGGCAAACAGGGGCCTTGGCGTGTACCTGAACCATCACCGGCATATCGGTTCCCAAAGCCCTCCTTGCCAGATTTCCAGCCATCTCCCTCTCTCAGTTTTTTTTTTTTTTTTTCTCTTTCTCTCACACAAACACCCGCAAAGGAAGCTCGAAATTGGAATTGCAGTGAACAGTGAAGACCCAATGAAGTGTATGACCTTGTTCAAGAAGAAAACGTCAACCACTGGACCTACCTACCAAAAAGCAATTAACTTTGAAACGCCACCCTTCACCAACCCACCCGCCATTATACTATAGAATTTGCAACGTAATCCAAAAGGCCAAAAGATAAAACGCTTTTTCTTTTTTAATCACCAAACTGAAACTCACGCTGCGTTTCTTTGACGCAAATAAGCAAAGTCAGAGAATAATTCGATGAGGTTTTATCAGAAAAATTCGGCACCGAATCATGGGAAATTGAGTTAGAGTTTGAAGGGTAGTGCGGAATGAGTGTGAGTTGGTAATTGTTTTATTTGGTAGGAATAGACAAGAATGATGATGCGTGAATAGAGAAGAGAAGAGAAAGGAGAAGGGATTGGATAGTATTTCACGGAAATCAGAGCCTCAGAAAGTGGGTTGTGCATTTTGTTGGATGAACATAACATACCCAATGCCTTGCACTGCTTCCGTTTCTGTCTCTGTCTCTGTGTGTTTGTGTCTGATGAGTGATGACACATGCACATGCAGACAAACACGCCACAGGACCATACAAAACCATTGTTGGATTATTATTATTTTTTTCCTGAAAGATCAATTGTTTCATAAATATGATTTTCAATAAAAAAAATTATTATTATTATTAATACTTAAATTAGTTTTAAAAGTTGAAATTACTTATATTTTATTTTTTATAAATTAAAGTTAAAAAATAATTTGATACAAATAAATTTTGAATATTATATATATTTATAATTTTTATGTTAATTATTAATTTTTAGTTCAACTTTACACATTTCTAAAATTTTAATTTATTAATAGTTTGACACATTTAACATTCATTGAATATAGCTCACTTTTTTATTTGTTTTTATTATATCATATTACCTGTTATTTTATCACTTTTTTTCTCATTTTATTTATCTTGATGTATATGCACACAAAGGAAAAGTGTTTATAATTTTACTTTTTCCTTTTAACAGCTTTGCTCAGTTTTTGTTGTTTTTGGTCAAACAGCTTTGCACACTCGATCAGTACGAACAGCTTGTTTGGGCTGAGTTTGGGCTGGTCCGAGTAACTTAATCATAAGCGTCAGTTGCGATAGCGAAATACGTTGACCAAAAAAACAGAGAGAGCGAAATACTATGTAGATGAAAAAAAAAAACTGCTTGATCAAAAACAAAAGTTGGCAAATACTAACATTATTTTTAAAAAAGGCATTATTTCTTTTGCATTGGACTTATTTTAACATGAATATTTTGTATGAAAAGAAAACATAAATATATATATTTGCGTTTGATTTATTTTATTATATAACACATTTTTAATCAATCATATTTGAATTAAAATAAAATTATTATCAACAATAAAAAATTTATTTAAATATTTAATACAGTTAAACTTTCAATGGCATATTTTTTTAATTTATTTATAAGAATAAAAATTTTATTTTTGTGACATAATTTAACTTTATTCAAATTATTTAATATTTTTAATTTGTGTGTGTATTTTTATTTGTTTAAAATTGAATTGAAAAATGTATTAAATTGTGGAGTAAGGTAAAGTAATTTAATGGTTACGATATGCACAAATTAGAATTATTATTATTTGTTAAAATTATATGTATTTTTTAATAGAAATAATTTTGTTAAATCAAATAAAATTATTACAAGCGGCATAATTATTATTTTTTTATTAACGTGGCATAATCTCTTTTAGTATTTAGTATAACATTCATTGAAATATAAACTGAAAATTAAGATTTATAAGTTTCTCATATTAGGTTTAACACTTAACCATTGATACAAATTGTCATATATGTGTTTTATATATGATATTATTCTTTTAATATGTGTTGTAATTGTTTGACTTGTATGAATATATATGTTTGAAAATAATATTGTGAGTTGAAAGGAGTATGAAATTGCTTGGATATGTGTGTGTATGTGTGTGTGAGAGAGAGAGAGTTAATTGTATATTTGTTGGATAAAAAGTTGATGCATACTGTTTGAATTGAGTGTGTGTGTGTGTGTGTGAGAGAGAGAGAGAGAAAGAGAGACAGAGAGTTGGTTGTATATTTGTTGGATAAAAAGTTGATGCATACTGTTTGAATTGAGTAAGGTTTAATTGGTGTAAACTGTAGAATATCTTGCTGTAACGAGACAAGTCATCCAAAATCAAGTTCTCTAAAGCGCTCTTACTGTACAAGAAATAGTGTCCTATTGTAGCGAGAAAGTCTCGCTATAATGAAAAGTGGATAAGGTTGACTTAATAATATTCTTGCCGTAGCAAGAGAGACTAACATTGTATTGTCTAATTTTTTTTGTTGTAAAGAAAGTTGTTAAATGTAGCGAGAAGCAAGTTTCAGAGCCTTTCTACTCAGAGAAAACTTTTCCAATGTCCAAACCTCTTCCAAATCCAAGCATGAACATTCATTCCGTTTTGATTCAAGTAAGTTTCAAAGCCTAGTTCTCTAAATTCTTTCTTTATTACTTGTTTATTCTCTCTCAAAGAGTTTTTTTTACCTTGTAGTACTAAGGAGATCTAAGTTTTTTGGGCGTTATATTTCTCTTTAGGACTCACGAAGAGTACAATCTTAGAAACATATTTCTAAGTAAGGAGAGCTTACCTTATATGGCTATTATTATTCACTCAGATACTATAAATTTTAGTTTAGCTGAATATGGGTTGATGTATGGACAAACCTTAGGATAGAACACATAGTGTGTCTGATGGGGGTTCTCTATTGTCATGTGAATGATGTGAAAATTGATCTTGCCTGTGATGAGTATTTAAAAATCCTGTAAATATATTATGCTGAGACTAGTTGATCAATGCTATGACATAGTATATTGAAGATGTTATATATATATATATATATATATATATATATATATATTGATCATTGAAAAGAGAGTTTTTGGTTGGAGAGGAGGATGAAGAGTTAGATCCAGAACAGAAGGAGATGCGAGAGAAAGAGCGAAGAAGACGAGACATAATGATAAAACATCTGGCACATCACCTTCATCTGGTTCCGTAACAATATATCTGTTAATTATTTATAACTTTCTCAACTGGATCTGGTTATTTGTGAATTTTTTTTTTACAAAAACAAAATTTCTTTTAAGCCACCAGCTTCTTATGTTCTTTATTTCTTTTGAACACAGCATCGTCGAATCAGCCTTACTGCCTTTCATCCACACGGGTCTTACTGTTGTAGCTCCATTCAAAAGACCTTAAGAATTGTTGTACTTCCAGTAAAAGCATTTCACAAATTAAAGAACTATACAGAATAGTATTTCTGAACCATTAATTCGTGGCATTATTACAGATAGGGACGACTAGTAACAGTCTCATCCGAAAGGCTTGTCAACTGTCCAGCCTATAAACCATGGTTATAGAAATTTCAGTTAACAATTAATAATTATATTCCTACTTCTCCATCAGGCTCTGATACTAGATTTTTCGAAGTGGATCAAAGGAGAAAAATAAGTGTTGAAAGGAAAGTAGGCAATAGCAGGATTACTAAGAATAATGCAGAAATATAAATGCAGAATATAAATATGTAAAATTAAAATATAAAAAACTAAAATGGCGATAGAACCAGCACAGATCTAGTAAAAGAGGAATAGAAGAAAGCTGAACGACGGTAGTCCGAACAGAACCAGCTGGGGGAGAAGAGAGAAATGTACATAAACAATATTTTATTAAAAACTTAGAAAAAAGCTTACAAAGATAGTATCTCAAAGCACTTCTTTCTAAACTTTATTTCTCTAATGGCTAAATGAAAGGGTACCTCACATTATGGTCAAGAACTCCTTATATAAGAAAATAAAATACTGTTTCTACAGTTTCGGTTAATTACAGGAACTATTTTCTATAGTACAAGTCAAATTGCATCATAATTCTTGAATATCTATTCCAAAACAATCATCTTCATTTTGATAAATGTCTTTAGTATTTATTTTGGAATCTTACTTTGAAGAAGATTCTGCTTCATCTTGGCTTTGCAGAAGGAGAATAACATCTTTTAGATTTTTCTTTATCTTCTCTTTAGAATTATACTATGATAAAAAGGCTGCAATTTTAGATTTTTGGTTAAGAAATTGAAATGTTGCTGGATTAGCAAGTTTTAATAATTTTGGATTATTTCCAAAAAATTCAGTAACACCAAGAGGTCTTGCATGATCAACATTGAATTAACCTCACCATTTTACAAAGGAATAACTTTGAAGAATGGGAAGAGTTTCTTCATTTTCTACTCTGCTATATCTATACTGCCAAGAGAATGCCCATGCGAGAGCAAAGGCAAAAAAATATTTCAAATCTACTGGGATTCTGGAATCCTGCAGATACCTGTCTTTAAAAGTTGAATATCCTTCTTGATTCTTGAATTGGTCTAAAATAGTCCCACCACTATAGGAACCAATTTGGAAAGTAATATTCTTGATTCTTTTTAAAATAGATTAACCAAGAATGTTGATTGAGTTTATTTTGAAACCAAAAAGTTCGTATCTAGGCATCAATGTAATCCCTGTAATTATAACCTACTAGGTCAAAGGGCTGAGAGAAATTTTTGTATGAATTTAAGTTTTTCCCAAAGTTCTTTGGAGTTAGGACTTTGTATATATATAGTTGTGTTGCATCATGTTGCTTTCATCATTCTAGAGTTAAATTATGTTTTTAGGTGGTTAAACATGTAACGATATGAGAAATGCTAGGTAATGTTATGTTATGACTGGATCTATATAACGCGATGGGTCGCTCCCAGATCATAAAATTTTAAGTTTTTCTAAATTACTTAAGCTGTGAAATTAGTTAAAACTAAGCTACTGCATTAGATGGGTCGAGAATAGACAAAATTGTTGCACTACTTTGCTAAGCATTTTTTGTGTACTAAGTTGTATATGTAATTACATTTGTCCTAACGTTATAACTATGGCTATTTATTTCAAAAGTTCACTCTTGCATTTTGTCTGTGTTGGTGTATGTGTGCTGCGATGATCGACGGTGGTATGTGAGTAGGAATGACATGTAGAGCATCTATTTTTCATGCTAGAGGGTTTGGCTAAGCAATGGTCCGAGTTAAAGATTTTGAAAATTTGTATATTTACTTTTGTTAGCCTAGGTCATAGTTGTGATCCTAAACTATTTAGCTACATATTGTCATAAAATGTAACTTTTGACTATAATTTGTATTTTGAGTTTTGTTCTCATGTAAATGTTGTTAAAGAACAATTATATATGTATATATTTAAGATGTTATTATAATACCCATGAGACTTTATTTTATTGTTGAAATGTTGAGTTTTTATTTTTTTGTTGATTGTCTTGAATTAAGTTTGGTTTCTTTTTAAAATACAAAAATTTTATATAAATTTTTAGTAGGATAATATGTCTTAGATCCTTAAAAAAAATTGTAACACAAACCTATAAATATATAAAAAATATATATATTATAACTGTGTACATATGTTTAATTGATCAAACAAGGAAATATACATTTCTTTATTTTTTAAGTCCTTTTACAAAATAATTTAGCACTCTATTATACTTATTTTTTTTAAATAAACTAAAATCATATGTTTCTTTCTCTCATCCTCTCATTAATATTCATAATAAATATGTAACTTTTATGATTAACTTTCTTGATATAAAATTAAATTATTTTTTAATAACATGAGTCTCTAATTATTCTTTTTCAATAATTATAAAACTCGTGAACTTGTATTTGTTCTTATAAGTTGAGATTAAAGATTTTTTTTTTCCTCCACTGGTCTATCATTTTCTTAGACTTTATAATCTTATTAAACAATTTATCTTTCTCGCACATCTGGCGCATACCCTTTCATATTTTAAAAAATATATAAACTAATCTATTTTTTTGTTATAATTGGTCTCATTCTCTATCTCAAATATCAAATTATTGAATTCTATAATAAAATATATAATTTTAAAAAATTATAATATTTCACTTTATTCCTTTTTACAAGACAAATTCAAATAAATTACATAAATTAATAAAAAATTAATTTAATTATTTATTTTATTTTTTATATTATTTAACAAGATAATTTTACCCTTATTTAATATTATTAAACTTAATTCCACCTATCAATACTACTCTTCTTAATTTAAATTTAAATTTCCATTGAGTCTAATAAATGCAATAAAAACTAACACATTTTATTAAATAGCTTATAAAATTTATTTTTCTCTATTTTTTAATATTTTATTTTACAAGATATTTTTAACGTGTGTCTAAAGACACACAATAAAACTTACTCATAATAATTTTTATTCAATAGAATAAAATATTACAAAAAAATTCATGATAATATTTACTAATACAATTTTTAATAAAAATTAACTACATATTAGTTTTTTAACATATGTCCATGTACACTCATTGCAAAAACTGTTATTCTATACTGAGATGTTACTTTCTTTATATTTATTGAGCTTTAGTCTTCATATTTTAATATTTTTTTGTTTTAGTTTCTTTAAATATATATATATTTTAATTTTAGTCTCTATTTTTTCATAATTTCTTGTTTCTAATTTCTATTGTTGATTTGTTTTATAAAATACTGTCAAGTACTAATTTTTTCATTAGAACATATTAGCTAAAGGAACTAAAATAATAGCTCATAAAAAAATAAGAACTAAAATAAAACAATAAATTATTTGAAATGATTAAAATAAACATCTTTGCTAAAATATAAAAACCTAAACATATATAAGTCAATTTATTGCATTTCATTTGGTCCAAATTTCCTATCCTTATTTTTCTATCTTTACCAAGGCTATAAATATTTCTTTCTTCATCTTTAGTGCTTAAGATAGCCTATCAAAAACTTTTATTCTCACATTAATAATCTCTCAATATCTCAAATTTAACTTAAAACAAGTTGTTGATAATTGTTTTTAAAAAAACGCAAGTAAAACTTGAAACGTAAAAAATAGTCAAGTATTTATCAGTTTACTTTATACACGAGAACCAAAGAGAGATCAGGATCTTTTGATTTTATTTATTACGGTTGGCCTTTTCTTCTAATGACCCAGTCTTGATCTTGAACATCCTAATCTTGAGTTGGGCACGATGAAAATGAAAGCTAGGTTGTGATGGAGGTTGCCATTGATGTAGCTCAAACCTCACCATGTTGGGACAGATGATGAGCCAGAATTATAGGAAGACAAGTGATGATTCCTTTACTCATTCATGTTTTCATTTCTTTGTCCTTCTTCTTGTAGTTCTTTTCTCTCTTTTTACTGATTAGTACCAAAAAATAGTCCAAATCTCATTCTATTTTCAATTATAATGTGGAAGTTTCCCTATCAACCGATGCATCGACTGAATGCGGATCCAAGTAACTGCATAAATTCAATTATGACAAACCTATACGACAGCGTTTTACCTATATTCTTTTCAAAAGAGTGAATAATTGTTGTTCTCTTTCTGTGATAGAAATAAATCAATTCACTTGTTAACAGATTGACTTAATTTATATTAAACATAGGTTAGGCTAAGCCTTATTTGCATATGGCTTAGGTTAGATTAAGTTTTTTATTTGTATTGACTTGTTTAGTAGATAAGTTAGATTAATAATATTTTTAAACAATATCCGTTTAGTTAGAATAATAAAATCTCGTGTCATTAGAATTTTTTTTTAGATTTAAAATACTAATTTATTAATATAAATATAAATAATATAATGATAAAAATAATTTATTAATATAAATATAAATAATTTATTCTGTCTTAACAACTGATATTAACATTTTTCATGAGAAATATGTATATAAAAGAAAAACTGAAATAAGAAATTCAATAAATTACGAGGATTAAAAACATATTAAAACTTTGTATTATATCACATTAATATTATATAATTATTAACCTCTTTAATGATTTAAACTTGTTAATTTTCATGTATAAGTGTAAACATATAAATTTATTTAGAGATATCATACAACATAGCCTTTACGGCACAATAAACTTTAAATGGTAGTAGCTCCAGATTATCTCAGAATTTTAAAAGGGTACAACAAGAAATCATGAATAAACAATTAAACGTTTTCAAACTTGTTAATCTCCTTTTTCCAAGGCAATTTGAAGCCAATTGTATTTATTTTGTTCGATAAATATTATTCAAACGTGAATTACGTTTGAAATTTTTTCACAATTCATGGGGGCTATTCATTACTGTCATCTTCGTCCCGCGTGACCAACCAATAATTCATGAAGCAACAAAGAAATTTAAATCTCAATTTGGATCCAGTGGTGTAATTGTGGTCCACAAGCTACCCAATAGCATCATGTGATGCAAAGTGAACCCTTAACCAAATCATATTCATATTATATCCTATTGGATAAAATCGTTTAGATCATGAATTTGTGTAATTAGAAAACATGCTCACTTACCCTTTGATTATAATTCATCCTTAGTTGGTATGCAAGTGTTCTATATGATTATTATACTATATAAAATAAACTAAAATTGCGAGCTTAAATATGATTGTGGTATAATAGTACTCTAACGCTAGGGCATTATTCAAAGTAGGTAGGACAGTAAGACTTATGTCGAAGGGTTGGTGCCCTTCACGTATTTGGGGCATAGATAAGCTACGCTGTTCATACACCTGTCAAAGCTGCAAAGTCACGTGCTTATGATATTAAATTGATTCCTTTAATCTTGTTCCTCTATGGTTCAAAAACTTTCAAGATTTTTAATGGCGTTGCATAGCTTTTACTCTTCTAACAACGTTTTAACTACTCATTCCCTTCTTTAATCAGAGATTAGCGTGTTTATCACATAAGATTTGAATTTGGATGTTCTTGGTTTTCACACACTCGAGCTACCAACGTTTGAATCGACAACACGGGGAAACGACAAACGGTCGAGTACTTAAGGCTTTAAATTGATTGAACGATCGAGCGCGAGAATCCAGTTTATGTTACTCATTCACACCACAGTCAACAAAACTTCTCAATATTTTTGCCAAAAGAAAATTAGGTGTAAGGTTATTTTTCTTTCAATTTTAAACATTCAAAACTTCCTCATTAACGTCGTCAATTTTATATTTCAAAGTTTAAGATACACTAATAAAAGTTATATTAATTAAATCTTAGTTAATACGAAGTCTAACACCTAAACTATCTTATAAAATATTTTAATATACTTATTTTTCACAAAAATTATGAAGCATAAAAACTTAAACGATACTAAAAAAATAGACAAAATATTACAATTTTAGAATTTTTTTTATCCAAAATTCCTTTAAAATAAATTAAAAAAATTTATATAAAATAGATATATAATTTGTATAAATTAAAATTTTGTGTATTTTTTTAATTTATAACTATAAAGGTAAAAAAATGGTTGAATTTTATAAGTAAAAAATAATTTAAATATGAATTTTTAAACTGATTTAGATTTTTTATAATTAATATAAAATTAATTTAAAATATAAACATTACTCTTCCTTTATCTACAATTACATTATTATTTATAATTTTATAATTTATTTAAAATATTACAATATCAATCTTCCTCCTTTTATTTAATTAATTTTAGTTTTTAGACGGTCCAAGTAACAAGAGTTATACTAGTATTGAACACGTGAAAAGAGTATTTTGTATTTTGTATTTTTTTTGTGTTCGTCTTGAGTATAGAAAAAATAGCACTTTAAAAATTAATTATTTTATAACTAATATAAATTTTTTTAACTTATTTATTATATTAACTTTATTTATCCTGATTGTTTGATCAATATAAAATGCTATTTTGAAACAATATTAGAAGAGTAATTTTTTTTATTTGAGATATCAAAATTATACTATATTTTTATCCACTTTATTTTATCTAAATTTTAATTATTTAACAATATATTAAATAAATAATTTATTATTTAATTATGTATTTAATAAAATTAAAAAATTAATATTTAATTTTTTTATCTAAATTATCATCCTGTTTGAATTAAATAGAATGTCAAATGTTAACATTAACTGTCAAACTTAAGTAGTTACATTATTTAATAACATTATGCAAAATTGAATAATTTTATATTAATTTTATAATTATATATATATATATATATTAAATTTTACACAATTTAAATATTTAGAAGTATATTATCTAAAATTTTATATTTACTAATATTTTTTAAAAATATCACAAGTTAAAATAAAAATAATAGAATAAAATATTATTTTATTTTATTTTATTCATAAAATTGTTCAATTTGATAAAAACCTTTAAAATAATTAAATTAATTAATATTGTATTCTATAAAAAAAGTTAAATAAATATATAAGTATCGATATTTTATTCTATGGATATGACTTTCTTTCCATGCATAAAATTTGACATCATATATTAAATTTAAACATTTTTGTTTTAATGATTTTGTATAAAATATAAAATTAATTATTAACTATTAAATTAAATTATATATATATTAAAATTTTTGTAATTTAAATATTTGAAAATATTTATTTATATTTTTAAAATATATTATCCAATAAAATAAAGTAATGTAACAGAATTCTCAATAATTTTATTTATTTAAAATTTTATAAAATTAATCTATTAAATAAAAAATTACATCAATAATTATATTAATTAATTTCATATCACCTAAAAAATTATAAATTTAAATAATAACTATATTTTTTAAAATAAAACTGATAATATTTACTATTATAAATATTGTGATAGGGTAAATATATTTAACATGATTAATCTACACGTACTCATTTTTTATTTTTTTTGCCTGTTTGCCGTGTAATATGTTTTATAAGCTTTAAATATTTTTCTTTTTAATTAGTTATCTAATTATTTGTGTTTTTATTTTTATCAATTTTAAATTAAAATTATTCATATCTAAGAATATTAGTAGCAAAAAATTTGTCACAAATAAAAGTATTTATAACGTGAATTTAATCAAACAGAATTTTTTATTTACTCATTAACAAAGTAGGGCATGGACATTAATTATTAAAAAATTAGAATACACATTTAACAAATATATTTCAATAATTTTATTTTTATGATAAATTTGATATATATTATATTTTTTATCGTAAAAAAACATTATAGTTTTTTTATAATTTAAACATTCCAAATGTGTATAAATCGTACTTTAATATATGAAAAACTTGTTAATAGATAAAATATCTATGTGTGAGAAATTTTTTTTATATTTAAAAAAAATATAGTTGATATTGATATTTCTTAAAATATTAATTATTGTTTTGAAAATATGAATTAAATAATTAATATTTTTATTAAAAATATTGTTAATACGTTTATCATAATTTTTATTGTATTTGAATGTAATTACTAATATATTTTTATTAAAGACATATATTAGATAAAATAGCTTAATTTTTAAAAATAATTAACATTTAATAAAATAAATTTAACACTTCTGAACCAATATCTTCAAGCACTTATTAACATAAACTCTGTATGCATTTGTAGTAAAGTTGAATGTGTTACATTCTAACCAATGATTATAACGTGTAGTTTTTCTTTTGGTTGCAAAAGAGATGAATAGAAAAGCATTCGACACAATAGATCTGTGCTTATTCCATTTTCAACTTTGAAGAATCTACCCTCCAATCAATTTCACAAAAAGATTTTAACCTAAAACTACCCTTGAATCGAAACTGTATAGTCAACAAGCAAATAATTGTAATAAAAGAGACTATATAAGGGTATATATGTAACTTAAATGGTAATTCAAAACCTTAAACGACCAGATCTCACAAACAATCTTACCCTGAATCCAAATAAAAAAACATCCACTCATTCACTTCTTACTTAATTATGAACTGTCTTTAACTTTTAAGTCAACAGTCAACCACTGCCACAAAGTATAGAATTATATTATTATTTATTTTTTTCAAAAAAAACTTTTTTTATTTTTATTTTTCGTAAAAATTTTAAACAACCATATCCCGCTCACCCTCTTCTTCTTCCAGAGCTGCTTCCAAGAAACACTTGAGCTCAGTCTTCCTCTCTGTGAGCTCCTATCTCTCTTAAATGGAGGTGGTGGAGCTTGCACGATAGACCCAGGTCATTTTCATTGCACTACCCGTGAAACAAACGAAAAATGTTATCTTTTTCTGTACTTTGTTTTACAATGTCATGTTTTTAAGATATAAAATAGTGGAAAATGCTGTATTTTTTGTTGGGTTTGTTAGAGAATGTCCTAAAAGAGATTACATTACTACAAAGGTTTAGTTTTGGATTGATTTTCCGTGGAGAACAATTTGGATGCTGAAGGTCATAAAGGGTACATTTTCAAAAGGGAGCTAAAATGTAGCACCGAACATTTCATTTATATCCACATCTCGATTGAAAACTGATAGTTGTTTATCTAAACACTGAAGCTTAATTTCTCCAATCTAACTGATAATTGGTTTATTTTGTGTTCTCTTCAGCTGTTCAATTTGCACCCTATGTACACCTGCTTCAATTTGCATGTCCTTCCTCCTTTCTTCTCCAGTCTTCATTAACATTTGTATCTGTTTCTCGTGGGCTTTTATTTTTATTTTTTAATTTCTCCATCAATGAGACATTCCTAGTGTCAGGTTAAGAAACTTTAAAGTTTCCAAAAGGAAGACAAATTTCATGAAATAAACTGAGCTAGGGTGATGAATACATAAATTAGGCCCTGATCCCATATGTGAGCCCTTTTCAATTAATAAAATTTTTTAACACTCTTTCTCCACTTAGCCAGTGAATATTGTTGTTTCAATTGGACCTTATGTTGATTTGTTCTCCTGTAAAGGGGAAAAAATGATATGTGGACTCTCATTGTGCCTTTGTTACTATGAAGTTTTTAAGCTTAGTGTTATTTAAGCTAAGTTGAATTCTGAATGTCATTCATTCAGTTTTGCTACTTATTTAAGGTGTGCCAATTGAATGCTTGATTTCAAATAACTGACATAAAGAAACAACAAATTTACTCACTCTCTTTCTGCATTTGAACAACAAATTCGAGTGAAGTTTGTTTCTTTGATGTCAAATTGCTGATCCGTTTAAAAAATGTTGCCTCTGATGAGAAACAACGAAACTAGTCTCATGGATTCCAGATGCTTTGCTTTCTCATGATTCAGTCTTTTTATTGCAGGATTCGCACACCAACATTGTACTGCTTTCTGTTATTCAGAGTCTTTGGAGAGATGAAGAAAGAAATCAGTGTCACATTGAAAACTAGGGAGCCCCCCGGTCGATTGACCCGTGCTCGAGCTGCTGCATTTCGTGCATCTGGACAGCTACCCCCTGTGAAGAAGTCAGCACAGCAAAATCAGAATCAGTTACCCAGAGCCAACTCAAAAAGAGCAATTTCTGATAATATATGTCTTCAACGTAAGAAGAGGGCTGTTCTTCAGGATGTTACTAATGTTTGCTGTGAAAATGCATACAAGGGCTGTTTCAACTCAACTAAAATTCAGGTTTTATCCATGTCTTAAGCCCCAATTGTTTAGAGCAAGAACATGATTTATTTAAAACTATCCCTCATGGTTAACTGTCTCCTGTCATGTTGAAATTTGTTGCTGGATTGATGTAACATTCATGGAAAGTTGCTCTCATCGTCCTTACCTAACAGTGAATTTTTGTGACTGGTAGGCTAAGAAAAGTAAGCCACCAAAAATTCAAGTTGACTCCAAAGGAAAGAGTATACAGGAATCAGAAGATGCTATGTGCTCAATTAATTTGGAAAACAATGAACATCAATGGCTGAGTACTAGTGAATGTAGCAAGGATTTAAGACTGCCCGAAAGTCAGACGTCTGGAATATCTGCTCATCCTTTTATCTCTCAGAAGAAAGGTTTTGCTGTCTACCATTACTTACATACTCTAATTTCGCGTAATAATACATATTGTTTGTTTTTACTGTAGTTTCTTGAAGAATTATTAATTCTTCTGCTGAACTTAAATCAGTTGGTATATGTAGTTCAAAGGGAAGTGACCTTCTGAAGTCTGAGATTGTTGTAATAAAATATCTAGATTGTTGGGGTGCATTCTATACTATCATGGATTTATGGTGGAGTTCAAGCAAAACATTATAGCTCAATTTAAAGAAAAAAAGTTAGTATATAAAATGAATAAAAATTTTCTTATAAGTTAGAAATAATTTATACTTTTCTATTTTTTGAGAACCTCTCTTATTTAACTTCTATAAAATTTGAGGAAATAAGTTATTTTTAACTTATAAGAGAAGTTTTATTCATTTTTTTATACTATTTTTTTTTCTTGTAAGAACTACCCTAGAAGTTCATCCAAACTTTGCCCATGTCTGTTGGGAGACAATAATGTTAGTTGACCAAACTAATATTTTCTTGATTAACAAAAATGAGACAATTAGTTGGGTAATAAACCTGATCTGAAAAAAAATTTAACCTTTTTATCTTTTGTAATATACTCCTTCACATATCATACGTTCTGATAATACTGAAAATTGCTGCCACAACAATTAACCTGTACATTTGAAACAATCCAACACCCTGGTATAGAGAAATTTGAAGATCTTCGGTTTCCTTCTTACAATTATAACCAATTGTTGCTTGGAAGCCTACTAAAATGACCGTAATTTGTCATTATGTATTTAATATATTGCTTTTCACTGGGTTACTGAATTTGTTCAAGTCCTTAACAAAAGAAATTATTTCTGAGTTGATGTGTTTTTCATCTTTTTTCTCAGCTGTATATTGATCAGTACTGACAAGCATACCCACATTGTTGCAGCCAAGAAAGATAACCTTTCAGCAGTTTTGAGTGCAACGAAGGATCCAGACATTACTAATATAGATGATGATCTTGAAGATCCTCAGTTGTGCAGCCTCTATGCTGCTGATATCTATGAGAACATGCGTGTTGCTGAGGTTTGTGCTGCAAATACCATGCTTATTACGATTGGTTAATAAAGCCTTATTGTCTATATCAACTTTGCTAGCTTTGGAAGCAAGAAAATATACTCATACTTTTTCTGCCTGCCTTTTCATGTTTAGGATTTAATAGTCGACTTCTTTCCTCATCCCTAACAGCAGAGAAAAGGGAAAGAAAATTCCCTTTAATATTATGATCTCTGTGTATCCACTCATTCCCTTAATGGTGTGCTGATAGACACAAATATTCACCAATATAAAATTTTTTTGAACATATAAATGTTTTCTCGATTGCTTTCATTGAACTTCATGATTAGGACCTTAGGATATGGAAATATTTAAGGTTACAAAGCTAAGAAAAAATTTCACCTTGATGTTTCCTTTTAATTTCCAGTTATACCTTCAGTATCAAGACCTTTTTAGATTTTAAGAGCTTTTGTTTGTCATTATCTCAATTAATAATGGTTATTACTGAATAACAACTACAACAACCAAATCTTATCCCAAGTGATAAAATGCTGCATTGTGATGTTGGGAGCTAAGAAACCTTGATCTGAATAAACAAAAGATTGTTAAAACCTTGTGATCTGCATGCTATAGCCTACATACTATATTGGATTGAAACATTGTGGGATATTGGGATTCCAGATTTTTCACAGCCCTATAAAATGGAATGCAGAATTACCATAACCTTTCTTTTAGATTTTGTTTCAAGTCTTACCTTGTTTGTCTAATATTTTATATTTCAGCTCGCAAAAAGGCCACGTCCTAACTTTATGGAAATGGTGCAGCGAGATATCACTCATAGCATGCGTGGAATACTGGTTGATTGGCTTGTAGAGGTTTGCTTATAATTCACCTAATATAATTCAAAGTGTTTAGACGCGAGAAATTGAGTGTTCAGAGATGATAATAATGTAGATAAAACTATCATCGCTTATGAGTAGGCTTTAACATAGAGGCTTTAAAATAGTTCCCATCAAGGAACAATATAATTTAGCTAATCCCAAAGCTATAATATTAAGTGCTGTTATGGTGGTTGACAATAATATGTGAGTTGAGGTAGCTTTAATATTTATGAGAAAAAGAAACACGGGGAAACTTTTTCGTTTTTTGTTTTTCAGAAACTAAATTGCATTCTTAATTACTTTTTCAGGTTTCTGAGGAATACAAATTGGTTTCAGACACTCTTTACCTCACTGTATATCTCATAGATTGGTTTCTCTCCAAAAATTACATTGAAAGACAAAGGCTTCAGCTACTTGGCATCACCTGCATGCTTATTGCCTCGTAAGTTTTTAAATTCAATGAAATTGACTACGAACCATCTCAGTCATATTTTCCACAGCACATATGTAATTACCTTCATGATATCATAATATTAAAACTGAAATTTTTTAGTTGCGTTGACATTGTTGTGTGGTCCATATTACATTGATGCTTCTTTATGAGAATACAATGTGTTGTATCCTTGCTTCTATGTTAATGAATGGTCAATCAAAAAAGAGGATATCTCTGGGACCTTGATAATTTGGATTAGGGTGTGAAGCATGGAATGCAAAAGATGGGAAATTGTGCTGATTCTGATGCATTTTGAAATTTTTATTTTGTCTTTTGCTTTATAATTGAAGGAAATATGAAGAAATTAATGCCCCACGTATTGACGATTTCTGCTTCATCACAGACAATACATACACGAAAGTGGAGGTATGTCATGCTTATTCAATAATAAATGGTTTATGCCAATAATGAGGAATTTATAGTTTTACATATTGAAACTTAAAACTAATTGAAGTTTTATCAAATAAAATTGAAAACTACTGTTACACTCGCCGACAACAACAAAGATTCTCAAGCTCTAATATCTTATTCCCTGGCTTTTCAAATTCACTTTTAAAACTACGGATTTTTTATGCTGTCCTAGTCACTATGCAAAAGTTTAATAATAGTGTTTTACAAGATTAAGAACATAAATTTTGGACTCTTTGCAAATTGCAACTGATTAATAACTTGTGGCTGTCAGGTACTAAAAATGGAGAGTCGAGTGTTAAAGTCATCTGAATATCAACTGTTTGCTCCCACTACAAAAACTTTCCTCAGGTTCTTGTTGACACTTTTATCATTAAATCATTAATATATCCACACAAAAGAAACATGATAAGAAAATTTCAACTCTTCATTGAGAGATCTTTAATGCAATATCCTTTTACCTTCTTGGTTCTTAGGAGGTTCCTTCGAGCAGCACAAGCTTCATACAAGGTGAAAACATTGATCTTGGGGCAATGCTGTTTGGTCTAAAACATGGCAAATTGTTTGGTTGAGTTTACTAATCACTAACCTGCTGAAAAATATGCAGGACCCTAACCTTGAATTGGAGTACCTGGCGAATTACCTGGCTGAACTAACACTGATGGACTATGGTTTCTTGAATTTCCTTCCCTCTATCATTGCTGCATCAGCTGTATTTCTTGCCAGGTGGACGCTAGATCAGTCAAACCACCCATGGGTTAGTGCCTCACTCATATTTTCCTTACATTTAAGGCATGTTTGTTTCAGTGTTTTGTATGATATGAACGTGCGTTTAGGATCCAGAGGCAGCTCTAAATTGTATTGAGTACGCATGTTCAAGTCATGGAAACGTTTAACCAAACACGCTTAGAGTTATGTAAAGGAAACATGACACTCTTTGTTATTGCAGAATCCAACTCTTCAATACTATGCTTGTTACAAAGCATCAGAGTTGAAAGCCACAGTTCTTGCATTACAAGACCTACAGCTCAATACCAATGGCTGCCCTCTAACTGCGATTCACACAAAGTACAGACAAGACAAGGTATGGATATCAAACCCTCTTTCATTACATTTATATAAAGGACAAAACTTAGGTGCACTACTATTGGTATTGTTGGTGCTGTTCTCCAATCAGCATAGGAGTTTTTTATATCGGTAATATGTATGGACCTTTAATGTTGATGTACTAACCTTCAAGGCATACTTTTATTATGCATATTACTGATGTGAAATTCTAACACTGATTAGAGAACAGTACTATCAGTATCTACAATACTGCATCCAAGTTGTCTTTATATAAATATTTTTGAACTTGAACTACTAGTAGACATTTACTATCAACTTGCATGATGTTTATTATGGAATTCTCTTTTTAACAGTTTAAATGTGTAGCGGCTTTGTCTTCACCAAAACTGAATGAAACTTTGTTCTGAAGATAAAGATGATTGACAAGCCAATGATGCAAGGGACTCCTAACTGATATGTACACAACAAAGAAATCGTGTCTAATCTAATCCTGTCTTCAACTTCCATTCGTTTTGTGCCTGTCCATTCTTTTAATATCTTCTGTATGTACATTACATGGTAAGCTGTCTGAGATAGAACTAGAACCCCAATACGAGGCATAATTACTTGGATATTTGAACTCGCATGTAGTAATGGCCATTGTTGGGTGTAACAAAATAACATCTGATACCTTGGACTTATTTATGATCCAAGTTTATGTTAAAATTAAGTAGAACTGTGATAGAATATACTGTTGTATCAAAATTGATCTTAATAATAAATTTTCATTGAAACATATTTCTTTATTAAAAAAAATACAATAATTGATTTTGTAACGGTTAAAAAATAGAAATAGGAACCCATTCGTCTCATAGTAAGTTTTCTTTTTGTTTGTGGTTTGGCTTTACTATTTTATTTCACTATAAACCTAAAAGGGGTGCATGTGGGTGTGGTCAACGCCTAATGAAAAGTCATTTTAAAATTTTCTGTAATTAACAATAGTTTTCTGGAGGACTTTGCTAACCCAGATCGTGTCAAGTCAACCTAGATTGACATCGATTTCATATGATGTTGATTTACTATTGTGTTAGCTCAATTTAGTAATCACGGATCGAAAAATGGAATCTTTTAATGTAGGGTTGTCTCATTCTTTTTGTGAATAGTAAATCTGATTATGAAATAGGAATAGGCACTGGAATCTGAAAATAAGGAGCGCAAGATATTTGAACCGAGAAAAAATTGCGCTAACACCATCATTGCCAAAGAAAGGTTTTCTATTACACAATTGGATCGTTTCAAGTAATCTTGGGCTTTAGACCGTTGGATCTCTTTTTATTAATTGTAGCTTTGACCCAGAAAAAGAGCAGTCATGATCCAAGAATAAATGGACATCTTTGTTTGTGAAAATAAATAATTAAAAAAAGTAAGATATATAATAATAATAATAATAAATAAATAAATAAATAAATAATTTTTTTATTGAAATTATTTTAATATTATTTAAGTTTTAGT
This sequence comes from Abrus precatorius, assembly GCF_003935025.1. Taxonomy (NCBI): domain Eukaryota; kingdom Viridiplantae; phylum Streptophyta; class Magnoliopsida; order Fabales; family Fabaceae; genus Abrus; species Abrus precatorius. The sequence continues at coordinate 443,496 of NW_020874351.1, read as the reverse complement.
TAACCTTGGTAAACACATGTTCACTCAATTATTATTATTAAGATGTGTTTAATTAACTAATGTAATTAAGCATTCAGGTAAATAGATCTCGTTTTATGAGAAATGAACAGGTTTGACTATAAAATTTATTGATAAATTAAAAATAACCTATAAAAAAATCATAAGTCACTTTCAAATGTTAATATATATATATATATATACTCTTTATGAATATGATGTGTGCTGTTTTTTGGTCCAAAGAGACTTTGATTTTGAGTTCAAGGGAGGAGACTAGGGATGACAGTTCCCAGTTTGCAATAATCAGATTCTTTTAGTCCTGTTTTCTTTTGTTTCTTTGCTAGTTAACTTCGTATTCCTTGTCTTTATCTTACTATAAGAATCATATAAACAATATTTTATAATATGTTAATGATTAATTAACATGAAAAAATATAAGGGTCTATTTAATTTAAGAAAATATTTTGTATCTCTATTCTTTTTGTTTAAATAAATAAATAACATCTTACTTTTTAAAAATATTTCTATGGTTTTACATTTTTTGTAATTATTTATAAAAATAAATATTTTTACAAACCAAGCAGGGTTCTTAATTTATCATGAATACATTAATAAAATAAATCGAGTAAAAATAGCCTTTTAATGAAAACGAAGTAAAAGGCTTTGATCTCTCACTTTGAGAGTTCTCTTAAGCATATTGATTAAAGTTCGATACTGAAAGAAACAAAATCTACTTGTGCTGTATTTATGCATCAAGAAAATATTTTGTTTGTTGGTTAAGGAATATCTTTAGTGCATCTAAAAAAAGCTTAATGGGATAAATTAAACCCCATTTGGGTCATAATTAATAAGGGTTGAGCAATTAACTTGTGAAACAGCATGACATCTAACGTGCTGGTGCGCCATTATTGCCTAATTCTTGTTTACAAAAGTCATGTAAAATAAATCAATTCATTTACTTTTAGTATAAAATAAGTGTGGCATAACATTTTATACTATTAATTGTTAATTAATTGAGTTTAGACAAAGTCTTGGCAATAATTTGTGCAGACAACATGCACATGGAAGAGTGTTTTCCATATACTTAGGAGCAGGAGTGACAGGTGTTACCTGGACCTTGTCATGTTAAAGCCATCACTTTCCCTTTTCTCATGGGTCACATTTATTCTGGTGGTTAGTAGAAAGGCTATGGTTGTCTTCACTACTCACAGTCAGCCAAATTAAGTGCTTAGATAATTGTTTATTCAATATTTTTTTAAATTATTGGAATGAGTTAAAAATATTTTATTTTAATAAATTATACTATAAATTTTACTGAGATAAGCTGAAAATAATTTATGAAAATTATAACCTGTTTTTCATAAATTATTTATAAAGTTTTTTAAATAGATCTTTAATCATATATAAATTATTGTTTTGATATAAAGTAAGAGTTTTATTCTAAAATAGCTTAAGGCATTTTAGATAGACAATTTTTTAAACTTGTAATCCAAATATTTCCTCTCACTATTGAATGGGTCCATATGAAAATCCTGATATGGTATAAGAATACATATAAAAACAAAATATGAAAAGCATAAATAAAAAAAGTCAAGAAAAAAAGATAGACTTGTGACATTAAAGTTTTTTTTATAAGTCCATATTAACAAAAAATAAAATAAATACTCAATTAGTCTAAAGCTAATTGGACTTAAGAGAAAATATTAAATATTATACCTTACGAATTAGCAACATCAAATGATATACAAGTTAGATAGTCTTATTCTAAAACAGTTTAAGACATATTAGATAAAGAAATCTTTTAAATTTATAATTTAAAATTTCTTTTTCACCGTTGAATTTGACTCATGCTAAAATTAGAAGAATAATCAAGAAGCAAAACTTTCTATATACTATTCTTTAGTCAAGCCTTCATGTGTTTTAGTATTAATTTTCATTAAAATTTGAATTTTATTTTGCTACACAATAAAAATAAACATTTAACGGATAAAAAAGATAATATTAAAAATTGTCACGAGTTATATAACAAAATTTTTATATACTAAATGCACTTAAAGAATTATGTCTAAATTTTGTCTTTTTATTTGACATGGGTACCTAAACCATGGTCACACACCAAACATATTGTGTTTGTCTCGCTTAGAACAGAGTTACAAGATTTGAACATAATCAGTCATGTTGATGAGAAGATTCATTACCTTATATAGTATATAACTACATATAAACGATGGTCACACACGTTGTTATAACTGGCAAGGGTGCCTACAATATCGCATCATAAGGGGAAGGTTGAAGGGGTCAGCACAGCTAGCAATCAGCACTTTTGTATGTTATTAATGTCACTTTTACAACAGTAGTTTAGAGTACTGCTGAGAAGGGAACTATGCCAAATGATATGAACGTTTTCTGGTTGACCAAATTTATGCTCCTATTCATACAATTGCATGTTCAATTCTCAATGACAATGTGATTTCATAGTCATGATTTATTAGCAAACTCATTATATAAAATCTGCTGCTAATTTACAGCTTACATAAAAGACTGGTTGGAGAAATTTTGAGAAAAGGGAATTTTAAATTCGCATTCAACAAAAGCATTGTAACTAAAAACTGATTAAATTGTTTATTCTTGATTAATATAAAGAAGAAAGCAAAACGTTATTAGCTCTTGCAAGTACTTATCACTTACGAATATGCTCGTTAAACATAAGAAGAATTCATAGAAGCGGGACTTTCCCCTCAAAATATTAACAAGATTCTGTATCCCACACTTTTTGCATACAAAAATATCAGCAAAAGAAAAAGAAATCTAGAAATTAATCATATTCAGAGGAAGTGTATAGTGAATACATAATTAGGCCTAAAGAATCATTTATTCGGACGGAACTATTCATATTTTAAATAAAATTTTCTATGATTAATGATCATCGTGTTTGGATTTTGTGTTAAAGCAATCATCATGGGTTTGAATGTCTGGACAGAACCATAGAAGTCAAGGTCACCCTTCAAAATAACCAATACTTAACCCTGTACCTAAATGATAGTACGGAATTAACATTTAATTGGTTTATTAATGATTGTGAGTTAAGAAACGGGTGAAGTTGAAATTAGGTTCAGAAATAGGCAAAAGTAAATTCAGCCTTAAATTAATAAAAAAATATTAATTAACGATCAATTTTAAGTATCTAAAATATTATTTTTTATTTAAAAAATTATTTATTATATCAAAAACACAAAAAATTATCCTTTTTTATAATAAAATTTTATTACTTTAAGAGTCCATTTAAAAGAAAAAATAATAAGAAAAATATTGATATATTTTTTTTTATCTTATTTAATTTTTGACATTAGATGAATAAAATATAATAATTCTATCCTAAATCTTATCATTTCTTCCGTTCTAAGTTTTATTTTGTAAGAGTTAAATTAAAAATAAATAAAATAAAGAAACATAATGTATCTAATTTGTTATCCGATTTTTATGTTAATTTTATCTTATCTTATAAATTGCACCTTTAAAATCTTAAAATTAGTTCCAAAAACTAATATTAATCAAATCTAAAGTTAATAATAGCATTGTACTCCCATTAGTAAGATACCGACTACATTTTAACTTTTATAAATCAATTGATAACATAAAATATACAAAGACAAAGGAAACACTGTATTGTCATGGAACTCCTTTCAACTTGCAGGGATCAGTGTCTTGGTTCTTATCCTTGACAAAAGCTCAAAGCAAAGGAAGAAAAGATGAAACTTGTAGTCCACCATCACACTCTCTCTGGGACAAGCACAACTCAAGGACTCATTCCCTGTTCTTCCCTAAAGGGAATACAATTGATGGCACGGTGGACCCTTTTCCTCTTATTGTAATGTAGTAGAAATATTATAGTAGTAGTTGTGCTTAAATTGGCTTTCCAGATCCATCACATGGGTGTCCTTGATCGACAACAGCTAGCTGGATAGGCTTTATGGTTAGTCCAAGTTCCTATAGACATGGTATGGTGAGAGAAAGATCAATGCTGACTTGTCTTACCCAATATCTATAAAAGACATCTGGCAATTACTCATAGTGTTGAAGCCTTGCTATGACACCATGTTTTGTATTTTCTGTTCGTTTTTTCATTTCTTCTTTTGAAAGGGCATATCTTAGTTCATCCATTCGGAATCTTTATTTTTTTTCCTTACTATAAAGTCATTAAAATGGCTTGTCACCTGAGAGATGTAGATGGATCTTTCTCTCTTTAATATTTAGTGTAACTAGGTAAATTAGTGGGGGTTTTATGTAAGACCTTTAAATGAAAAGAATGCATCAAGACAAATGAGCAATTATGTGATTATCAGCATTCTGATGAAAACATAGTTGATGTAAATAATTGATCACTTAACAAGAATAAGACTAATTTGATATATATGTACGAGTTTGATAGAAATTGACTATAATTATCCTAAGATGTTCCGATAGTGCTCATAGACAAATAATTTTTTTTCCTAAAATGGAAAATGACTTTTAAAAAATGTTTAGAAGAGAACTAGAAGGTGAAGATGGAGATCATGCTCTGGTCTATAGGTAGGTTAATTTGGAACAAAATTAATGAAATGATGTTTTTAATGAATATAATTCATGGGGTAACGTCGAAAACGTTAAATTTTGTGCTTAGTTTCACACAAGCGATGAATTCATTCTTCAAGTAAATTAATTTCGATTTAAGTGATTATAATGCTGATGTTGAACCTAAATTAAAAGAAGATTAGCAACACATTTTCTTATAAGATAAATCTCATATGAATTTCATTAAACAAATAAGTTATTTAATTAGACTTATATAAAATTTAACTAATAATATAAATATATTCAAAATTATGTAAAAAAAAATGTCAGTTTAAATTTGAATCTTATTATTTATTAACATAAGATTAATTATGAGAAAGAAAACACAACAATAAAATAATAAAAGATTACATATAATAAGATTTTTATAATCTTTCTCATAACATATATAATTAAAACTAACACGAAAAATCCAATCTATCTATAAATATTTCTCTTGCAAAAAAACAAAACATAATGCTGTCCAACTACATTGATTGCGTTTAAAATTGTTTATAAAAATAGTGGGTTACTTAGTGTGTTTTAGAAACTATTACTATTTTGGGATTGTTCGAAATACAAACAAGATTCTGCACCTAGGGTTAAGTAACAGTTCGACTTTTGCGCTCTTATCATGTGCAGCCCTAGAAATGGCTAAAAGAGGCAATCATGTGCACTTGTTGTGAGAAACAAATATACATAAAGTTAGTTCATGTCTTCATGAACTAAAAATATTATTTTACTCTCTCTGTTTACGTTACGATGTTTACAATGATAATTTTATTTTTAATTATACTTTTAGTCTTAATTTTGTGCTAGCATGATTTTGATGTTTCTGTGTTTTTTTTTTCTCTCACTCGATTGTAGTCTTTCTATAATTTTTTAATTTTGAAAATATGGTCTCATCCTTGACTTTTCATCCAATTATTAACTATTCATGTTGGCGTAGACCATGTTTAATGATGTGACTAACATTGTTGGAAGGAAAAAAGACTTCTTTAACGTTTAGGTTTTTTAATTTAAATTGTCTGTCTTTTAAATTTTATGAAAGTAATCGTAGCCCTTTATTTTCAAAATTAGACAATTTTTGCCTTGCCACCCTCTCTACCTTATACCATATATCCAAACACTGCCACGCCAACTTCCATACATACCAAGTCTTTCACATAGCTAGTCTCATTATTATCCACCTCCACAAACTACCATTAATCAGTCACCAACAACCTCCATGGTTGTTGTTCAAGAACCTTAAAAGCTCCTTACTCAACCATTTGTGCTCAATTACTAGGTTGAAATTCATTTTTTTAGCATCGAAGGAAGAAGAAGACAATTAATGTATTCTAAGGAATAATATTTAAGAGAAATAAAAATATTTGTAAATGATATAATAAAAAGAAAGAAAGAAGTAGATACAGATGATCGAATCTAAAAAATAACGAATAAGAAAATATAAGAGTTGGTAATAAAGATATAATGAACGATGTTAAAAAAAATAAAAAGTATATATAACAATTATATATATATATATATTGCTTCGTTCGAGTGAGGGAGGGTGGAGTCAAGTAGGAGGTAGGAGGACAACAGTACATTTTTCCAACCTAATCCGTCTTTCACTGTGTAACACTTTTTGTATTTATATTTTTTTAAAGCTTATTTTCTCATAATAATTATTTACTCTTTCGTAATTTTGTTTCTTTTTACGTGAATAACTTGATAGGGTGGTTTACTGTACCAATTATATATTTAAACACTAAAAGGAAAAAAAAAGTTTAGGTGAAGTAATTAACAGAGTTGGAATTAGAAACAAAAAATATACTTATACAAGTTTTAGTGCAGCGAACTGCAAATTAACAAATATGGCAAAGCATTAATCTAAAACGATGAGTTTTCCCTATTAATTATATAGGGTCCTATATGTCCTTCATTAATAATGAACACAAACAGAAATCTGATTCATATATATATATCAAACTATAAAGACATGCTTTCGCAAATATAAGAAAACGACAACATAAATTTAATTGATGATCATCAAAACGTGCACGACATTAATTAGAAGCCTAACATGCTATCTTTCATTTTGCCACTCCTTCTATGAATCCCTTTAAAGATCCTTTTGGTTGAAGACCAAAGCCCTTCGCATCTGATCTCTTCATAATCCTCAGCCTCTTGCATGACTCAATAAACATTCTGTCAAGAATCATGATTAAACATAGTTATTACCAGTAACCGAATATAAGTTTAACATCACAAAATAGAAAATAATTAATTTATTATACCTTTAAATAAAAAATATATCTAAAATTGTAACAATTATTTACATGTTTATTTGTTTCTTTGAAGTTCATATATTTCATGGGACATCCGATCATTCTCGGAAATGTGGCCAACTAAGAAACTTTTTTCTCCTTTATTTTGATGTATCCAATAACAATAATGGCTTTGCCTTTTTCAGTGTAGGCCACCATGGATGATCGTTTCCCCCTTCCCAATTTGATGCTGAACATTATAACGAGGGATTCACGCATGTCGGCGATATGGGGTCCAACATATATTGTCGGCATCACAAAAAAATGTCGATTTTCACTTTCATGCATTAACTTGTACAAAATTCCGGTCTCACAGGAAAAAGAATAAATGCGCCTTCTGAAGTTTTAAATTTTAATAATTCTAAGAACACCTTTGGCAAACACTTGTCCGTATTTCAATTTTTGGAGTAATTCATATGTCATTTAAATCAGTGGGACAGCATGCCTTGTTTAGATTGATTAGGTAATTAAGTAATTAGCACGTAAGACCTTTATACATACATAAATGATAATGATAGTAAACGAAATTTCCGTAGCACATAGTTTTCGAACATGGAATCATAGTGGGTAGGGGCTGTACACTCTAAGCCAACACTGGAAGCTGACTCTATAACAGTAGTTGAAAGTATTTCTTGCTTACATAAACTCGTATCTTACACGATTACCACTTTTCTAAGAAATCACAAATAGATGTGCTTCCACCCAAAAGGAGGGGAAAAGAAAAAATAGCAGCATATTATGGGTGGGAGTTATTATTTATATATGTAATATGTGGGTTACACAAATTTGTATCAGTAAATGAAATTTGAAACGTATATAAACAAAACGGATAGTATGTATGCCTTAATTATAATTTGGTGATCATGTTTTAGGTGAGGTATACTCGAATTTTAAAGCAAAATACAACTATTACTTTTTCTAACCACATGTCCACATAGACTATAATATAATATATATACATTGATTGTTAACTGGATCTGATTCTTTGATTCTTTTAAAGTGATAATAAAAAATAAAAATATTTGTTAATAAAAACTCATGGAATAACTATTAATGCTATAATATTTTAGTTTTTTTTTTGTTTTTTTATTAAACGTTATAACTTTTTATTTATATTTCTATAACGAGCCTTTCTCACCTTAGATAAGTCCAATTATGTTGCTCTAAAACATGAGTTGGTTAGTTATTATATAATTTTAACTTAATTAGTCTAAGTTTGATCGATTAATGGAATTGTATTTAGTGTAACTAAGTAGATTCAATTTTAAAATTATAAGAAAATGATTCTATCATTTTCAATCAAAATCAATGAATTCAATCACAGCGTAAAATATAAAATTTATAAAAGCTAACAAAATAGGAGGGAAGGGCCAAGAGTACTTACTCCCAAGGGACATCTCCAACCAGCATCCAGTCACCATCTTTGTCCTCATAAATGGGAACGTGTTCAGAATTGTCCGCATTCTTCAATGCCTCCACTGCCAACATATTTTCGCAAACAAATATTAATTTTTGCGTTTTGTGGGGTTTGGTTCGCTTTCATCCTATTCTAATTGAGTACTTATGATATTAGTTTATATATAGCTTAAATTTGTTGTTCTTAATTCTTTGTCATGAAAAGAGCAGTTCAACTTTATCTATACACCAGTGCACGCCATCACGTAATAAGGAGAATGTCTAATTATTATATATACTACTTGGTCTCCCACTTTGTCCTTCTTTCTCTCTCTCTGGAATTATTTTACTCGTGCCCATTCTTTCCAGGACAATTATTGAAATGAAAGATTCTTCTTAATCCTAATGTTAGTACAACATATTCCTGCCGGTCAAAACGCTTAACTCACATAAATATCATCTAAGTTGAGGTTGTTTTAATTAAATTTTTGAAGAGCCTATGCCGCCAATTAAACCCTATATCAATCACGTGTTGTTCTTTAATAGTAATTACAACAGGTCAAAATGCACGCCCATTCATTCATCTTCCCTACAAGATATATCATATGCTATTATTATAAATTATAAGGAAATATGTTTAAAAATAGAATTACAAATGCTTATAATATTATATTTTAGTTTTGTTCATGTAATTATATATTTTGCATGTCTCTAAATAATTTATTGACATTTTTACCCTAGCATGTAAAGATCATACCACAAATATTAAGAAAAATGAAAAGTAAAATGGAACTCACCCATTCCATAGCAACCAAAGAGTTTCTCCAAAGCCAAGGCTAACTCCGAGTATCCCTTATGCATACCAAGATCAACTTTACGCAAGAAGGGAGCCCCATCCATGCTAACTTTGACGTACATTTTTGAAGCTTCGTTCATGCTGTTCTTCTTCCGGTAAGAGCACACCGGAGGCCACCCCACCACTTGATTCTTCTTCTCTATTTTCTGGTCGCCGGAGCAGCTATTTTCATCGCCGACACCCTCAATCTCCGAGAACACCCTTTTCTTCTCATTCTTATTCACCACACTTGTAGGTTCTCCACCGGGCAGACCCAACCTTAGCTCAGTGATTTCAAGTCCAAGACCTTCTTTGGCCATATTCTCGGGGTACCAAACTCACTCTACCTTTTGTGTTCTGGAATAATGTTTTCTCTTTTGGATCAGAATATTTGGTGTGAAGGATATATCAATGGTTTTGAATATGGAAGAGAGAGCTTAGTTATAGAGTTATATATATAGAAAGTGAATGAAGAAGGACGTAGTGGGAGCAATGACAGGTCAAGTAAGGCGAATTGGTCGGTCACATGAGAAACAATTGTGGGGACAAGTTTGTCCCCTCGCAAAACCACCAACATAGGCCAGCACCATAAGTTGGATATGGGACACATCCAACGATTGATGCTGCGTCGTGAGTTCTTTTGAGATTTGATCTTGGCCGTTTGATTAGATGACTGGGAACATGCCATGTGACTGGCTTGATTGAGGGGGCTCTTTGCAATAAACTAGAAGGGTTACATGAAGAATTAAGGTGCATGATTATGTAAGTATATATATATAGTCAATCATATTTCCCTAAAAATTTTAATGACATCTATCTTATTTTAAATTTTTACAGAATGAATATCTTTTGTAGACACACAATACATAATTTTTGCGCCCACGTGTACATGTATTTTCTCACACACCCAATAGAATAACAACGTAAAATGAAAATGAAAATTAATTTAATCTTAAAAAGTTAGCCAAATCAATGCTATTTCTTCTGTCGGCAGGAATTACCAATCCTAGCTAAATGATAATTAACATGATATTTTCAGTGAATAGTAAAGATGAAATTTGATACGGTCATCTTTGTTACGGAACATAGTTATACATGTATGATCAGTGCCATGTCACAATGCATGTGACTTGTGAGCATCATGTTGATGATGCTGAAAGGGAACAAGGGACTGAAATGGGCAAGAAGGTAGGTCCCGGGGCAATTTTCTGTGGACTGTGAACGATCATATCAGTCAAACTAGACAATCCCTAGGTCCAGGAAACACTTAGGGACTCATGAAAGTTACAAACGCGCAAAACCAGGTTACTTGTTAGAATTCACATATCAGAAATTACCGCTTCATGCACGACAGCAATTAGAATACTAGATAGCGGTTAATGTTAAAGATTCTCTCGTCTCTGAGTGTGTAATTAAATAAGGGAATATTGAATTTATATATAAAGTCGTCATGACATAACAGTTGTCTACTTTCGTGTATCAGTTTTTTCCCCTTATTACTCTACAAAATTTGACGCCTATCGAACATGGTTGAACTAAAAACAAATGATCACTAGGCAGTAGACAATAGGTATTTCCTATTAAAGACAGTGGCTTAGTTTGAGTAACATGCAAAATTTTAACAGAATCAGATGTTGTTGTATTCATGAGTCTCATTTGAGGAACATATCGCATAAATTGAATTAAGAGGCTGAAGAATTTCTTGTAAGTTAAAGAATTTTTCATAACCGAGATATTTTTATGAATTTGTGCCGAGTTAATTAAAAAATCGGCATTATTTTATATTAATAATAAATAAATAGATACAATTTTACATGCATGAAATACCATTTTATATTTTAAATATAGAAAAATAATCAGATAAACATATTATCAACTTTTTATGTCCTTTATTTAAATTACCAATAAGGTATCGCTTAAAGACCAAAGCAATAGAAAGTTTTGCCTTAGCAATGAAAGTTGGTATGCAACACAAAAACTTATGCGTGCGCAGATTTTCCAAGCTCTGATCTCAATCAGCTAGCGGGTTTGGTGAAAAGAAACGTCACCTTCTTTTTCTTTTTCTTTTCTTTTCTTTTTAAAACTTTTTTTGCATGTTTCTAAATCAAACAAATTTCATGAAACAAAGGCCTTATATATTCTTTTCAGGCACATATAGATTAACTTTTGCCTCAGTACGTACGCGTAGGTCATCTTTTTTCGAGAATGTTGCTTGATATTCTAAGTTCAACAATGAATTCAATATCATGCATGGTAAAATAAAATCCATACGTTATATTTTTAAATTAATGCTATTCAAATAATCGTGTAGCTTGTAATATATTTGTCAACCATTTGGGAGCACGCTGTTTTCGATTTGTGATTCCATGTAGTAGTAGAAGTAGACAGAAAAGTATATAAGAAGATATCTAAGTATTCGTTTCGAAACTTAATCACCAAAATATCATGTTCGAGCTTCAAAGTTAAAACTGACATCCCAATAATGGTTTCAAACAAAGAAACCAAGGATCTTTAGTGATTAGCTCGTATATTATAAACTTTACGATAATAGAGTCCGATTGGGGACTATATATATATGTGCAATTATGGATTACAGTTCCAATTATATATAATGAGAAGAATCATAATAAATATGATTTCACCTAAAGTCATATATACTGGTTATTTAAACATATGCATATATGCTTGCTAACGGCTCCATTATGACTTAAATTCTATTGAAGACAAATCTAACTTGTTTTTGGGATTGCAACAATCGATATATTCTCTGAATTGCAAAACACATTTTAATCAATCTTAATTTTATTTCAAGTATAATAATTTATGGATGTTGTTACATGATTGATGTTTCCTCTAGAACAAGCAATAATAAAGGGTATACAAATATCAATGCGCCCACATGACATAATACCTCCATGAGTGCAAGTGGATATGGATCTTAATTCATTATATTTCAATTTAATAGTATAGCTGATGCTTAACTGAACCATATAAATATAAATGTCAGAGAGAAAGAGACTTAAACAAACCAAGGTGGTTGATGGAAGATACATTGTTCTAAGAACAGAGATAAATTATTAATTAGTTTTCAAAACTTACGAAGGAGACAATGTCCTATTCCTATTCAGTTACAGCTTAGAACAAAGGTATTTTAAAACCTTGGCTCGTGTTTCGCTTTCTTTTTCTCTCTGGTCATATCACTTTTTTTGGGGGTCAACAATACTTTGTTGTTTCACTAGAAGTGTACACTTTGATAATTTGATTGTGTCGACGATTGCACGAAAAGATCCACTGTCCAAAGAAAAAACCTTTTTATTGATACAAAATATTAATTTGAATTCTTAATGTTAGTTTTAAATATATAAAAAAATAAAAAATTATTTTAAAAAAACTATTTATAATGCTTTCTTATGTAACTAATGCATTTTTAATAAATTTTTATTTTTTCTAAAAATTTAAAATCAATCCTAAAGATTGGGAGTTACCAAAATTATTATTAATATTAATTTTAAGTAATTAAAAATATAGTCATTATTAAAATAATATTTTTTATACAATTTATATGTATACATTTAATAAATTTTTATCAATTTTAATTATTTAAAAGAACATTAACGAATGATGCTAGTATTTGTTAAAAAAAATCATTTATTTCCCACATTGGTTATATAGTATATATACATAAATAAAATACAAGTACAGCTTTTTAAATGTAATTGGTATTTTTGATTAATTAAAATTAAAATCTTAATTCGATAATCTATAATAATATTAAATGTAAAATTTAAAAAATCTAATTTAATTAATAAACAGTACTAGCAATATCTATAAAAAAAAATAGCACATATTTTTTTTTTCTAATATATATAGTGACTAGTGAATCTTAGAGAGAGTGATTTTAAAGCAAGTGATTAGCATAATCCAAGTCTAACAATGGGAATTGGGAAAGTAGCTTCCTCTTTCGGCAAGTTCACATCATCACATGGCAATTTGAGCAACTCTTTTTTTTTTTTCGTGAATTTCTGGACCAGATTACGGATTTTGGAGTTACGGTTACATATTTCAAACTATCTCTATAATGAAAGAAGATGATGTAGCTAATATAATATACGATTTTTATTTTTTTTTCATGTATTTTTAAAAATATACAATAAAAAATCAATAAATAGTAAAGTTTTATTAAAAATTATAACATTTATTATCAATGTATTCGATATGATAATTTCTTGTAATTTTTAATAAAAATATATCATCTTAAAAAATTGAATATTATTCTATATGTGTCATTTGTTTACTTTTAAAGAATAACATATTAAGAAAGTGATAGTGTTTTTATTTTTTTATTAAAAATTATTTTTATTTTTAAATTACTTATGTTTTTATTATTATTCTCACCTATGATAAAAAAAAACTAATTAAAAATTAGGTGGACATAAATACTATCTCCCTTTTTGCTTTTTTACAGAGAGAAAGAAAAACATAAACTAAAAAAATTCAATTAGTTTATTACGCTTTAAAATTTTATATAAACAACAAAAGTATAAGTAGAATAGTAATAAAAATAGATAATACATAATTCAAAAGATAATAATTAATATTATTTTAAAATTTAAAATTAATAAATTAATAAAAGTATATTTAAAAATAGAGAAATAATTTATGAATTTTAGTTAACTAAATTAATTTTAATAACTAATGTTAACATTTTCTTTAAACTATTAGGATAAAGTACATAGATAATTTAATATTATATTTTTAAAGTAATATATACTTAGATCTCCTCCGAAATAATAGAGTCTTAACTTGTACACATCCTATTTATATAACAAGGACCGGTGAAGTTTATATTAGAGGCTGCTACATCCATAATAATAATTATTGTATTTCTTATCAATAATACAAAGATAAAATTTAAAGTCCTTCATTGTAAATTCACTTTTCTCATCACCGTTTTTACCCTCTTCTGATTTGTTGAAGAGGGGTTAAGGTTGTACTCTTTTGTTTGCTGCTTTCAATTTTTTTGTCTGTTGTTGAAATTGTTGGTATCCCTTCTTAAAATCACAAAAGAGTAAGGGTAGGTATCAATTTTTTTTCGAAGTTTACATGTTTATTTTTTGAAGCATTGGATAGTTAAAAACACAGCTAACAGTCTATTGACGATAAATTCCTATCTTGAAAAATATGAAAATTTTCAAATTGCATGTTACATTATACCTTACCTCTAGTTTTTTATGAGTTTTATGTTGTGTTTGTTATGAGTATATTATGTCTTGCAGAGTTTTCTAACATAACTTGCATGTGTATCAACAAATTTATAAAATTACTAGCCTTTTGATAAAAAAAATTACTTTTGTATGAGAGTAATTACTAGTTTTGTGATAAAAAAAATTTCCTTCATACGAGAGTAATTACTAGCTATAAATATTAGTTTTCTTATGTGACTTGTAATCATGTCAGCAATTGCACAATTTTTAATTACTAGAACTTGACCCAATGAATAGAATTAGAGCTTTTGAAAGGCTTTCAGCCTAAAGAAAATTATATTTGAATGTTTTAATTAAGTACAAAAAAAGTGTTTAGTGTGTAAAAGTAATAGATTATATTATTTTTCTTTGTAATGGTTCACATGTTTTCTATTACAAGCTGTTTACTAAATTCTTTTTAGTAGCACTTAACTGCATATCATGTAGAGTGTTAGAAACCTTTAAATACAATACAAGACTCATCCCTTCTCCATCACTATCACCAAGGAACATTGCAGTTGGATAAGTAGACAATTGCTCAAAGCACATAAGACAATATCATGGATGAGAAACCAATCAGTAGTGGCCAATCTCTCACTCTTCAAGAGGCTATGCAACCATGGAAAAGTTGCTAGAAGTGATAGCTTGGTCTCAACTATAAATACATGACAAATCAGTATGATTATACTTATTTACTCCTTTAGGATGAAATAACATGTCATTTAAAAAAAAGTTGTAAATTTAGCACGTGAGTTTTTTTGTTATTAATTTTCATTTCAACTTTAGATATGCAGGTGAGATTGTTGAGATTGTTGAATGTAGATGAGTCTTTCAATAGCTTGTTGAGCCTATTTGATAAGAGACCGGAGGATCAGATCCTCTCCTGTAACATGATCTTCATATTTTGTGTTTTTTTATTTTTGTTTAAATAAATTATTTTTTACTTAAACAAAAATGTAAATTTCACTTTTGCTTAAGTAAATTATTTTTTATTTAAACGAAAATACAAAAATATAGGCACATAAGAATCATGTTCGTGCTAAAAAATAGAGAATCTCAATCTGAGAGTGAATGATGATTTTATACAAAACTATGTAAAGCATATTATGATCATAACAAACACAGCAATAGAAATCATAAATAAATTGGAGGGAGGATATAAGACAAAACATGCAATTTGCAAATCCTGAAAAATAAACATTTATAATCAGTAGAACGTTGATTGTGTTCTTTATTACTCAATGCTTCAAAAATAAATACGTAAATCCTACCCCCTTCCCCTCTCCAAAAAAAAATAAAAATCAACACACACACAAACCTCAAACTTAAAATACTTTTACATTTTTCACAAGCTTTAGAAGGGACACCAACAGTTTCAGCGACGGACAAAGGAGCATAACCTTGACTGCTCTTCAGCAAACCAAAAGAAGGTGAAGATAGTGGTAGAGGAAGAGAATATAGGATGGAAGGCTCAAAACAAAAGGATGAACTTGCTGATAGAAGAGAGAAAAGAGGAGAGAGAAAGCACAAGATAGAAGAGACTAAAGACAAAACTTAGGTGTTTTTAGACTTAACTATAGTGTTGTCATTCTTATATTTTTCACCTAATGCAACTGCTAATATTACATATAGTATCTATACGAGACATCTCGTTTAGGTGTTAAAATTTCATTTTCGTTAATTGAACCATGCAAATTTTATAAGTCTCAATTTTAATCAGGTTGGGCTGAACACTCATTTTTGAGAATATATATAATGGGGCCACTTTAAGACACGGTCGCTGTTTTGCTACAAGTCCTGGTTATACAAGATATATAGCAGAAGCATATGTCTCCGGAACTTGCTGTGTGACCATAAGAACATATATATGAACACGTACTCGCAGCTAAACTATATCTAAAACTTGTTAATTAAACCACAATGTCCCTTCCCAACCGAGCATATGTTTCGCATGGCCATCGACATGGGCATGAGATTCACAGCATAGACCCACACAGAGTCACACGTGATGGCATTTGTTCCCTGGCATATCACCCAGACCGATCACACTGTTCTTACAGCATGATCCTTGACACAATAAAGCTCATATTCAACGCCCTAATAAATTCTTTCTAAATTATCAAAAGACTTTC
The DNA here is from genome assembly GCF_003935025.1 of Abrus precatorius. Classification (NCBI taxonomy): domain Eukaryota; kingdom Viridiplantae; phylum Streptophyta; class Magnoliopsida; order Fabales; family Fabaceae; genus Abrus; species Abrus precatorius. The sequence goes on along the minus strand of NW_020874351.1, from coordinate 426,995 downwards.
TCCTAACAGGACATTAATTACTAGGGATGCTAAAAAATTATAGATTTATTTTTATTTCAACCGGACCAATGAGATGGGAAAATTTACTTATTCAGCATTCATTCTGCAAAGATATGTTTTTATTAGAAGTTTATCGTTATAATTATAATGGGGTTCAAGGATTAAAAAGGATTCATGCTATTTAATTAACACAGTACTCGCTCCCAAAACTAAATATGTGCATGGTTTAACATTAGTTCAAGCATATAAAAATGTTTTTTTAAGAAATATTATTATGTTCTTTTAATATAGTAAATACTTTTTAATAAAAATTAACTATTTTAGTTATTTAAAATTTTAACAATAATGTTGATATTAATATTTTATGTACATCGGACTTTGATTATTTCGTACATCATCATCAAAATTAACAACCAATAGAACAAACTAAGCCTCCTAATGTTAATTAACAACGAAATCAAAATTGTGGTTGTCAAAATCCTCCTAATATTAATTACTCAATCGTTAGATTTTTCTTTTTCATGAATGAAATGATCATGTACTTAATACGGGTGTCGAGATAACAAAAAAATTTAAATTATTTTTTTCTCTTTTTAATTTGTAAATTGATAGGATTTCAAATTAAATGAAAAAATTAGAGTCGTATGTGATAGTCCGTTTTTGTTTTAAATATAATGAGATTTTTGCTTTTTCTAATGTTATAAATAAAAATTATCATAAATTTCAACAAGGTACAACGGTATACAAGCATACGTGTACCGACATTCACAATCAAATAATTCAAATAAATAATTGAAGTAATTATGGGAACTGCAAGCACTCCTAAAAAGAAATTAATTTGTTTTTTTCAAAAGTTATATAATCAAATTTAGAACGTAAGTCATGCAATAAGAATTTATTAACTAAACACTCAGTAAAGTCATTTACCCAAATGCATCCCTAATTTTTACCAAAACTGCACATTTTATAATCTCTGTTCCCTTTTTCTTGACAGTTTTTGTTTTTAAAATCAGCTTTTTGAAACATTTTATACCCAAATAAAGCGCCTGATTCGTAAAGTTTCAGAATCTATCATGGAAGGACTGAAAAATAAAATAAAATAAAATCACTGTCACTCGTTATGCCTCGTAAATCATACTTTTTCATTTTAACCTTTGCTTTGATATTTTAAAATCAAGTTTAGATTGTCAAACTGCAAAATAATTGCTTGCTCGGAAACATGTTGAAAATTATGTACACTCGAATCTAATGTAAAAGTTACAAACACAAATCGATAATCATTCAAACGTGAATCCAAACTTCCATTAAATAAGCACAAAATCTAATTGAACAAACTTGGAAAAAAAAATCTCATTGGGAATCATTTCATTTCATGTTCCAGGTAAAAAATAGACATGCTATATAAGATTAAAATATAAAATCAAAATGTGTGCAATATTTTCTCTTTTTGTAGGGCCTGTAACTGTAAACCTAGGGAAAGGACACTCTAATAGTACCTAAACAGTATATGGACACAAGACTAGGGCGAGTGAATCTTGTGAAGATTGAACCCTAATCTTGTTTCTCCTGTAGCGTGTCCTCAACTACTAATAGAAACTACCGATGTGAGATAATAAATATATACAAAGCACGACACGAAATAAGTATCGAGAAAAATGAACCGTGGATTCTTAAGCATGTCTACATCATGAGGCAAAATATCGCAATAAAAGACGTTTGAAAATCAAATCAGTGATCATGCTATGCCAAGGTTTCCTAGTTTTCCTCGTGTATATATCCTCCTCAAAACTCCATTCCAACATCGTCCTTGCAAACTTTCTTTTCCTTTTGTGCAGAATCCTTATCATCTATTATGTGGCTTATCTCAAGTAATGGAAGTAGAGATGCGACTAAAATATCATTATGGTGTGTATAAAGTTGATGTATGAGTTTAACAAAAAAAATGGTAAAACCAAAGAGAAATAAATTAAAACAGAACCATTTCATTTCGCTGTGACTGCAAGTTAACTGCTAACTAAATACAACAGTACTACTAACCTCTTTTTTTAACTGAATTCATCCAAAATTACAGATGTCAATTCGGCATCCAGTAGCAAAATTTTCACATGATTTAATGTTTATACATGACGAATAAGGAAATAAAATAGGAAAGATACAACATGCTCTCCTTATATTTATGTTGACTGGATGCAGAACTAGAAACCTAAAATTCTGTAGCTCTTCCAACGACCAAAATGATAACCAAAGACAATGGTGCAAATCCATGGAGCCCCGTCTACCACCTCTCAGAAAAAGGGTGAACAAATTAAAAAAAGTCAATCCTAAGACAATTGAGGTAAAATTATACACATTTGCAAACCAAATACATTTCACAGCTGGGAGAGATAAATCGTGCAAAGAAAATACATCGGAGAGACGTGTGTAGAGTTTTGCCATAACCCGCACCAAAACTGTGACCTTTGTTGCTGCAAACTGCAACGCAGTCGATTCTGGGAGTGTCAAATGCAGTTTGGTCTTATATGCATCCAAACTGGGTAATTGCGTATCCCTTAGCCTCATGATGAATTTGACTTAATCAGATAGTGAGATCTTTAAGTGCCTCTAGGTTCCCATTTGATGTGATGGACCCCACATTTTGACAACCATTTTCAGAGTGCTTACTTAACTGATCCAAGGTCGAGTTGGGAGAGGCAGAGCTGCGGCATCCCTCAAAGTATGTAGAATAAGGGAAGTATTCTGCACAACGCACTTTCCATCCTGCAAGAGTAAACAATTTATCTCGTAATGCACTATTACAGAAGGTTAAATTCAAGTAAGAAAACGGAATAAAAACAAACCAAGACAACACAAAAATAGGTGAAGATTGAAGAAAATTAGGCACCAAAAACTCCTAATTTGGACTTGAACGAAATATCAAAACAAAAACATGGAAAATTTTGAATTTTGATGAACATGGACCCCTTTCAGAAAAGTTTTGAAGGCCATTGACCCCATTCCCAGAATAGTGGCAAAAAATCACTAAATGTTTTATCAAACAATTTTCATCGTTGTCCTCTTTTCCTTAAAAACAGAAAATCATGTTCAAAGCAATTACTAATTATTTAACCTTCAAGAGGCAAAAAAGTTTTGGCACAGGAAAATGAATACAATCACATCATGGAAATCATAAGCATCATCTATGGCAAACAACATGGACTAAAATTACAATATGCACTGGTCCTTACGGGCAACCAAAAGAAAAACTAATCAGGCAATCCAAAGTCCCAGTTATACTTACTCAATGCAGCATCCTGGTCAGCAAGAACTTTTCCAAGAAGTTTGTGAACTGCAATACAGTCTCTAAGTTTCCATTCCGTGATTGGTCCAAGAGCTCCATTTCTAACACAAGATATTATTGACAGATTCATTATTGCCATTACTCAGATTAGAAAACCAATAAATGAATCTTAAAGAGAAACAAAAGGATCAAGCTTGTAAAGAACACACAGACACAAACATGAACATTGACACGAGAAAGTCCATTAATTCTATGAAAAGATACAAACAAAACCATCAATACATGCAGGCACTTCTAAAAATAAAAATTGTCACCTTATTTTAACATCCTCAGTTTAACTTATACAATTTTGTTGGTAGTCTGCTATGCTTTATTTGATCTACTACATCTTACATTTTCCATAATATTATCAGGAATAAATAAAAACCATAGTTGTTAATCTCAGATAGCGGTGCATGATGGACAACCCTCAAAACACTATAGCAGGATAGCGCATAGCAAGGTAACCAGTATTTTAAAGTTTTTTATATGCAAATATATACATATGCAGATAATTATGTATATAATGCTAAAAAAAAAAGCATAAATAGCATATGAATAATTATCAACAAAAGACAGAGAAGAAAGAAAGTGGATTTTCCCAGAGAACATAAGAGGCAGGACTGTAGAATCATAAAATAGAGAGAAGAAAGGAAGTGGATTTGCCGGAGAAGTCTTTGAAGATGAGTGACTCTCTGGGATTGGAGATTGTTGCAAAGCAGAACAGAGACAAAGATGACAGGAGGGAGCATCGACCAGAGAAGGGGAGAAGAAAAAAAATGGAGAAAAGTGGGGTTTTGTCATGTGTCTCCAGCTGCAAAGCAGGACAGCAATAGATATGAGAGGAAGGGGTGTCAAAGAGAGAAAGGAAGAAGAAAAAACATGGGGAAAAGTGAGGTTCGGTCTGAAAACTGAGAAGACTATGTTACCCATAAAAAACCCCTAGACAGTGTCATCTTAAGGACAAAAAGGAAAAATCAGCTCATTTCTAAAAGGTTAGAAGTATTTTTTACCCTTAAAAAATCCTAAAATTCCTTTGTGAAGGTAGAAAAGGAAAGTTGGTATCTTTCCCTATGGTGGCACTATTACCCCGCGAAAGGCTGTGTCTTGGGCTGCGAATACAGCCATGATGCTCCTGATGGCCATGACAGCAAACTCTGCTAAGCCAGATCTGTGGCAGCCAAAGGCTGCTCTCCCCCACGCACCACTGCTGTCATGCACTATTGACAGTGATGATAAAAACACTAGGCAACCTTTTCAAAAAATTAAAATTAAAAACAACACAAGGGACTGTCTTTCACAGAAACGCCCTTCAGCACTTTTGGAACAGGATGGTTATATTCCACCAGCTCAAGTGTGTCGCGGCAGGGTCAGAAACACATTAAACAGAGTGATATACAAGAAGAGTTGAATGCGCTTAATAGCAGAATGCTTAAAATGTTGTAAAGCATTACCTAGGCACAGTGTTATTTGTTGACTCCTCAATGAACTTAACAGCCTCAAACTTTCTGTTTGAATCCAAAATGTACAAGATTTCAGAGAAAGCTACTCTATGCATCAAAGAGTCTGCAAAGAACAGAAAAATAAATTAAAGATATCTACATAAAGAAGCTTGAAAGATATGTGTTGCCATGTTGATGATAATGCTCACTCTGACCTTTATGCTTTTCAAGGAAAGAGTTGTTTGCCTCAAACAGAGATTTCTCATGCAGCTGACTGCACAAAAGAAATAAACAGATTAAGTTAAAATCAAATCATATTATAAAATGAATAAAAAGATTTGAAGATGCCAGTCTAAAACAAACAAAAGGGAAAAAAGAGTGAAAACAGCTGCGTCCAGAACCTGATATTTGAGCGCTCAGCTTCTAAGACACTCCAAATCAGTTTGCCACTGTCAGTCACCGGAGCATTCATGGATCCCACGTTATGGAAGAATTTAATCTGCAACATATGGACTGAAATAAATGCCAGCACATTCCTCCTTTTGTGTGTGATGTAGGAAAGAAAAATCACAATGTGGAAAATCAGAAAAAAGAAACTGAAAAACACACCAGAAGTAGCTGGTACCAAATCCAATATTACATTTTTTTTTTCTTTTGACTACCTCTGCCAGATGCTTTTCATGAAATTCATGATATGTACAACAAACATCAAGTATTGCAATTATAATAACAACTTTTACTATTACAATAATTATTAATAATATTTTAATATGAAAAATATTATAAAGTAGACTTGCTAACACCGAACAATTTTTTCTTCAGAGGAGACACCATACCAAGCATCGATGAGAATCAGGGTGTTCAGCATCCAATCTCAGTAACTTCTTCACAGCCTACAACTCCAAAGACACAGAACAAAACACTTTTAATAGGCATCATAGTGTAAAGTAATAAACAAAGTGTATAACTCACAATATGTGCCAAATAAAATTATTGGCATTAAGTACTTGTCTAACAAGATTACTCAAAAATGAACAAAATGATGCCACATAAAATAAGTTACTAGGTTCCTCATATCATACCTGAAAAGCAAGCAAAATCTTTTGTTTCCTTGTGTATAACTCAAAAGAGAGCAGGTGTGTCTCCAAGGAATTGGGTGAATTCTTCTGCAGCAACTTCAAGTATTTAGTAGCTTCTGACAGTGGATCTTGAACCTAAGGAAAAACACACAGAAAAAGGTGAATTTTTAAAACAAATATGTGCAGAAACAATTTGACATTAAAATGTGTGGTTGATAAAATTGATATTACTGTGCATCATACTTATTTGAACAGTTTTTGTTTCCATATGTCATGCACATAATTTAACAGAAAAAGTCAGTATTTGTTCAATATAGAATTTTAGTCAGTTAAACACCATATAATTTATATGTTTAAAAATATGTTAATTGAAAAAAAAAATACATAGGAACACTTGGAAAGTTATTCAAATTTACAAAATGAATCTAAACCCTATCTACCCATATATCACAAAACCTAGGCAAGATGCTTTGCAACTCCCTCCCAAATCATGATGAGTAGGGGGAAAAATTAAGTTGTTTGTATTCATGTATTTCTAAAACGTTTTGATAACATCCCGTGATGATTTTAGATAGATAGGGTTTTCTGCCAAGATCCAAACTGTGAATATGCAGGATGACAACCACCAGAATGGTAATCTACAGTTACTCATCTTTTAAATGAACTCAGGAAAGTTTTATTTCCATGCACTGAATGAAATTATAGGATTTTAAATAGAAGAAGGGAAAGTAGAGTGTAGAGACTAAATACTATGGATTACAAAGTGACTAAATAGACTAGACGCTAGAGGTATACCACTAATAGGTAAGGAAATAGGGAAACAGATCATGAAATGTAAGGAAATATGAAAAACAATCCTACAAAAGAAAGAGATAACGAGGAAAAGCAGAAACAACAGATAACTTAAGATACTACCATACTCATAGACATAACAATATTATTGGATATTTTTCATGCTTTCTAACCTGCAACAACTTCTCCCCGTTTGGATCAGGATCAACAGGTTTTACATGCCGTTTCCCAGACTTTGATACCCCACTGGCACTTAACTCTTCATTCTTTTCTTCAGCCTCCTAAAGACAAAATAAAAAAATAAAATAAATACCTTCCACAGGCAGTTCTACTGAAGCTGTAGAAATTGAGTACAATACTTTCTTAGCTCTTGCTTCTGCCTTTCTCTGCTTTTGTCTCATTTTCTTTTTCTGAGAAGGAAGCAACTTAGACATATTATCATCTTCCTCTGCTGAAGACTTCGGTGGAGAATCATACAACTTAATATAGCATCTGCAGCTCAAAGTGTTACACTTATAAGATCATAAAAGCAGAATCAGTTATAGCAGTCCATGAGGAGCGCTGTTTAAGAGATAAAACCATAAACTCACACCAAACTTGAAGCATGTGTCAGAAAAATCTTGGTCCCACAGTAAACAAAGAAAAACATTTAAAAGAATCACAAATTTATTTCCCAATACACATTGCACCTCAAGTATGAGTAAAGAGCTTCCAACTCCCATAGCACCGCTAATGAAAGCACCACACAACATTGACATGCATAAAACTCATTCAGTATAGCAATATACCAACAGAAGATATATGATATTCACCTGATAGCACCAGCTGCTGCTTTATGAAAATACGCATGGGAGTGCAATTGGTCTTGAAATTTAAGCATTTCTACATAAGTACGCAAAGTCATTTTCCGTAAGCAGTATGAGTGAAAATCAAATTGGTCCTCCGTAATATCAGCATAATGCTTCTCCACTGCTAAAAATTTCTTGAGAGCCCGTCCAAGATCACCCTGGCGGAAATAGCTTTCACCTGAGGCAAGCTCATACCTTCCATACATAGATGTGACAAGTTAATAAATTAAACAGTGATATTCATTGCATAGTTCAGAATATTAAGATATAACTATTTACCGACCACATGCATTGCATGTCATGAAGGTTGTTGTGTTGATCCCCATCTTTAGTGAACAATACAGCAGTTTTTTCGGCCATGGCCACCTTAGTATCAAGGCAACATATAAATAAAGCAGAGTCAGAAAAGCCTGTGTAGTTAACATTCAAATGCAATGGAAAGATAGACAAAAACCTGATCAGCTTGCAGCATACGCTTAACACATTCACTGTTAACATAACGATCAGCAAGATCCATGCACCTAGCTTCGTCTGCAAATGCAGCAGCAGCAGCCAAATCACCAGCATGCTTCAGTATCCGGCTCTGTTACACAGACAAGCAACAATCTTTCAATTTTGCTAGACTGTTGAAGATAGCACTCATAAATCCAAGGTCAGTTTCAATTCATTTTACCCATCCATAGTCTCACACACACTTGGCCCCACATGTGACTTAATCATCTAACTAGTTTTAATTTTTAAGAATACCATGTTTTAACCCCTAGCACGAATTTCCCCAAATTCTTTGACATCTTCATACTCGTAGGATATGTAGTAAACATGGCACGAATCATGGTTATCAGAAGCAAACTGATTAATCAGATTCTCAAGAATAACGGATGCCAATAAAATTGGGGATAATCATAATAGCTTAAATCATCAAAACTGACACAATGATATTAATCTGTATAAAACAGACAAATGATTATGATGATTCTATTGTTTGTAAAACTAGCTAAGTTGTCACCAAGTCTGGTTGGGTCCAGGGCAGCAGTAGGGGTGAAGGTAAGTCTCATTTGAAACTCCAAATCTTTAAAATACCAATACACATTGAAAATTTTGATTATCGATTCTCTGTGGCAAGCATTTAAGGACATACTTATGATATTCATTTCCCTATTTTTTTCAAAGTAAAATAGAACTGAAAAAATTCTTATGTTGTATTAAATTTGCAACATTGTAACTATTATTTTCCGTCCAGAACACAAAATATCTTATCTTCATTTTACCAGAATAATAAATAAATATCAGGCACTCAAACATTCTGAAATGAGTTGAGCAACATGTTTTATACTGCAAGATCAAGGGCAAATAAAACATGCTATTTAGTAGAAAGGCTTCACACAGAAACACACGAAATTAAAAGAGCCAGCAGCTTATGTAACTCAGCTTGCCAGATGCAAAATACTCACAAATAACCAATGGTCTACATGTAATTTCAGTTTCCAGCACAAATTATTTTGTTTCCGCCACAGAAAATCTTATGATAAATAAGATCAAACCACATAGTTAATTGTCATTTAATTTGTAGAGCTATTCTGTTAATTACAATATAAAGCCTTATAACAAAACCACTGCAAAGTAATGAAATAATCCCAGAAGACACAGAAGCATTTATAACTCAAAGCAAACCTTGACAGAATATAGATCAATGACTGTCGGTGTATGTTCTAAAGCTTCATCAATTTTAGAAAGTGCAATTTCATATTGGCCCCGTCTGTCATAATGCTGCACCAGAACAAATTCTCTCAGTGAAAGGGGATAAGAAATCTAATAAACAAAGAATAGCCACCCACCTGAGCCAATAAAAACAAAGTCCACATCAGGGTTGAAGGGGGTTCTTTTTCCACCCTGTATAAAAGATAAGCAGTGGTTGGTTATATAGTACAAGAAAGGAACTCCAAAGTACCAATCAAAAGGCTCTTTGCTATGTCACAGGTAGCTATGTGTTTATGGTTCATTTTGGTGCCTTGCCCATGGTAAGGGAATTTCAGTTACAGAACTGCAAAGATATTGGACAGCTATGTTTGGCTAGAAGTTTTCTACTCTTCATTTAAGAGTTAACCAAGAGATTCCAAGATAACATTTGCACCATATGAACATTATACTTTGTCAATGTGTTACACGACAAAAATATTTTACCTCCCAGGATATTGGCCAGATGTCCTAATTGAAAGCTCTAATTCAAGAATAAGTTGTTCCAAAATGTCTGCCTGGACAATAAGAAAAAGAAAATGAAACAATCAAAAGCCCAGAATCAGTAATTTTTCACCATCATAATATATATAATGGCAGAAAAATTCAATCATTAGAAATCCTAAACTCTTTCAATAACAGAAATGTAGGTGATAAAGCTGACCTTCCCAGGTTGATTGTACAAAGAGGAAAGATCAGAGAACAAAGATGGAACACCCTAGAAACAACACCAAAAGAAATCTCAATCAATTTTGAAACAACTAAACTAGGTATAATATGATAAGAAAAGAAATTTTGTATACCTTGGTTAGAAGAGGCCTAATATAATTGCCAGCTGCTTCTCGAAATTTGTCACCTTGTAGAAAATCCAGTGGTATTCTCTGGCAAACATAAAGATCAAAAGCATGAACTAAGAAATTGTGCAGCCAGACAGTAATACTCATTCTGATAATATAGCAGCAGCACACCAAGCATTTGTCTATACTACATACTATTCAGGAAGATGTACTCATGAAGAAGTGACCAAAACAAGGATTTTCTTTTTATGCATTCTCTAAAATGGTCATAGAAAGGTGAAAACACTAGAATACTATGACCACACTGATTATGCTAAGGGAACACTCAATTCAATTATAAAGCAATAAACAATCTAATTCATGCCTCCAAAGAAAATGGATGACAACAAAGTAATCTTGAAATGGAAAAACCCATTTCCAGTGAAAGCAAGTACTGAAAATATCACAAGTGATACAAAGATACAGACATATATATCTTTACATACATAATATAGCAGATACGTTAGCAAAGTGATAATTGAGATACATGAAAGCAAGATATTAAAAAAAGGTATTAATAACTACAACACACCACATTACCTTAACTGCAGAAGACCACTTATATTGCTGTGCAAGTGTTTCGTACAAAGAATCTAACTGATCTATTTGATCAGCAGACAACTGGCCATCTTCTATATATAACCCAACACACTCTTGGAGACCTTCATAGTATCTGAATGGCAATATGAAGTATGAACTAAAATTCGGCATATAATAGTTTACAAAATCAGTAATATCATATAGGCAAAATCCAACAGTGTAGAAAGTTTATCAAACCAAACAGAACCAAATAAAACAAAAATTAAAGCAACTGAACCAAAATCATCCCCTCATTCAATTACACTGGTGACTAGCGATAAAGAAAAATACTCTCTGAAAAATAGGACAACGTGCACACTGCATATCACAATCTAACTTTCAGCAGAGCCTACATTTTCCTCTGTAAGAAATTAGGTAAACAACAGCTTCCAGTACCAAACTGACAAAAAAGGTGGCCAATATAACTATGAAGTTTATAATGTTTCAGGACTCTAAGATAGCAGTATAGCTGAACATCCACTGGAAGATAGTATTCGACAAACAGAAAAGAACACATATGATCTCATATAATAGAATAATGGAGAAGTCTAGTTTTATGTTTTGGAGTACATCTTATCCTCCCTTGATTGTACTATTTTTCTATTCTCTTCCCTTTCTAATAAACTTATATAAGCAAAGAAGTCCTTCAGCAGAGGCCATTGATGGAAAAACTGGACCAAACTAACCAATTTGAACAACCTAGAGAACAGGCAGAGCAAAAAAAAATGGCTTGAATCAATCTTCTCAAAAAAAAAAAGGTTTTTGAACTTAAAATTTATTATTATTTTTATTCAAATTCAAAATTTAGAAACAAAGGCTCACATGCGAAGTCCACATATGGATTGCTAATTTTTATCTTGAAGAACAAATAACATGATTCATCATGCTAATTTAAAATTTTGCCTAACTTGAAAATTTTATGATTGTGTTAGTTTATTATTAAAATATTAAATAATATTAAAAACAAATATTTAATTATGACCAGTTCAAACCACAACTGAACCACTAAACCATCAACCAATGCCTTCGCAAGTTCAATCACTAGCCTGAAGTTTAAAACATTTGACAAAAACTATCGCATGAATTTTTCAATGAAAGCATCCTTGAAACTTTTTAAGCCCAAAAGAGAAATTATAATCCAGCAACCTATCATAATATGCAAATAAGTATACTTTTTCAAAATAAGTACAAAGAATGTTCAATTGATTCATAGCATAGAATATGAACAAAACCAATCAAGATAAAAAAAACTGACAAGCAAAACAGTTTATACGCACACATACATACATACGAACATGCATATAATTTACAAGTCATCAGAAAAAATGGTAGTGAGAATAAAAGCTGCAGTAAAGACAAAAGTATAAACGAGCAACCTACAACAAAATATATTATTCTTAGTTTTCACCATTTGAAACACATTTGAGTATCTAAAAGGGAACTTTTGTGTATAGAAAAAAAAAATTGAGAAGCCAAAAAGGTCGAAAAAGAAAACATTAACAATTAGAGGAAAACAATAACAACAGGGGAAAACACAAAAAAAATAACATCTAGAAAAGACTAATCAATTGAGACTTGAGACACTCCAACCCCAAACTAGAAGAGGCCATCGAGATCACCTATAATTATCAGGATTCATGGAAAGTAATTCCCGGTACAATGCTTCACCTTCTTCCAAGTGACCAAGCTTTACTAGAAGTGAAACTTCTTGTTCTTTATATGAAAGCTTATCAACCTAGAACGAAAAAATCAGAAGCAAATTATATACCACCCATTAGTTACATTATAAAATTATGCAGGTAAATAAAACACGTACAATTTTTGATTCTTTGTTGTGCAGCTCTTCCAAAGCTCTCTCAAGAAATCCACATTCCTCTAGCAAAGAGATCTGGGCAATAATATTTGGTGCAGAGAAGCACCATCATAGGAGAAAATACTATCAATGATCAAACCGTAAGAAGGATTTCATATTCCTGAACATTCAACAGTAGAATTGACAGCAAAAACACTTAAATTCAACAAATTGTAATTTGAGTAGAATTATATATCAATCAAACTCTTTAATTTTAGAATCAAAGTAATGAAAAAATTTCCATTTGATATATAAAGCCATAGCAGATACTGGGTATCATCAGCATATGAAGGACCATCCCAAAAACCATTTCAATGACACTACCAAGGGTCTGACCATATTCAAATTGTCAAATTACAGTGAACTCCACCTAGGGGTCAACCTGAGAATTAATAATGGGTATTATTATTTTACTCCACCTGGTGTTTGGGTTGTGTGATCAAACTGGAGCACAAATGAACTATTTCCCAGTCACATAATGCCTCAAAAAAGTCACCAACACCAAGACTTTTACTAGACAATCACTCCCATAATTTTTTAACTATTTCTGAATTGCCAGTCCAACAAGCCAATAAAACAATCTCCAAAAGTTCACAAAACCATCTAGATCACAGGGTTTGACAGAAAAGGTCAACATGTCTAAAACTCTCTTCAAGCATAGACTTCAGTGTCACAAGATCCTCTCATACAGTTTTAAAGTAAATATTACTGGTTAGATATATGCAAATTTTGATATATAATAGTGAGATCACAAATCAATTTTTCACTGTGTATGCAAATGGTTAATCAAGGTAAAAGTTACATCAAGCACCTAATAATATCTGAAAAAGCATTACACATTAAACAAGAAACGGCTGCAGACACACTGCCAGAGGAAAACCTTGTATAAGAGCATTTCCCCATGTTCACACCGCTCATTTTCTGGAGGATAATCATCTTCTAAAGTCCCCTCATACGCTTCCAAAATCTCAACTGCTTTTGATGCACTGTTAACACATTCAAAAGGTCAGTATTACAAACTACCGAAAGAACAAAATCAGGGCATTTCAACAATAACCATTTATAATAAAAGCAAAACCAAAGTAATGATATGATCCACGTTCTCATAGCATAGAGATCAGTGACTAAAGGATATGAAGGACCTTTTGAGTAAACATACCGTGTAATTGGTTCTCAAACAAACAAGTATTTCCAACAGTTCCTCAAATCAAACACCACAACCTCATTTTTGTCAAATTTTCTACCTAAAGTAAATTTTATGATCTATTCACATTGTTTATACAAAACCATATTACAAACTATCAGAATCCAAATTTTGGCACATGGCAAAAATGACCACTACATTCAAATACCAGGTTCATAAAAAAGGAAACATATAAATAGGGACTGACAAGATTCACAAGAATACCGAAATGCTTGTGAATGGTGAAAGCTTCAATATTTATATATTAACTTAGTAACAAGTTGAGAACTCTGCAGATTATACAAAGACAAGATAGTATCTGTTAATGAGCTAATAGCTCATATGATACTAGTGCTAGTGTTTACGATCAAGTTGTGCTTGATGTTGTAGGTTCACTCCATCCTCCTCCCAAGCGCCCCCCCCCCCCAACCACCCAATCTCAGGTCCTTAAGGCCATCTATATAACCTACAAATAGGGAAACTCTTGCAAAGAACAGCACAACTTCCAATTACACATTTTTTATAGAAAAAAGAGGGAGAAGAAAATACAGTAGGTGCCAATAACGACTATTGTATCAACACAGATAAATAATACAGCAGAAACATTTATCCAAAAGAAAAAAGAATTAAGATCAACATACTTTTACTGTCACCAATTGGGAAAAAATTTAATTCAATAACGATCCAAATCATACTTAGAGTTCAAATGATGGGCAACAGAAAATCCAATCCAGTTCATGCGATGATTTGGCTTTAGAGTCAAAAGTTGTTGTCTTGTCTCAACAAAACCTGTTAAATCTCGCATTTGTGCCTGTGAGTGAAGAGCAAAAAGCACCATCATGAGACAAATTAATTGCATCACAAAAAAATCACTGAAAATATAATCATATACATATATAGTTCTTGAAAAGTAACAGGCATACAGTACAATAGCACAGCAGATTATGTTTGTGCTCCAGTTCACAGTGAGTGGAATATAGTAGAGTGTGATGATTAGATAAACTAATCTTTAAAGCAACATAGGACGTTCCTAGTAAAAAGTATTGGGATGCTAGAACACCCCAACTCAACTTCAACTTAAAAAGTAGCATTTTGTTTACTCAAAACGTTTAACAGATTATTTGCAGGAAGTTTCATCAGATAACATATTGTTGAATACATGCTCAAGCTTTCTCACAAATTCTAATAATGGGCAAGTCACAAGGACACACCAATTGAATTTTGTACCCATCACTCAACTATTCATACAGCAGTTATTACTGTAGGATAGATACATTAGACCAACAAGAAAATAAGTCACCTAAAAATCTGTCAAAGGAAACAATATCATTTGCATTTGCTCTGACATTTTTAAATAGCACGGGCAATGCTCTCAAATCTTTGCCCCACTTAAGATAGACATTCACCAAAGCACGGGATATTTGGACCAATCTAGGGTTTACTTGTGTCATTAGGACTTCATCACTCTCGCTAACTTATTTCAGTTGAGCTTCATGATTCAAGATAACAAATTTATGAAATCTAGTCATCCACTCATAATTATCTCCTTGCATCTTCAGCTTTAACAGATAATTAACATTTAATTTGACCATAGAAGAATTATGTGTGAATTTAAAGATCCAGACCATGCAGAACAGGGATTTTGGAAAACTGCATAACTATTTTTTAAATATTTCCTGTTTAAGTAACGATTGTTCTTGGAACATTCAAGCTTTTGAAATTTAGAGCTTTGGGTTCATGTGATCAACCGTAGTTTTAGAAACTTCTTCATGTAACCCATCTCTTAGTTACTTTCTGTTGGGACATATATTTCATATGACTTCTTAGGAAACCTAAGCTACTCATTAAATGTGTAGAATGCAGATTACAATCAAGTGCCAAAAGGACAGTGTTATGTCCAGATGCATTTAAAATGCTACCTGTAAGAGTGATAGGTCACGGAGAATTTCAATATTGTCAGGATCTATTCTCAGTGCATTTCGGTAGCACTTGATTGCCTCCCTGTATTCTCTGTCTGATCGATAAAGGAGACCAAAAACATGCCAGCAAACATGACTTTTAACGTCATTCTGTACCAGAACAAAAATTAAAGCTGCATCAACTGACAGACAGATTGTAAGATTGATAATGATAGAAAAAATCAAAGACCACATACAGACCTTTAATCCTAGACGAACAAGTTCATATGCTTCAGACTTACGATCCATGCAATTTAACGTCAAACCCTTCATCGACAAAGTTTCTATCATCCAAAACATGGAACAGACATGTAAATAAAAGTATATAAAAAAAACCAGAATATGCTGCAAATAAGAAAGAAGAGATAAAAAAGGGGGAAGTTGTGTTAGGGGGGGAATAGCATTGCAAATGTCACCTGGTCATGAGGAAAAACTTTGAAAATAATTGCCAAGAAAATAAGTATACCTCCATGATCTGGAAATTTCTTCAAAATGGCATCGGCTGCTTTGAGGCCCTTTTTATATTGTTTGGTTTCATATGATTTCTGTAGTAAGAAGAACGGACAAATAACCACCACGTCAAAATTATACACCACCTCAAAATACAAATATTGTTTCACTCACATAAATTTCCTAATGATAAGATGATCAAATTTTAATTACATAAGCTTGTTAGCAACAATGGGATTTTTCACGTAGAGAAAACTAAATCTCAAAGGAAAACCTATTAGAAATAACAAGAACAATGTCAAAGAAAAGGAATTCACTCCAACTACTTTCATGTTTTCAGTTTTAATCCCTTATAGAGTCAACAACTAATTCCAAACATTGTGGCTTTTATTATTCACAGCAAAGCCAAATGATTAAGTTATGTAGTCTCGCACATACATTGATAAAAGCAATCAACCACATCCACAGTCATTCTGATACCAGTGAAAATACGGAGAATCGATAAACTCAAACTAACGCGCGGAATATTCAACCTTCCATAATCCCCTCAAGAGCCAAAACTCCGAGTAAGAAGTTACAACTCAGTCTCACAATCACGAAAAAAAAAAAAAGCACTACACGATTTAACTTAATGTCTCAATTTTCTTGCCTTTCAACTTTTCTCACGCATTTTCAGTACCGAAAGAAACTGCTTCCTATGCAAAAATAAAGAGCACAGTGAAGCCAGCAAGCTAAAACACCAAAGCAGCAAACAATCAATTCCCCGAAGACGTAAAAGCTCCATACCAAATTACAAAAAAATTAAACCGAAGATCCCAAACAGTTCTTCTTCCAGAGTCCCACAGATTCTCAGTAACCGAACATAGCGTGACAACGCGCGCTAACATTAAAGCAGAGAACAGTATCTAGGGTTTTACGATGGGGAAGCAATCGAGTGAGCATGATAGAGTGATTAAAGCAAGATTGAGCGACGACAAGGAAGCAGAAAAGCAAATAAAAATAGCAACAAAAAAAAGAGAGCGAATCGAAGCTTACAACAATAAGCTTGAAGAGGTTGGCCTCCTTAGAGGGGAGAGAAGCACCCATTGTTGCAGAGAGATGAGAGAGAAAGCGATGGTAGTGAGAGATTAAATTGTAAGAGAATGAAATGAAATGATAGGCGTCACGAGAGAAAGAGGAGGGTGGCGTTTTGCGTGCTGCAAATCAATTGAAACACAACCCTACTGTGAACAAGAAGTGAACATAGTATGCGGGTATCTATGTTATGTGTGCGCGTGTGAATGGGAATTTCTCCGCTGAAACCATGAAATTACCATTTACTTTACTCAAAATCAAATGAAATTTACAGCCAATACAGGATATTTCGTTTAGATTCTTTTTTATTTCAATTTGAATTCATGTATGATACTAATACTAGACAGCAAATTTCTCTAACCAGCCTTAGTATCTTAAATTTAATCCATATAAGATACCTTTGATTTATTTATCAACTAGTTAATTTGCCTAATCTGTGAAATTATTTTTATTTAATGTTAAACACAATTAAAATTATATTTATTGAATATATCTTATTAGTAGGTTTTTAATTGTCATCAAACTTCTTTATTAAAATAATATTTAATTCACATTTTCAGTCTAAAAATTTGATTCAAACGGATTTATAATTATTAAGCCTCTCTTGTAATGTATAGTTTTTTTAATCCAAATAAAACTGTTTAAAATAGTAAATGTTTTATTGTACGAAATAAGATTAAATCCAATATATAAACTTTAACAGTGATGAAAAAATATATAATATTTATTTAAAACAAGTTACATCATTCTTATTAATATAATATATTAGCACAAAACTTTTAAACTAACATTAAAATTCAAATTTTAAATGATTTTAAAATACATTTTGCTTTAAAATATACTAAAATAAAAATAAAGCTAGACTTAGAGAAAGAAGAGAAAATAAGACAGAAAATATAACAAATTAAAAGATATATATTAACAACAGTGAAAGAGGTATCATAAAAAAATGACAAGTAGAATCAAAAGTCAATAAAAATATTTTAAAATGATTAATAAAATTATAAAAAATAACTAAGTTATAAATCAAGTATCTTTCCATCCAAGGAATAAATAATTAGAAGAAATATATATATATATATATATATCTAGTACCATGTACAATACACAAGTATTTTATTTTAAAACAATATATATATATATACACAATAAAATAATAATAAATTTAAAATATATTTTTAAAAAATAAAAATAATATATTAAATATTATAAATTCATGTAAATACATTTTTTAAATTTTGAAATTTATATAAAATAATAAGAAAAATTATAAATATAAATATTAAAATTCATGAAGAATCTGAATATTTATATAAATTAATAAAAAATTAAATAACAAATTTTATCTCTGACCTTTAAAATAAACTAATAACAAAAGTCAATAAAATATAAAATTATCACAACTATAAAAAAAATTACATATTATTCTTAAACAGATTTAATTTTAAAAGAAAATAAATGACAAATTGTGAAAGAAAATAATTTTATTGGACGTTTTCATTGCTAGACAAAGTATTTTTATTTATAATAAAGAGATTGAAGTAAAAAATTTAAACATAGTCAAATAATTGAACAAGTAATTAATTGATTAACAAATTTATACAGTGATTAATTTCTAATAGTGGTAGAATGGATTCATTGTGTTATTTTTTTTTTCGTAACAAATAGTAAGATCAATACTAATTTTAGTAAATATCAATTATTGATTTTATCTATGCTACATGTATTTTCCCCCTATGGGTTTTTCCCTGCCGCGGGCTCGATGCTATAGCAACAACACGAGTTTGCTTCGGGTTTGGGTTCTATGCACGTTTGTAAGCTTTTTTTCTTGGGCCATCTGTCAACAAGTTCAATAGGAGCTAAACCTGCCAAAGCGTGACACTCAAGTTTCAGGTTACAACATTCTTTCAAGTATATTATTCATTATTAACTGAAATTATAAAAATTATGTAAATATAACTTAAAATTTTGAATTTCACTTATATTTCTCTGTAATTTTTAATAAACTTGACAAGTAATTAAAAAAATATTTGAAAGTGTATTTGTAGAATTCATTTTTTCTTATATAATTAAGGAAAACACATCTTTTGATATATTTTTGAAAATAATTTTATTATTGATGAAGTTTATTGAAAATCATAAAAAATAGGTAAGTCTTACTCTTAATTTAGTTAACGTATTTTGATGACTTGTGGTTGAGGTAGTGCTCTGCTTACGTGATTCTGATATTGTTTGATAAATCCCTGAAAGGAGCAGTGCAATGCAAACAAAGAGAGTAGAAGTTAGAACGGTTAAGAATGAGACAATCTGCTCCTATTGTTTGATACGGCACATGGTTGACTTAATTTAAGGACATTGTGTATTTCCTATGAGCCTTTAATTTTCTCATCTTATGTTGTTGCAGATGTTTAAGCTCTGAAAAGATTTACTATATTATATTATTGTATTAGCATGATTATGCAAATCAATACGTTTATTTTTATGTCAACACCTTTTTTTATAAATTTTGTCGTATTTGATTATTTCATAAAAATAAATCTGAAAATATGGATATATTTATTTCATTTTAAAAAATGGATTCTTTATTTTTTAACTGAAACTCATATTATATATATATATATTGTATTTTTATATTAATTGACTCTTATTTTATGTGGAAAAAATGCTTAAAATGAGAAAATTAATTTATCTTACTTATAAAAGTAAAAATGAGTTTTTAGAATTGTACGAGAGAGGCCATTACAGTGAGAGGACAACCACAAAAAACTTTTTTGAGATAAAAAAAAGAAAAGAAAAGCGAAATACGTTGTTAACCAAAGATTATGCCTAGGCATATCTCTATAAGACGTTTCCCCATTGGAGCAATTAAATGCTAGACATAATCTTTGGTTCACTTATAGTTATAACTGGCTCATGAAACATCTTGCTGTAATAGTTTATGTAACACTTGAAACTATGTTAGGAACCCGTAAACAAAAACAGAGAAAAAGAAATCATTTACTGAAAATGAACAAAACGAGGAGCAAGATCTCTCCTCCAAGGGTTCCCCTTCTTATGATGAAGCTATTCCTCAATTCTCAATTGATACAAAACAGAATAAAGCTTCTTCCTTTACACCCTTCTATTTTACTTATCCCACTTCCGAACTCCTAACAGATATGTGTTGTACATTTTCTTTTGTGCAGCTGAATGCCTGGATTTGCTGAGCTAGTATTCAATTAGCATGAACTTCTCAATAAGGCTCTCTAGTAGAAGAAAAAATCTACCTACCAGCCTACACACATCCTTTTTGTTTTCATATTTAAAGTTTCTTTCAATCATGCATGTACATCATCTGTTTTCTGTTGCCAAGTTATTATTCTTGCATTCTCCATTATTAGTTCACATTTTAGCAATGCAGACGTGGAATGGAATCATGGTAGTCTCCATTTCCTTATCAATGTAAGCAATAAGCAATAGTAGGCACATGCACCAGCATCACTACCTTGTTGCTGTTGATTCTAAATGTGATTGATTTATGGGATAGAATATAACACTATAATTTCATGAACTGGCAAGATGTTATAAAAATATACCGCTGCTATTGGATAAATTGCCCTTTCTTTTTTAAATTCGAGAAATAATAATGTTAGTGTTTATGTTCCATTCATGGGGCCAACTCAGTTACGCAATGTACTTGCTGATCTGTCATGTCCTACTGGGTTTGAAACCAATGCTATGGAAGATTGCACCGGATCATCGTGATGGTCCACGACATTTTTTACATGTTAATAGCTGTGCCAATTTTCTTTCTCCTTTCCCTTTCCTCAGTCAACAGATTGTTTACATCTTATGTAAAAAAAAAAGCACATATAAACCGAATTATAGACCAGTCCAAATTTTATAACATTTAAACTCAATGTAAGTATACGCGTTACACAAACAGGCCAGTAATAGTTTCAACCAATTTCATGACTTGCACGCAAATTCTAAGGATAGTATAATTTCTCGGAGACAGAGCCTTTTAGGTTCAAATTCGCGTTGATCTGTTAAATTCTTTTTGGAGAATTTTAATGTTTTGTTGTTGCATTGGAATTTGAAGTTGTGCTTTTTCCAGATAACGGAATTCTAGGTATGAGGAAAGAAGAGCCTCGGGATCGAGATGTGAAACCCAGAATAGATAACGTAAACAGGTAGGTATACAATACAACCACAGATATAGACCTAAACATGTTAACATGAGTTTATCTTAAAAAACATGTACTTTATTTAGATTTACATTACTTGTAAAACGATATTGATAAATTCCTATATATACATAACCATGTCAGCCTATGATTATGATAACGATTTATGAAAAAAAATATCTGTGATCATGAAAAAACAAAGTAGTTATAATTTATTTAAAATGAAGGTATTATATTTATATGATTCAATCTGAAACAACGAATTCCAAATGTGTCAACCAAACTTTGAAAATTTTTGAGGATGTGAATTTTCTGAATATATATTTAGGCATACCGTATACGCATCGATTTCAGAGATTGATTAGAGTGAGCACATGGTGGATTTAAGAATTGTAGCGTATTCAAATTTTGTTATGGAGGTATGTGTCATTGTCCCTAGAGACTAGATCATTTGCTGTATGCTACGTAATAGTATACATAACCGTTTACATACTGTAGTTTTACACGTTTTAAGCTTTACCATTTGATAACCTCAAAATTATGACAGTTGCTTAACTTCTGCTGTTTCATAACAATTGATAGAATAGCAAGAATTAGTATTAATTAGATAGTTAGCTAAATGTGTTGTCTATACAGTCAAATTAATCCCACGCTTAGAATTATAATTTGCAGCTAAATTTAGGGATAAGCTGAAAGGTAATTTTGCAGGAGTGTTGATCGAATCAAATCGCTCAGATGAACTATTTGGATAAAAAAAATTAATTGAAGATAATTATACAATGAAGTATAGAATTATTTAAAATACAAGTGCTTAAATTTATTTAATTATTGTCTAAAACTATTTGAAAAAAAAAACTCTTTTAGTTTACACGTAGAGTTAAATCAGTTGTATTGATAATTAGTGTTTAACTTGTATAATCTTTCCATTATAAACTTACAAGAGATTAAAAAAAATTAAATAAAAATGTAGTTGTTGGAACTATGATGCTTACCAATGAGGCGCATGTGAGCACATTCACCATCGGAGTTGTCACGGATGGCTATCAATGGAGATCAAAATACAAAATGTTTTTGCAATTTTTTTAAAAATACTAATAATATATTATCTGTCACACTTTTTTATACATTTTTATTTGTAGCTAAAATTTATTAAAATTATAGAAATACGAGAAAAATATTAATTTAAAAATAAAAAATACGACTCATATAATTTTTAATAAATTTAATTAATATTAAAAAGTTATCCTTAATAAAGTGTATTAGTAACACTTTATTTTCTTTTATAAAATTGCGTAGGTAGCATTATTTTGTCACTCTTCTAGAAGCTATGTAACAAGCATCTCAACCCAAAAATGAGAAGTGGACCACCATGATTCTTTTAAGGGGTATATCTTAATGATATCTAGTTATGTGGCGCCGCTTGATGCGCACTTTGTCGGGTGATTACATTCTCTTTTCACGTGCTCTTCTCTTTTATACGCTACATTGTTAAGCTTTCTTTCATTTATTCGGTGATTATTATAAGGGGTTTGGGGACACAAATTTTATTTAAGCCTGAGTTATTTATAAATTATTTTTCTAATACAAATATTTCCCTTTTAATTTGCATAATTAAAATCCGATGATTGAAAATTTTGCTTCTGGAAAATGCGAAATGGCAGAGCATGTGCTACTCAATCTCATGATTTCCTCAATTTGCGATTTTTTCAAATGAAGGTAATCATGTTTGAGGCACTAACAAAAAAAATATTAAATATGGAAATATCTTTTAATAAAAATATAAATTGTGTTTAATTGTTTAATGAGATGTTATTAAGTGATTAGTTAATTTGTGAGAGATTAGTTCTTTCGTTACACTATGCCCAATTCAATTGATTGCTCTTGAAAAAACATTTAGCCATACTGAATATTGATATTCAAAAATACTACAAAATTTCATCAAAATCATTTTATTTGCTTAGTGGGAATGTCTCTGCTGTCTGCTTAGTGGAAACCAGCAAATTTATGTTAAAAAGGGGAAGAGGAGACAGAGGTATGCAACCACTGCATATTACCATGAATCGAAGAAAAAATTAAAAAAAATCTTTATTTAACAAGCCATTATTAATTACTCAATTTTTTATATTTATTTTATTTTCTCTCTATTTTTTATTGTATTTTTATCTCATTTTCTTTCACTCATCACACACTCTTTCGATGGTATCAAGTGAGAATTTTCCAAACGATATAGGAATGTCAATTACGGTATTGTATTTGTTTGACACGTATTCCATCTGGGAAAAAAGTCACACACGTTGATTTTGATTTGAATAATTATTCACGGTTCAAACTCAACGTACGTATATACTATTTGAACCATAAATCTAAATGTGTGTATTCCTAGGCACACAACCGTACTTATAAAATTAAAACAAAAAAGTGACTAAATTTGATTCAGTCCCATTAATTTTATATTTATCAAACTTGATGAAGGGGATGAAAAGCATTCCACATTCAAAAAGCTTGAACTCCGAAATGATTCTGAATTTATCAAGTCAACGCAAGTTTTGTCAAAAGCTACTAGAAAAAAAACTTAACGTCATGTATGGTGCTAATTAATCTGATTGGGATCCAAGAAAACTAATTTTCATGGTCTAAGGCACAAGGATTGAAACGTGATTCAACCTTCACATTGGAAGCTTCTTTTATTGGATGGAAATGTCTTTTAATCACTTACATAAAAGTTCTTCCTATTGTTCACCAAAGAAGCAGAGACAGTGGTAATCGTGAGAGAGCTATAAATTATGCTTTTCATCCGAATAAAGAAAATGGTATGAATTCATTATCTTATTTGTTTATTGTAGCATTTTCTCTCTATCTTATAAATTCCTATTTTGAGAGTTGTTTATGGGAGAATTGATTTTTCTTTAAAAGGTAATAATTATTTTTTCATAACAAGTTATTATGTATTAATCTTTATACATATATATATATATATTTATTTTATTTATTAATAATATATATTCTACTTATTATTAAGAGATAAAAGAAAGAACTCGTGATGTCCACAGACAAGTTAAAACTTGTATATACACCTGTATTATATATTTACTTAATTAAAATGTGGTGTCTTTAAGCTCCTAAACTAATGTTTATTTCACTTATAAAACTGTCTTTTTCATTAGTAAAATATTTGTTTAACAAAAATGAATTATTAGTATAGACTTTAAAAATTTATACTAACATTGATAATATTAATATTTATCAATAAATTATTTAATTATTAATTTAATATATCATATTATCAGTATAAGTTTTTAAAATTTATTTCAATTATTTATTTTTCATTCTTTAAAATTTATATTAATGAAGACTACACACTATTGCCAAATTTTATTTGTTAATAAATGATTTTTTTTATAGTGTCAGCACTAAAGTTTGTACACAATAATAATTTGACTCGCTTGAAGCAAGACGCCAAGACCCTCTAATATTTGGTCTATAACGATAAGATTATTAAAAATTTTGAAGAAAAATTCATAAACCGTTATCTGTTTAAAATGCAGAGTATTTAACGGAGCAACTTTGGACTCGGCAATGTTAATTGTTAGAATCACAGACACAAACCAACGTTACTCTTGTTTTAAGGTATTTTAATAAAAAATTATCATAGCCGCCCAAGTGGATATGTCATCAGTTGTTGCTTTCAATAGGTTATATATGTATGGTCAGAAATCTACCTATTTTAAAAACAAGTCTTTAAAAGTTATATATAAATTCGATTTTAATGAAATAGATATTTAAATAACACAAATTAAATATTTATAAACGTATACTTTTATTTTTTATATTTTCAAATATATTATATATCAAATAATTTTTAAATTTATAAACATATCTACTTAATCTGAGTTCGAACTTATTGTAACTATTACGTCAATAAAATTTCATATCTAAAAATAATTATCAAATAAAGTAAATTATTCAAAATGTACTCTCAAAATAAATTAATTACTTAGACATGCATAATTACTATACATATAATATTCTTTATTTATATAATTCACTTATCTGGCATTCTCTCTCTCTTTTCACGTAACATTTTGTATATTTTTTTTGTTTCAGTGGTACAATCTCTCTATCGTGACCGTTGACATTTTTTATTGTTATCTTGGTTTTTCCGATAAATTACTGGATACATTATTAAATGATTTTTTAATTTTATCATGCCTCCTATGAAAGGGAAGTGCACGATATATATAATTTTTTAATCTTAAATAATTTAAAAATATATATCATGTTATATTAATATAATATCAAAATTTATAATTAATTTAATATATATATATATATATATTTGTTAATATAAAATATTTTTAAATAAAAAACAGAGAAAGTAAAATAATGAAATTAGTGTTACAATGAAGAAGATAAAAGATAATAAAATTAATATATTTTACTTGTGAAATAAGTCAATTTTTGTAAAACATAAAAATATTAGTAATTAATTTTTAAAAGCTAGACATTACTTTATATATATTTTAAAAATAAAAATATTTTTAAAAGTTACAAGTTTTATTTTATTTTATATTTATTAAATAATTTTATAAATATAGTAACTAAATTAATAAACTACAAATTCCTAATTAAGATACTAAATATAATTCTAATTTTTAAGTATAAATCTATTTTACAATAGAAAAAATTAACCATAGAATGTTATGTCAACGAAAAAAATTAATACCACATCAAAAGTTATATGTAGAAAATAAAATAAAATAATTTAATTTTATATTTAATAAAAAAATAACTGTAACATATAATATATATTTTAAATATTTATTTATTATAATTTATAAAATAATTTTAGAAAAAGTATTATAATTATAAGATTTAATTTATAAAATAAAACACATGTCATTAATTTTGTATTGTCTAGTTTCTTCCTTGAAGAGATTGCGAGATGAGGGAAATGACAAGATGGTCCATTATTGCAAAAAAGTATTGAATAATATTTATGGTTAAATGAAGTATTTCCAGTTTCAATGTTTCTAGAACAAAGTTAAGTGGTTTATATAATATAATATATAGAATACGGAAAATGCATGTATGCAAGTTTTGTTGAAAACACGATAAGTTGGACCTCCATCTGTGGGCCCAACTTTCTCATTCGCTCGCTTGTCAGAATCGCTATAGTGTTTGGGACCCACTTCCCATCACATCAATGTTAAATTCCAAGTACCCAAAACCCATTTCTATGCTTACAAAGAGGAAAAGCTAGAGAGTGAGGGGTTCCTAATTTCTGTAGAAGACGATGGATTTGAGATGTTCCTTGGTGTTGAACATGTTTAGAAAACTGAACGATGTCGTGTAACTCGTTTCATTTAGAAAAAAGAACAAAAATCTACTTGTTTCGATTATGTTGTCTTTGTCTCCATGTCTGTGGATCTTGGATCTGATAGAAATTTTCATGATGCGAGAATCACATGGGTTATAAGACATTGTAACTTTTCTTTTAATGAAAGACCATTGTAACTAATAACAAAGAAAATGAAAACAACAATAAATTAAACTGGCATATATAAAGTTTGTGAATACAGTTTCTTAAATCAACGATGATCACAAGAAAAGGAAAGCACCCGTGAATGAAGAGGTGAAACAGTAAAGTCAATATGGAAATATTGACCAAAAAATCAATTATTGGAATGCAAATTGCAGAAGAGAGTGAAATAAAAAGATATAAATTGAGGGGAAGGTCGGTTATTGTAATAATGTAAACAAAAGAAGGGGAATAAAGAAATGAAGGAGGGGATATTTTTATTTGAGTATAGATCGCGAATAGCTTCTAGAAGAAGTAAATTGATATGTGGCAAAAATATTAATGACAATAAAAAAAAATTCTTGAGTAGATTTTTTGTTTCCTACACACAAAGTTATGATGATTATGATTTCAATAACTAACTAAAAAGCAAGCAACAAGTAGCAAATGAGGTATCCATTTGGTGCCAATTGCATATGCATAGGATAGGCCGTTCCAGCTTTTCAATATTAATCCTTAGTTGTCGTTTTCAACAAGTCCCACTTCTCAATCAAACCCCCCTTACCTTCTAGAACACCTATTGATTGCCATTGCTTTGTCACTCAACTCAATTCAACCATGTCCATGTGCAACCCTCTATAAATCCCAAACCTTCAACCTTTCTCCCTTACAACAACATCATCTCCACAACCTAAACCTAAACCATATCCACTTCTCAAACTGCTCTTCTTCCTCTTCTCATATTTAGATCAAATATCTTTTATTCTCTCCCACTCTTTCTCAGACTTGTCCTACCAAGTTGCAAACTTGCATCTCAAAATCACCTCTTTTTACAATTTTGGCATATGGGTGTTCATTAATTCAGTGATAAACCGTTTTGATCATCGTTTTCACTTAGTTTTCTGCTATGATGGAGTTGATTTCGGGTCTACCGGAGGATGTGGCCCGAGACTGTTTAATTCGGGTTTCGTACCAGCAGCTTCCCACCGTGGCATCCGTGTGCAAGGGGTGGAAGACGGAAATTCAGATGCCGGAGTTCCACGGTCAACGGCGGAGCACGGGGCACGCACAGAAGCTCCTAGTGATGGTCCAGGCGCGGGTTGACCCGGAAAAATCCGAATCGGGTTCCACGAAGCGCCTAACTAACCCGGCTTATCGGCTCAGTGTATTGGAACCGGTTACGGGTAACTGGAGCGAGTTGCCACCACTACCCGAATTCAGTTCCGGGTTACCCATGTTTTGCCAGGTAGTGGGTGTCGGGTACGATCTGGTGGTTATGGGCGGGTTAGACCCGAATTCGTGGAAATCATCGAATTCTGTGTTTGTTTATAATTTCTTGTCGGCGAAGTGGCGCCGCGGGTCTGATATGCCTGGTGGGCCCCGTACGTTTTTCGCGTGCGCGTCGGACTCCGACCGGACGGTGTTCGTCGCCGGGGGACATGACGACGAGAAGAACGCGCTGCGGTCGGCGTTGGCTTATGACGTGGCGGTGGACCGGTGGATTTCGCTGCCCGACATGGCGGCGGAGCGCGACGAGTGCAAGGCGGTGTTCCGCCGCGGGAGGTTGGTCGTCGTCGGCGGTTACCGGACGGACATGCAGGGAAGGTTCGAGAGGAGCGCGGAGGCGTTCGATGTTGCCACGTGGAATTGGGGCCAAGTCGAAGAGGGCTTCTTGGATTCGGCCACGTGTCCGAGGACATTGGTGGACGGTGGCGATGGAAAAGAGACAGTATATATGTGCATCGGCGGTGACTTGATGGCCATGCGGGGGGACACGTGGCAGAAGATAGCGGCGGTTCCGGGGGAGATACGCAACGTGGCGTACGTTGGATCATTTGATGGGACTCTGTTGTTGATTGGATCAAGCGGCTACGGTGAAGTGCACATGGGTGTTATGTTTAATGTGAAGAGTTGCAATTGGAGCAAACTGGAAAGCCCAGGGGGGTTTAGGGGCCATGTCCAAACCGGTTGCGTTTTGGAGATTTAGACTAAAAATACGAAAAATGGAAATTGACTTTTTGATTTTTCCACGTGAAGATGATACAATATAGCTATATAGTTATTTTGTTCTGTTAATTAACGTAATCTTTTTTGCATTAATATTATGCATCCTTGCATTAATGCATGCATACTCTATTATCATAAAAATTTGTTTCTACCATAACAAGTTCTGAAAAACAAAACCATAAATATTTATGATTTTAAATATTTTAGGATTCAATATCATCAGTGTAACCAGAGTTTTTTTTTTTATGTATTTACAAATTTGGAAATTCTGTATTTGGAGTAATGCCCAAGCCTTCACGCCTACGCAATGGCACGTCTCTTCCCCTTTTTTTCTTTTCGTTAATGTTGTTTGGTTGTTATTACGGTCCCCACAATTCCCTTCTTTGCCCAATTGACGCCTGGCCCAAACAAGTAAACCACACAACTTTCAAGTATTTATGTTTGTTACAATTTTCAAACTACAGCAACTTCAATTTTATAAATCATCTATTTATGCTTCACATTATTGTATTCATCTACCGTAAACTGCGAATCTTTTTGAAAATTAATAGCACTGTTAACTTTTTATATATGAAAATTCAAGTATATGTTTATGTTAATTCCTGAAATTGTTTTACTTCTAGTCTTTCATCTTGTAAAGTGTGATTTATTTCGCTTTTAATGTAAAATAACAGTAATAAAATAAAACAAATGACCTTTTGTAGAATTAAGGAATGAGGAGATTGAGACGTGTGATTTTAGAGACTAGGACGTGTCTACTTGAATTTTATATGGTCACACTTATTTTCCATGATATAAGTTTATGAGGATACTTTTGACTTAATTTCACCATGTGTCAAAATCCGGCACTGAACATAGGGATGAAAGGCGTAAAGTTATAGAAAAGCCAATGTGAACTATGCATTGGGTTTTGAGTCCCTGGTGTTAAATGGAATGGAATTTCTCTTTCATTTTCTTCCTTGCCTTTTCTCGAAATACATTAACTCTGTTTTATTTGCCTTTACCCCATAACACAATCAATATTGAGCTGTGAGCCTATAATGCTGTGCATAATCTGTGTTAAAAAAGTATGTCACTTAGTCCAATGTTCAATTAATTGCTTTATATTTCAAGTTTTAACAACACAGACACATATATAATGCTTGTACCTTCCCAAATGGAGCTAAGACAATCAAGAGGGGGTTGACAATTGAAGCATAAAATGGGCCTTTGCGCACGCACCAACTAAAGGAAATGAGAACCCAACTTACTCCACAAGACCCTCCTTAACTAAATTTTGGATTTTGACCCAATTTTAGGTGCTGACAACTTTTATGGGCCTTGTCAAGATTTTTCGGGTCCTTTTAATCTGAGGAAATTACTTATTATACCCTATTTTTTCCATTTTATAAAATATCCTTACTTTTAACTTTTGTTCATCTTGTTCTTGGTCTTCATCTTGTGCTCTCGCTCTTGGGCTTGGTTTTGTTTTGCTTTCATTCTTGTTCTTGTTCTTGTTTTTTGGTTCTTAGTCTTGCTTTCTTATTCTTACTCTCGTTACAGTGGGTCTTGTTCTTATTCTTGATCTTGATCTTTGTTCTTGTTTTTCTCTTCTCTACTTTCGTCTGCTTATTAATTATTCGTCTCTATATTTACTATTTGTACTCTATGACGACTCTTTCTGCAATATATCATGCACCGACTCCAATATTCTGTCAATATATTTGTCAGTATCATTCAAGAAACTATGCACATACATAAAATCTTAGAGATCGTCAACTATCAACTACTTTCACTTAAATCATAGAATTAAGCTGGCCATAACTGTCCAGGGGTTCTTCTTTTACGTCTTTGGTGTCTGATATGAGGGTGTTACGGAATTCGTTTTCCAGGAGTGCCATGGATTGGGTAGGGAAAGATAAAAAATGTTATTTTAATACCTCAAAATAATTTGAATTCAGATTAGAGAACGATGGTTTCCAGTATCAAAGGGGAGCAATTTACTTTCGCATTTAATTAATAATTCACTTTTTATTTCGTTTTTGGCATGTTCTTTCTCTTTTGTTAGGGTCAGAATTTGCAGAAAAAAATAAAATAAAAATTCCTTCATGTCGATTTTATTAATAACATCTGAATAACAATTTCAGTATAAAAGAATGAGGGTATTACAAGTGCCAAGCAGTTATTTACTTCTCATGCAACCTACAAGAATCTCTACAAATTTCTTATACATATGATGCTTCAAGTACATCCTCTGCACCTTTTTTCTTCCTTGCATCCCCATTTGCTCTCTTGCCAACCGGTTTTCAAGTAAAAACCGAAGATTCTGTGCAAGAACATGATTCCCTGGGCGTCCAATAGGATGAAGAAGACCTGTCACATTATGCTCAACAATCTCTTGCGTTCCTCCAGCATCTGTTCCAAGCACCTACTCCAATATGAACTGTCAATATTTATTTGTACCGTTCAAGAAACTATACACACACAAAATCTTAGAGATTGTCATGGATCAACTACTTTCACCGAATCATAGAATTAAGCAAACCTAAGATAATCTACCCTACACATGATATATTTCCATTATATAATTAATAATTTGATCCAATTTTGTATTATTTTCCATGGTGGGAGGATCTAACGAAAGTTCACTGAAATTTTGCAACCTTCACCTTAAAGTGATAACAGAGTTTGACTTTAAATAAGAGTAAATTCAGAAAATTGTAATTGATTTTTTAAAGATTAATATATTAACTAGTTGTAATAACTTTTCGTTAGCCATGTAATTTAGTTGAAGGGTCTTATAAATAGAAAGTGAGAGAGTAATTTTACATCAATAACACAGCAGCAGTCTTAAGAACAATTAATTTTACATTTCCAAGTAACAATATTTCAAATGAAGAAACTACCAACACACGTCATTACAAGATATATCCATGGAAATCGAGTTGGCTATCATACCGGAAGACCAAATGCCATTGCTTCTATAGTCACCCGTCCAAAAGTTTCTCCCAATCCCTGTTCACCATTTTGCATATTAGCAATAGATTTGCACTTCAATAAAGTCAATAATACTTGTACAATAACAACAATGCCTTATTAGTATGTGGGAGCTAAGCTGATAGATTCAAACTGACATTTTCATTCACAAGTCAATCATTTCTATTACATGATAAATAATTTGAAAACAGTTTACCTGAGAGTTTATGACATAAACATCTGCAGCAGAGTAAAGTGAGGCAACATGCGTTGTGGATGGTGTCCACAAAACTGACTGAGACAAGTTTGAATGTTGTGACAAGAAACTTAGAAGACGTTTAACATAATCCACCTTGTTACTCTTAGATCCCACAGAACCAATGAGAACTTTGAGAGATTGTTTCATTGTTCCATTGTCGTGTGACAACACTTTCCTCCTTCTGTGAACATAAAAGCACACATCAATAGTGCAATGAATAAAGTTGCAACATTATACTACCATATACTTTATTATTAGATTCATCATTCATGCAACCTTTTTGTAGAATTGATGGAGACATTGTTCAAAGCTACACTGCTATCCTTCAACAATGGCAACAATTCTCTAACTCGATGTCTTCTAGCCATGACAGATAGGTATTCTCCATCATCTGATGATTCATTGATTTTCTTATCATCTTGCAATGGTCTATGTTCTACAATGGAACTTGCTGATTCAAGAAGCAGTAGTTGACCCTTCCCACGGTTGATGCTACTGAGAGATATCACAAGCAGATCATTATCTGTTAAGCCGATTTCTCTTCTTACTGAATCTCGCATCAACATCCTCTTCTCATCCATGTTCTTAGCAATAAAAGATGTAATATTAAGTGTAGAAGGAATTCCAGCTACTAAAGCTAGTTCATCATTAACAGACAATGGAACAAGTGCAGGTTGAGATTTTAATTTTATGCTTTCTTCTTCACACCATTTTTGCCATTGCTTAGATTGAGATTCGGAAAGAAAAGCCAACATCTTCACTTTCTGCAAGACATCCTTTGAACGATTAAAGTACTCTCGTCGGTTTTCCATAATCCACCAAGCAACATGATTTGCACCAGCGGGAAAATGTTCAATGTATTGTTCTGGAAGCATATAAGACTATCATATTTTAGTAAGACACTTGTAGAAGTGTGGAGTTACAAACTCATGGTTTCCCACTTTTTCATATTGTTTATAACCCACCACATGATATATATCAAGGTTCTCATCTTGATAATGGTACAAAATTTGAGAATAAGCTCTATTCTATGGGTAATCTTAACC
This sequence comes from Abrus precatorius, assembly GCF_003935025.1. Classification (NCBI taxonomy): domain Eukaryota; kingdom Viridiplantae; phylum Streptophyta; class Magnoliopsida; order Fabales; family Fabaceae; genus Abrus; species Abrus precatorius. Next base: position 393,901 of record NW_020874351.1, on the reverse strand, counting down.
GCTTCTTCAATCAATTCTCAATGTCAGGAATGATTAAAAGGCTAGAAGTTTATGTTTATATGAAAGAGGCAAGGCATGGAGAAATTCCTGTGTCAGTGTCATTTAGAAAGATGATGAAATTAAACACGTTTCATAACATGGTAATAAGTGTAAGTCCTATGCCAATAATTTTAGAATTAGTATGAGGATATGAAATTAAGCCTCTGACACTTTTGTATCATAAGTTTTTAACCTTTCTGTTGAACCTATATTTTGAAGTTGTAAAAACTACCAAGCATTATTCTGTTACACAAATAGCTAGAAATTCATGTCAATTATTCATTGACATGTGCTTCGTACTTTGAGTTTAAAAATTATTTACCATCAAACAAATCAGCTTTCCAACACTATGCAAGGAAAAACTTAATTAATCTGTTCATACCAATCCATGAAGCACAGACAGCTGATCCAGCAATGACAAGATCTGCCTTAATTGCAGTTCTGAAGCTGAGATCTGCTTTGTCTTCAAGCACCTTGATTCGTCTCCTAACAAGCTCTTGCATCAAACCACCCTTCTTGCTAAGCACAACAGCTGAAACAGAAGCTCCACAACTCAAGAGTTCGGTTGCCAACTCCAGCATTGAAAGTGGAGCTCCAGTCATAGAAAGCTCATGAAATATCAACACAAACCTCTTGGACCAAACAAGGTGTGAAAAGTCCTCCTTCTTGTTACATGTTTCAAAACGCTTCTCAGGTCTCCGTTGAAGAATTCTATCCTCTATTGAACCAAATGGACCAACAAGGAATCCGTAGGTACTATTCCTTTGAGGAATTTCTGGCTCCTGTTCCTCTATACCACTGCTCTCAACTTTTTGCTTAAGCTTCTTCTTACCGCGTGTCTTACCTCTCAAAGCATGCATTGATCGCCTCCTCCTTTTCTTTGAGTTAGTTTTAAGTTTTGATGGAACATCATTTTCTTTCTTGGCCAAAGCTACATCCATTGTGTTACCAATCACCACCTTGTTCTCAACTTTTTCAATATTAACATATAAGGAATTGTTTTTGGCAATCAAATCATGATGATGATTGTGTTCACTGTCTGAGATTGTATCAATTGGCCTGCTTCCAAAGCCGGATAATTCCTCATTCTTATTATCATCATGTGCCCACCTGGACTGAACAGAAAATGCAAGATAAGCCCAAAGGGTAATCAGAAACAACCACCATAGTAACCGGTTTCTCCCAAAGCACTGTGTGCCACCCCTGCTTTCTCTTCTTGGTGTTAAACTAGAATGTGGTCGCCGAAATGAAGGAGAGTGTTGTGGAGTTGATCTTCCAGATATCGTATATTTCAAACTGCTACCTGATTTTGATGAGCACTGCTTATTTAAATTTGCCTGAATTTCTCCTCTGTTGTTGCAATCCTCCATTATTTTCTTAACTATATCATTGTAGAAGCTTGAAGCCCCACTTGAAAAATCATTTCCTTCTTGGGATAATTGAGTTCAACATTGCTGCTGCTCTCTCTATGTTTCCAACCATACGTAGAAAATTTTAGCTTTATCAAGAAAGAAGAATTAAAAGGAAAAAAAATTGTAAGGAAATGCTCTGTTTTAGTTATTGGTGCATTTTTCTTAGCAAACGAAAAGAGATGAGTTAATACATGATTTTCTTCATGGCGAGGATCAGAGCATGCATTACATGGATCCCTTTTAACGCTTTCGAGATGTGTTGCTACAACAAGGATCTGTGCTTTCAGGGTCAACGATCATTCTTGAATTGGGTCCTTGAACTGCAAGAGAGTTTAACAACAAAGAAGTGGAAGAAGAAAGACAGAGGAGGCCAGAGTGGTCTAACAGAAAATGGCTGCATGTGCATCGCACGTGTTAGGTTGGTCAACGAAAATAAACTCAATTTTCTTTTATAGACCAAAGCATAAATTATTGAAATAATTATTAGAGGGGGGCTCGCAAGTCGCAACTACTTTCATCTACAAGCTTGGATGTCACGTCAGAGTATTGGTAAATGATAACGAAAGATTCTTTCAATTTCTATTATTAATTAGCTTTATTATTTTTTGGATCAACATTTTCATTATAATTAGGTAATTGATACTATAGTTTTAAAACAACAACTAAATGTTCATATTTAAAAAAAATTGTTACTTTTTATCAATTTTATTAAAAATATTGCAGTTATTGCTTGACAGACGAACTGAATCAAACATGCACTTGACTCGAATTATTGGTTAAACTGGTGATGCAGTGACTGATTCACGCGCCATGATTTGAATTATAGTTGAAGGAATTTTCCTTATCGTATCCGTCACATGTAGCATTATTTGCTTTCATCATATATTCATATTTCTCTTCCCAGGAATGCTTTTACCACTAAATCCTTGTCACCAATTGCAGAAGAAATTATGTCCTTTCTTTGATTTAACGTTACCAAAACAATGATTTCATTAAAAGCCTAGAACAGATCTAACACAAAAAAAAATTTCATATTAATGTTTCTTTCACTATGGTAGCAGGTTCAGGTCACTTAGGAATGGATTAGCTAAAGACCAAAACAACAACTCTTAAAAGTTCACTACTGGATAGAAACACGTGACATTATAACATTGGACGAACATAAAGATGATGCTTTTACTCTTCCAAATTTTGGGTACCATAAATTCATCGTTAATAAATCCCCCTGTTAATGCACGAAAACAGTGGATAGTATGATGGCAAAAAATAGTCTTTTCAGGTCACAATAGCTGAAACAATTTGAAAAAAAGAAGAACTTTTCAGTTTAAAATAATTGAATTTGAAAGAAAAGAAAAACGATGTATTAAAGTTGTCTCACAATACATAATATATCCACAGGGTGAGAACAGATAACTAACAAAACTACTTACATGAGAAACTTAAAAACGCCACGATACAATCAGCTGCAGCACAACGATTAGGGCCCTCTCCTTCTCGCAACACTCTTAGGCATGTGATTGTGATCTCTTCCTCAAGTGTTGGGAAACATGAATTCCTTCGAAAAAATCCAAAACAGCAACCTGCAGGTCCAGTTTAGAATACTTAAGGTAGTTCACTACATGTGTTCCATTCTGTACGCTGCTCAAGTTCCGCCTAAGAAATGCATTATATGCTGGGAGCAGCTTCTCTAATATAGATTTTCTAATCTCCTCCCTTAATTGTGAATCCGGTATCAACCTAGCAGCTTGGGTCCTATGAACCTTTTCAAACATGGCGTTGAAAGCCTTCATTTTTTGTTTCATAGGACTGTTAAAGATCACATAAAGAAACCCATGTTTCGCTGTACCATCCAATCCCTCGTCTTTTAAACAATCCAATACCCTCCCCCAAGTTTCTCCCTGGTAGCTAGTGGTAGCCCGCTGGAATTTCATGGTTAGCTTCTTCAAATAATCATCTCCAATCATGTGCATTAATTCAGAACAGCTTTTTACCACATTAAGAATGAAGTGGAGATTGTTCATCATGAACAGGTGAGACAAAGATGAGTCCTTATATTGCTTTGACTCACCATTCAACTTAATTTGCAATTTCTCAATAATCCAAATTAGGTGAATAGCTAACGGGGTTTTCCCTTCCTCCTCTGTGATGTCAGCTAAATCCATTGATGGCTTTAACACTATAAGCTCATTCAAAGTTTCCTCGTAAACACAGATAAGTTTTAAATAATTCATGACATATAGTGTCAAGGGGTGAATTGCTCCACCAGGGACAACAACCTTAGAGGTGTCCCCAGCCACAGCTTTTTCAAACTTAGACAAAGTCCCATTTACACCCTCAGCCAACCGAGAGAGAACCTCAACAGCCTTAACGCGTAAGCACTCACAGGATTTAAAGTCAAAGACATCATCAAAATCAGGAATCATAGCTGCAAAAGCTTCATACAGTTCTAGAATCTTGAACATCTCGTCAGGTAATGACCTGGCGGTTATGCAAATAGCGTCCGCAAAGTTGAGAAACTGAATAGCAGGTTCCTTCACAGTTTCCATGAAGCAAGCATGATCAATATCATCCCCAACTCCATCAAAGATTTCCTCACAAAACCTCTTCTCTCCGGCAAACATGGTTCTAACACAAACCTTTGAAGCCTCTATCCATAAGTGGATCTTGGCCGCAAGCGGAAGCTGAACATCATTGATGCCAAGCCACTTGTAATATGCAAAAATACCAGATTTCCTAACACTGGCATAAACATGTATGCAGTGGTCCAAGTACCCAGATGATATCATCCTTTCGGCGATGCAACGCAAGTCGTTTGTAGCATCGTAAGGTATCTCGCGGAACCTGCTAGGGAGAAGAAGCATGTCATGATCATCAACATGTCGTCTTGCCGAAGGTGAAGCGTTGAAGCGGAGATGACCGAAGCAAGCACAACCCTGTTGGGGTTCTTCTTCTTTTATTTCTTCTTTGGTGTTGAGATGGTGAAGGTAGGAAGTGGGGTTGGTGTGGGAGATTAGAATGTTACGGAATTCGTCTTCTAAGCGTGCCATGGCGATCGGAATTGCACTCTCGTCGTTTGAGAGCTGGATTTCGTCGACGGCTTGGAGGTAGCACTCCGCCTCTTGCTGGTCGCCGGAAAAGATCATTTTCCGCCGGAATTCATCGGAGTCCCACCGGAAAATGATGTCCAATGCTAAGTTCTCCATCAATGGATTGGTAAACGATGATAGAACGAGAGACCCCAGAAACGATTTGACTTTGGTTTTGGGTGTCGAAGAAGACAAAAAACAAAGTCGTTCTAACCAGTCGAGAAGTCAAAGAAAGTTTTCTTTTCTTATGTTTTAAAATTTATAAAAGAAATTATGGACATTTGGATCAGTATACAGTGAATTAACAACTAAGTAATGTATGAGTAAGATCATACTATAACAGAAAATTTAATATAAAAATATAATAAACTGTTGTAATTTATTACTGGAACATTGTAATACTAGTCTTGCATGAAATGTGATTTACACATTTTTTTCTTTACCTCTTTTTTAGCTACAAATATTATTATTAATGTGCAAAAACATAAGGTGTAATTTTACAGTCTACGTTGACTTAGCAACTTCAGCCGATAATCATTTTGCACTTTTTTTTTTCTATTTACATATTATTAATGCGTAAATACATCGTTTAATCGTTCTTATTTTTTTAAAAAATTAACGTCATTTCTTTTCAAAATTATTATTTACATTTTTTATTAATATTACATGATTTAAATAATTACTTTAATAATAAAATATTTAAAATTAAAATAATGATAAATTTTTTTTCAAAGAACTATTTTGATAATATAAAGCTTTAGAGAATTAATATGATAATATAAATAATTTTATACGATTGCATTGAAAGTTTTCTATATTTATTAATTATGAGATTTATAAATATATATATTATAAAATAATGATTTTTAATTACATAATAATTCATAATTAAATAATAACATACAAATTATTTACACTATCAATATATTTTATTTAAATTTAAAACACAATATTAAAGTTTAACCTTGAAAGTGATTTTTATTTCCTATCCAGAAAATAAAATGGAGACTGAAAATGATTTGTGCTGTTATGAAGTAACATTAAATCTATGGGGTGGACAAACTCTTCCGATTTCAAGCTAATACATAGAGGGTAAGTACTTACTTTTCATAAACTATGCCAATCTTCACAATATTAAAATCTCATTCCTCAGATCCTGCACGGCAAATCTTGAAACTGCAAAGAAGAAGAAATAGCAAAATGTGTCATTGTTTCTAAACTTGAAGAATAACTGTTGCACACCTCATGTTTCAGTTGAAAATAAACAGAGGAAGCAGAGTATTTTATGTTTCAATTGATATAATATAAATCCTTAACCCAATCATTGTGTTCTCTCTTCCTCAATTGCTGGGAAACACCTTCGAACAAATCAAAAACAGCGCCATGAAGGTCCAAATCAGAGTACTTGATGTAGTTCTGCAAGTGGCTGTGATGCCACCAAACAAAACACCTATATGCTGAGATAAGATTGCCTATTGTGGATATTCTAATGTCCTACCTGAGTTGAGAATCCGGTATTAACCAAACGGATTGAGTCTTATGAACCTTATCAAACATAGCATTGAAGGCCTTAATTTTTTTTTTTTTTTCCAAAGCACTCTCTGAGATCTTGCGACACATTCCCTCATTTGTTAGACAACTTAACACCCTCCCCCAAGTTGCTCTCTGGTAATTAGTGGCAGCTTGACGGACTTTCCAAGTCATCTTCCATCATCTCCAATCATATCCTTCAATTCAGAACACCCTTTCACCGTCTTATGAATATAGTGTACATTGTTCATTATGAATAGTTGGGTCAAAGACGAGTCCTTATATTGGGTGGATTTACCATCCAACTTAAATTCCAATGTCACAATAATCCAAATTAAGGGAATAGCCAATGGGCTTTTCCCTTCCTCCTCTGTGATGTCAGCTAAATCCATATTGCATGGCTTAGACACTATAATATCATTCAAAGTTTGCATGTAATCACAGATAAAATTCAAATAATACATGACGTAGGTGGTCAAGGGGTAAATTGATCCACTTGGAGGGACAACAACCTCAGACGTGTCACGAAGCACGGAACTCTCAAACTCTGACAAACTCCTTCTTACAGCCTCAGCCAACCGAGAGAGAACCTCAGCAGCCACAACACGTATTGACTCAGATGATTGAAAGTCAAAGACCTCATCAAAATCAGGCATCAAACCTGCCAAAGCATTATACAGGTCAAGAATCTTGAATAGCATGTCTGAAGTGGGGTTTATGCAAGTAGCGTCAGCAAAATTTAGAAACTGAATCGAAGGTTCCTTCACAGCTTCCATGAAGCAAGCATGATCAATATCAGGACCAACTCCATCAAAGATTTCCTGGCAAAGCTTCTGCTCGCAACCAAAAAAAGGTCCTAACACAGAACGTGGAAGCGTTTATCCAGCGCTGGGTCTTGGCCTTGACCGAAAGCTGAACATCATCGATGCCAAACTTCTGAAATTAGCAAAAATAGTAGATTTTCTAACGCTGGCATAAACATGGATGCAGTGGCACAAGTACCCAGATGATATCATCCTTTCCGCGATGCATCGCAGGTCGTTTATAGCACCGGTGCTAAAAGGTATCACAACCATCTCGCCCAAGATGCCAGAGTGAAGAAGCTTATCATCTTCATCAGCTGAAGCATCATGTCGTTTTGCTGAAGCGTTTAAGCGGAGATGACGGAAGCAACCATAACTGTTTTGAGGTTCTTTTTCTTCTTCTTTTGGTGTTGAGATGGTGAAGGGAGGAAGTGGGGTTGGTTTGGGAGATTAGGATGTTGCGAAATTCCTCTTCCAAGCGTGCCATGGCGATCGGGATGGCGCTCTGGTCGCCGGAGGGTTGGATTTCGTCGACGGCTTGGAGGTAGAGCTCTGCCTCTTTCCGGTCGCCGTCAAAGATCATCTTCTGCCGGAATTCCTCGGAGTCCCACCGGAAAATGATGTCCAATGCTAATTTTTCCATCAATGGATTGGGTAGACGAAGATACCGCAAGAAGAAAGGGATTGACTTTCGTGTTAGGTGTAGAAGAAAGAAAGATATTGACTTTGGTCGAAGTAACACAGGAAGTAATGGAATTCGCAAAAGTATAGTTTTTCCTTATTTATTTATTTTTTCATTTTGCACGTTCTTCGCTATACTCATCTAATTCTGCGTATTTCTTTGTATCTTACCCCCTTTATTTTTTAGGCTTTTGTTTTATATTAATATTGTAGTCATCTTATAATTTTTTAAGACATTTTTTAATTATAAAGAAATTTAATTTATCTGTATTTTTTAGAATATTTGTTGAAAATTTATTTAAATTACACGTCAGTATGACGTTACTTTTTTTAAGATAAAATTGTATCTACGAACTTGCTTAATCTTTGCATACAAGGAGCATAAGTTTCGATTTGATTAAGAATGCATTTTTTGGAAATATATGTATCTTGTCAGTGAACTTAGCTTAATATTAACATACAAGCAGCTATCCATACTAGCATAAAATTTTTTGTTCTTTAGATGCTTTCATCCTTTTGTTAATACTTCAAATTCAATAAATAAAATTAGGACCATACAAGCAGCTAAAAGTCTGGTATATAAATATAGATGACGATTTCGAAACAATATCCATTAGCTCACATTTCATCAAGGTAAATGCTATGGTTCCCAGGAGTTTGTGAGGCATTTCTTCATTTTGAAACCCAAATAAACACAAAGCACCTACAACCAAAATCATATATGCATTGAAAGTTTCATGGTCCTCACTCATAACGCATTTGAGTATGTGCCTCATTAAATTGCATAGGATGCTCAAATTGCATGGTTGAGATCTCCTCCTCTCAGTGCTGGGAAACAGGGATTCCTTCAAAAAGATCCAAAACAGCAGCCTGTAGGTCCTGAACAAAATACTTAAAGTAGTTCCCTAAGAGGTCACCGAACACTTGAAAACCAACAAATATCCTATAGGCTGGGATCAGCTTCTGTAATATAGAGTTTTTAAGGTCCTCCCTAAGTTGCGAATCCGGTATTGACCAAACAGCTTGAGTCTTATGAACCTTTTTAAACATAGCATTGAAGCGCTTAATTCTTTTTCTCACTGCACTCTTTGAGAAGCCCCTGCCTTTTTTCGCATACAATCCCTCATATTTTAAACAATCCAATACCCTCCCCCAAGTTGCTCTCTCGTACCTAGTGGCTGCTTTCTGGACTTCCCTGATTAGCTTCCTCAAATAATTATCTCCAATCATCTCCCTCAAATCAGAACACCGTTTCACCCCATTAACAATGCAGTGGACATTGTTCATCATGAACAGGTGGGACAATGATGAATCCTTATATTGCTTTGAATTAACATCCAAATTAAATTGCAAAATCTCAATAATCCAAATTAAGTGAATTGCCAAAGGGGTTTTTCCTTCTTCCTCCTCTGTGATGAAAGCAAAATTCATCAAATCTGGGGAGAACGATGGCTTAGAAACTATAAGTTTATTCAAAGATTGCTTGTAATCAGAGATAAATTTTAAGTAATTCATGACATAGGTGGTGATGGGGTGAATTGCTCCACCAGGGACAACAACCTTAGACGTGTCCTGAAACACAGTTATTTCAAATAGAGACAAAGTGTTTCTTACAGCACAAACCAATCGAGGCAGAACCTCAGCAGTCATAACACGTATGGACTCGCAGGATTTGAAGTCAAAAACAATATCAAAATCAGCTAAAGTTTCATACAGGTCTAGAATCATGAACAGCATGTGAGGGGATGAGGGGGAGCTTATGCAAGTAGCATCAGCATAGTTGAGAAGCTGAATGGCAGGTTCCTTCACAGTTTCCATGAAGCAAGCATGATCAATTTCAGGACCAACCCCATCAAAGATATCCTCACACAGGCTCTTCTCTGTAGAAAACAGGGTCCTAACGCAAACCGTAGAAGCCTCTGTCCAACGCTGGATCTTGGCCTCAAGCGGAAGCTGAACATCACCGATGCCCAACCTCTGCAAAGTGGCAACAAAAACAGATTTCCTAACGCTAGCATAAACATGGACGCAGTTGCCCAAATACCCAGATGATATCATCCTTTCCGCGATGCAACGCAGGTCGTTAATAGCATCGTAAGGTATGTCACCAAAGCGAAGAAGCTTATCATCATCATCGTGCCGTTTTTCTGAAGCGTCAGAGCGGAGAAAACGGAAGCAACCGCAACTGTTTTGAATTTCTTTTTCTTCGGTGTTGAGATGGTGAAGGAAGGAAGTAGGGATGGTGTGTGAGATGAGGATGTTGTGAAATTCGTTTTCCAAGCGTGCCATGGCGATGGGGATTGCGCTTTGGTCATCAAAGCTCTGGATTTCGTCAACGGCTTGGAGGTAGTGCTCTGCCTCTTGCCGGTGACTACCAAAGATCATCTTCTGGCGGGCTTCCTCCGAGTCCCATTGGAGAATGATGTCCAATGCTAAGTTCTCCATCAACGAAGACCCAAGAAAATTATTGACTTGACTTTGGTTTTAGGTGTCACGAAGAAACGTCCAAGGCTTTGGTTACAGAATGGACGAAACAGATAAAAGAAACAGAGAACAATAAAAGGAGAGTAAAAAGTCAGAGTAAAAAAATGTTTTATTCGGAAAGGTAAAAATATATTAAAAAATATAAAAAATTCCATAAACAAGTAAAAAAGAAGAACAATAAATAAATTATTTTAAAAATAATAAAAATTATTATGTCTAATAAAAATTCAGTGAACAAACTTCTAAATTTATAACAGATAAAAACAAATCCTTATAAATTAATGTTAACTTTTATTAAGTTAAATTAGAATAATAGTTTATTAAAAAATATTAACAGTAAAAAACAATATGAATATAACACTCATTCATGTAATTTTTTATTATTATCTAATAAAAGTTGTTCATTTAACATTTAAAAAATTATTATAACAAGCATATTACTTAGTAATATATGCAGTACTTATAATCCTGAATGATGAAATACCATAAGCAGCATATCTTTTTTACTGAACATTGGAGAGAAAATGACACATATAAAGGTAATGTTTATGTATCAACCCTTAAGGGCGAGTTTGGAATCAAGTTGAAAGAGAGATCTACTAAAATATTATTTTTATACGTATTATTAGAAATCAAAATATTTAGAAGCTAAGTGAAGAGTTGAAAATGGAATAATTTCTGCAGTTGCGGTGTTAAAACATTGCAATTAATCCATGCAATAAATAAATGGTATTAAATTAGAAGCAACTAACCATTGGAATGTTAACATGAAAATCTATACATCAATTGTATCATTGAATTAAAGGATATAATTATAATTACAAAAAGTTCTTAATTTTAAATATATTTTGATTCAAGAAAGATTCTTGGAATAACTTGAATCAAGTAGAACAGAATTCTATCTGATTTATAAAAAAATAGCACTAAATTAGTCGAGATAAAGTACAATTTCAGCCTAAAAGATAAAATTAAAAATGCAAGTCATATTTAAATTACTCAAATTTATAAACCAATTAGTATTGTTCACCCTTAGAGTGGACTCGCTATTAAAATCCTAATATCTTATGAGAAGTCGTCACCCTAAACCAAAGTCGATCCTTTCTTACTTTAATCCATTGATGGAGAACATAGCATTGGACATTATTCACCGATGGAACTCCGAGGAAGTTCGGCAGAAGATGATCTTCGCCGGCGATCGGCCAGAGGCGGAGGGCTACCTCCAAGCCGTCGACGTAATTCAGCGCTCATACGACGAGGCCGCCATCGCCATCGCCATGTCACGCTTGCAAAACGAATTCCGTAACTTTCTCATCTTCCACACCAACCCCTCTTCTTCCCCTCACCATCCCAGCACCACCGAAGAAGAAACGAAACACCGAAACGGTTTTGGTTGCTTCTTAAATCTCCGCTTCAACGCTTCAACTTCAGCAAAACGACAGGATGCTGTTAATGATCGTAAGCTTCTTCGCTTTGTCGAGATAACTTACGATGCTATCTACGACCTGCGTTGCATCGCGGAAAGGATGATATCATCTGGATACTTGTGCCACTGCGTCCATGTTTATGCCAGCGTTAGGAAATCTGCCATTTTTGCCAATTTCCAGAGGTTGGGCATAGGTGATGTGAAGCTTCCGGTTAAGGCCAAGATCCAGCGCTGGATAAACACTTCTACGGTCTGTGTTAGGACCTTGTTTGCCAGCGAGAAGAAGCTTTGCGAGCAAATCTTTGATGGGGTTGGTTCTGAAATTGATCGTGCTTGCTTCATGGAAACTGTGAAGGAACCTGCCATTCAGCTTCTCAACTTTGCTGACGCTACTTGCAAAAGCCCCACCACATCCCCTGACATGCTGTTCATGATTCTAGACCTGTATGAAGCTTTGTCTGATTTCCATGATATCTTTAACTTCAAATCCGGCGAGTCCATACGTGTTACAGCTGCTGAGGTTCTGCCTCGGTTGGCCGAAACTGTAAGAGAGACTTTGTCTCTGTTTAAAAAAACCGTGGTTGAGGACAAGTCTAAGGATGTTGTCCCTGGGGGAGCAATTCACCCCTTCACCACCCATGTCATGAATTATTTAAATTTTATCTCTAATTACAAGAAAACTATGAATGAGCTTATAGTGTCTAACCCATCATTATCATTATCAACTGGGTCTATTTTTGACTTGGAATTGGCTTACATCTTAGATCAGGAAGCTGGTAAAACCCCGTTCGGTATTCACTTGATTTGTTTTATTGAGATGTTGCAATATAAGTTGAAGGGTAAGTCAAAGCAATATAAGGACTCATCTTTGTCTCAAGTGTTCATGATGAACAATAACCACTACATTTTTAAGAAGGTAGAAGGGTGTTCTGAATTGATGGACATAATTGGAAATGATTATTTGGATAAGCTGAAGCAGAAATTCCATGAGGCCAGCGAAAACTACCAAAAAGCAACTTGGGAGAGGGTGTTGGGTCGTTTAAGTGAGTTTTTTCTTGTTAATGAAAGTATGATAAAAACCGACATAACGGCCTTCAATATCATGTTTGAGAAGGTTAGAAGGAGTCATGGTGGTTGGGTAATACCGGATTTGCAACTGAGGAAGGAACTTCGAATGTCTATATTAGTGAAACTGCTCCCAGCATATAGTGCATTTATTAGGCGGAACTCACGCCTCTTTCAGAAAGGATATTTAGTGAAATACCTTGAGTATTCTCTTCAGGACTTGGAGGACACTGTCTTGAAATTTTTCGAAGGAACCCCTGTTTCCAAACACTCCAGGAGGAGATACACTGATCGAGTCAAGTAAGAGTATGTTTAATTTACTTTTTAACATGATATGGTATGTTAAAATTCAAATTTACAAAGTAGAAGAAGTTTTTAATGTCAATAACAAGATAAGTTGAGTTGAGATTAACTAATCATGGAAACTCTACATTCCAAAGAAAATTTACTTTTTATTTGGCTGGTTAGTTTACTAATGCTCTCCCTACAAATGATCCCAGATTTCTTGCAGACATTGTATCTTCGCCAGCCCAATCTAGTGACGAAGAACTTATCAGTGACTCACTCCATGCCACCTGCGGTTCAGTGTGCTCGGAGAGTAGCAGCTGAAATCACTACTCTCACTCAAAGCTTTTCATTTTGTATTGTGTGTAAGTGATGCCTCTGCCTCTGCCTCTGATGTTAGCTTATGGTTATCGGTCTACACAGAGCCATTCTTCCATACTTCGACCCATTTGAATGTGCCTGTTACACAAATATCTATCAATTTTATGCCATTCTCACAATAATCGTTATTCATAAAGTAACATAGAATATATACAAATTTAATTCTAAATTCAATTACATTACACTACAATATTAGACATTTTTTAACGCGTAAAACGTTTTTTTTTTTCATGTGTACATGCTATAACTTACGAGCTAAGAAATGTTTAAAGTTTAGCAACAAAGATCTACTGAGCTAGATTGAGTTATCTCAGTAGTTATATTAAACTTTATTAGAAATATTTATAAAGAATTATTAATATTCATAAATTAATGTTTAGTCATGTTATAATCTACAAAAGAAAAATTTCCTATTTTTTATTTTATTTATGTTTTTTTAATAATACTCACAGGAAAAAGAAGAAGTAAATAAATTATATTTTTATTTTAAAAATTAAAATCAATTTATGCATTCATTGTTTTCTAACTTTTCTCATTTTCCATTTTAAATAAAATCAATTAAAGTGTTTAATTTTTTCCGTTTTTTGCATATATTTATTGACTGATAACGATCAATCACAACAATAATCCTCTCAAATTTTCTGAGAGCTTTTAACTTTGACTTGTTTTCGACCGTTAATATCAATCAAAACATAAGCTAAAGATTTTATCAATATAACCTTAATACCAAATCCAACACTAAACTGGTCAAGAATCTTCTTCACAGAATAAATGTTTGAAAATCCAAATTATAAGCGTTAAAGTAAACGCAAAATGTGCAACTAGATTTGCTGTAACATAATAAAAACTAATCTGCTGTAAAAAGTGATGATGCTATTTTGTCTCAGTTCGTCATAGCAAATGAAAAAGAACTTCCAATATGCAGATAGAAACGCAGTAATCAAACGCTTTTACTAGCCATGATTGACAGATAACGTTAGGTATTTGGACGTTGAAATTAATCGAATTCTGGACTTAAAAGCAATAATCCTGCAATAATCCTATTGAATGTTCCACTGTTTAAGAGCTAAGTATTCTAAATTCAAGATTTATCCAAAATTATATTCCTTTATAATTTGGAGATTTGACTCAAATTAAAGTACTAGTCTCAAATATGATAGACTCTGCCATACAACTAGGGGGAAGGAGTTCGTGAGAAAATTGAGTATCCAGTAAGTGACATATATCTCATACATCAGAAGCCTCGGGACAATTTTCTGGAGCCTTGAGAAGCGTCAATGCCTCGCCCTTGTGTGCCATGATAGCAGCTTTAAACTCCTCCACTATGGACCCATCTTTGAACTTCAAAGCAAATGTTGAAAGACCATCCTTCCCTTCGGTGGCACTATTGATGCAAGCAAAAGTAACACCCTTCTTGTCCATATTTGTGAGCTTCATATCAGGGTATAGACGTGCATTTAAAATCAACCTGTAATTTCCCCTAGACCTCATGAGTAGTCGGGCTTTTTCTGTTCCACTAGTTACATTCACCTTCACTTCTCCCTTGCCTCTTTCCTTCCAACTCCCATCCACAAATTCAAACAATACTGAATCTGCATTAAAAACTACTTTTTCATTTTCTTCACCAGTTTCAACAACAACTTCTTGCAGGGTTGACAAACCACTTCCATCACTCTTAGAAACAGCAGATGCCCCAAAACCGGAACTTCCATTGTTGGATAAACCCAAACCAAGAGGCTTGTCATTTTTCATTCCAAAAATAGAACCAGACCCACTGCCCAAAGCAGACCCGTCATTTGACACAGACCCAAAGGAAAACAAGGAAGAAGAAAATCCAGTTCCAGCAAGACCTGTGAAAGCATTCTGACTTTGTGAAAGCTGTTGAAATGACTTCAAACTGCTGACTTCAGCACTAGGTTCTTCACTTTCAACTTTTTCATCGTTCTTATCCTTGTTTTCGCTATTTTCTTTCTTATCATCGTTTGCGGCATTATTTTCATCCTTAGATTGTTCTTTATCATCCTCACTGGCACTCTCCTTATTTTCATTGTTCTTCTTGTCATCATTTTCGCTTTTATTGTCATCCTTCCTTTGCTCATCATCTACCTTAGATTTGTTATCATTATTCTCCTTCTCTGCATTGCTTCCTTCAGCAGCATCCTTACTTTCAGCACATTTATCCTCCACCTCATGAGGTTTTCCCTCTGTCTCTGATTCCTTACCTTCTTCATCTTTAGCTTTCTCAGACTCTTTGATTACACTGTCACTACCTTTCAAATCATCTGCAACAGTATTCTCACCAGCTTCTTGTGTTTTGGTAGTAGCTTCACAGGGATTTTCACTGGACTCGGTAGGAGCAACCAAGCGTATTCCAGCAAAAGGATTTGACGAAGGAGCAGAATTGGTCTGCTGGCGGCGAACTTTGACTATTCTTCTGGTTGCCAGAACCTCATCACTGGCCCTTTTGAAAGTTCCAGCATCAAGCTCAGGGCTATCTTCCTCATCATCCAAAGGAGTGTCTCGAGTGAGCTCCCTTCCAGCAGCTCTTTTCTTTGATGGTGGAAGGGAATTCTCAGTATCCCCCATTGAAGAAAGAGACCAATATATCAAACTTCTATTTCCCAAGTTTCAGTACAAGAAGAGCTGCAATCAGGAAATTACAGCTTTCATTCAAGTACAAGATTCATAGTGGTATTAAGAGTAGCCCAAGCTATAAGAATGACATCATACTTATACGGATCAGGAATATACACACATTCTAAATCCTCAAAAAATGTTAAACATTACCTAGAAATACCACACACTGGGCAAATAAAAAATATGTGCCATCAAACTCAGTAAGGCAAGACCAGAAATCCTATTAATATAAAATTCACAAACTAGCCCTCCCAACCAACCACACACTGAGAAGACAGTGAAAAAGCTAGTAAACATCAACACTGAGAGCTAGATGCATGTACACCATTAAACCTCATAGATAGTTTACAGAAAATTTCTCTTATCCCATCTGAACAAAATTAAACAATCATTTTGAAAAAGCATTCATTTCATAAGAATTCCATGGATGCAAAAAAGAAGAAGAATATATTTGGAGCTAAATTAAACCCTTCACTTCAATTGCTGTCCACTAACAGATTATGTAAGACATATACTTATAGTTATTTAAGCATTATATACTGTCCACAGAAGCATAAGTAAAGAAAACAAAAAGATGGTTCAAAGAGATTCAGTTGAAACCAACATCTATGAATCGAGTTACATGCTCTGTGAGAAAAAGATCAGCTTGGTTCGTACCTGAAGTTGAAGCAAAGTGGAGATCGAGATCCAGAGACTATGGAGTGTCGACAGCAAGACGCAGATCAGGCATTCAGCGAAAATGGGCAACACTCTAGGGACTAGGGTTTCACAAGGGTAAGACAGGAAAACCAGAATAAGTGTAAGAACGTGCGTTTTGGTTCGGTTAACTGCATAAAAAAAAACACGTGTTTTTAAATTTTTTATTTTTTCGATATTACTGAAGATAATTTTTTTTTACGTCAAAATAAAAGGTTGGTATTAGTTAATCGATAATAATATTTGCTGAATTTTAAGAATAAGGTTTATATCGTTAAGCTTGATTAGTTTATTCTTAATGTGTCTATTTTGTTTAATAGATATATGCAAGAATTAATCACCTACGAGGGAGTCTAAGTGAGCCTGAATTTGATTAACAGTGTGTTTGAATTGAGTCAAATTTATTCGAATGTATATCTATATTATTTTAAAATCATTTTAGTAAGTGTTTATCCATATATTAACTTATGAACTCGACAAATTCACCTGATTCATACAAGAAAAATTAATTTAAACTATTTCGTCAATTTTATTTATCTAAAGGAATTTCGGATTCCATATACATTATGTCAGGTGTTGGATTGAAAAAACTTTCAAATTCGCCCTGCTATATGACTTTTCTTATTTTTTAAATGATTTCTTTTATTTCATTTTCTTTTATTTTTGCATAAATATTAAATAAAATATCTTAGAACATAAATATATTTCAAAGTAATGACCAAACTGATCCCATATGAATTTGATTGGGTTGATTCTGCTCGGGTTAGTACAAAGAAAAACACAGAACATCCAAATCTAAACTAAAATATTTCAATCAATATAAACTCGCTTACTTAACTATTCAAAAGATAAATTGTGTATAAATTAAAAAAGTTTTATACATTTTTTATATTAATTTTCTTCACTTATAAAAAGAACTCTAGAACTTTAGCTAAATTAAGCCCTAAATTACATAGGCAAAGTGTGGAAAGTGATCGGAAGACAAAATTAAGGAGACCACAAGCATGTGAAAAACAAAGATCAGTAGCTCTGAAAATTTAAGATGGAAAATAAAATATAATCCAGAACTCAATTGTGATATTAATCTCACCTTACACAACAAAGAGAGTTTACAGGAAAATTTTGGCGTCAATTATATAACAAATGATTGCTCAAGCAACAAAATTTTACAAAATTTCAAGCCAAATTGCTGTACAAACAAGTGGAAAAATACATGATGTGAGTTCTGAGATTTGGTCACTGATTCACTATTGAAAATGGACTTAATTATATGTGCAGCCTATTTGTAGTAAATTAAATGATACACTAAAAAGATAAAACTAGAATTGCTAGGACTGAGCTGGTAAGAGTAAGAATTGTAAAAATAACTTGTCAAAATGGGATTCACTACCATTGGCTCCATTACTCGTAATCTGCCCTTTATCAGCCTTGGTGGCATCAGTAGAATTGGCATTCACTACCATTGGCTCCTCTTGGTTTCCTTCCTCTCCATTTTGTTAGTCCTTTTCTCCATTTGGTTCAGTCAACTGCAACAAAAGGACAAAAACAACGTAATGCAACTCTCTAACACCTCCACTAACAATCAATTTGGGTTATAGATTTTTCTTTACAAATTACCAAAATGTAGTGCGTATCCCATAACAAAGAAAAAAACAATCAAGAGAAAGAAAAACAATTAAGATTATTGCATTGAGAGATTCTGAATAACACAACTGTGTCTATCAAATAGAGCCTACTTTGGGAACAGTAGAAATTGTACTTAACTCAATCATCGTGCTTTCTCCTGCTCAAGTGCTAGGAAATAGGTTTTCCTTTAAATAGCTCCAAAACAGCAGCCTGCAGCTCCAGCTCAGAATACTCTACATATCTTCCATTCAAGTTAATGCTCCCACACTGCCCAACTAATGACGTATATGCTGGGATTAGCTTCTCCGTTATAGACATTCGAAGGCTCTTCCTGAGTTGTGAATCCGGTATTGACCAGACAGCCTGAGTCCTGTGAATCTTCTCAAACAAGGCATTGAAGGCCTTAATTTTTTTTCTCAAAGCACTCTTCGAGATTGACATCTTGCAACCTATTTTCAAATACAATCCCTCATCCGTTAAGCAATTCAACACCCTCCCCCAAGTTGATTTCTCGTAGCTAATAGCAGCCTGCTGGAATTTCCTCTCCAGCTTCTCCAAATAACCATCTCCAATCATGTCCCTCAATTCAGAATGCTCTTTCAGTGCTCTCATCCAATCAAAAATGAAGTGGACATTGTTCATTATGAACAGATGAGACAAAGACTTGTCTTTATATTGCTTGGCCTTGCCATCCAAGTGAATTTGCAATATCTCAATAATCCAAATTAAGTGAACCCCCAACGGGGTTTTCCCTTCCTCCTCGATGATGTGTGCTAAATCCACATTGAAAATAGACTCCATTGATGGCTTAGACACTATAAGCCGATTCAAAATTTTCTTGTTATCACAGATAAGCCTTAAATCATCTATTACACACCAGGTTAAGGGGTGAATTGTCCCACTTGCCGGAACAGGAGCCTTCGCCGTGTCCCGTAGCAGAGCATTCTCAAACGCTGACAAACTCCCCATTGCAGCCTCAGACAAGCGAGACAGAACGTTACGAGCGAGAACACGTATGGACTCACAGGATTTAAGACCAAAGGCATTATCAAGATGAGGTATCAAATCTGCCAAAGCATTATATAGGTCTAGAATCATTAACAGCTTGTAAGGTAATGACATGAGGGTTGTGCAAGTAGTGTCAGCAAAGTTGAGAAGCTGAATGGCAGATTCCTTGGCAGTTTCAATGAAGGAAGCATGAGCAATATCAGGACCAACCCCATCAAAGATTTTCTCACAAAGCCTCTTTTCACGGGCGAACAATTTGAGAACACAAACCATAGCAGCCTCTCTCCAGCGGTGGATCCTGGCCTCGAGCGGAGCACCAACATCACTGATGCCCAGACTCCCAAGTATGGCATCGATATTGGATTTCCTCACAGTGCCATAAACCTGAATGCATTGCCACAAGTACCCAGACGATATCATCCTTTCAGCAATGCAACGCAGGTCGTTTATAGCATCAACACTGAAACAATGCACACTCGTCTCGTCGAACCTGCCAAAATAAAGAAGCCTACAATCATCGTAATAATAATAATCATCATCATCATCATGTCGTTTTGCTGAAGCTGAAGATTTAAAGCGGAGACAACAGAAGCATGCACAACCCTGTTTGGGTTCTTCTTCTTCTACTACTACTTCGTCTTCTTCTTTGGTGTTGAGATGGGGAAGGACGGAAATGGGCTTGGTGCGGGAGGTGAGAATGTTGCGAAATTCGTTTTCCAAGCGTGCCATGGCGATCGAGACAGCACTCTGGTCGCCGGAGCGCTGGATTTCGTCTACGGCTTGGAGGTAGCGCTCCGCCTCTTGCCGGTCGCCGTCGAAGATCATCTTTTGTCGGACATCCTCGGAGTCCCACCGGAAAATGATTTCGACCGGCGAGTTGTCCATCGGTGGGAATGGAATTGGGGAGTGGGAGACAAAGAATTGACTTTGGATGTGTCCCTATTGACAAAAGAACCGCCAAAGCAGACACTCGCTCACATTTCTATATTTTACGTCTCAAGTTTTGTGCAATAATAAATATTAAAAAAAGATATCGTATCTTTTCTTTTTTTATTACAACTTTTATTGATATTAATTAATATTTTCAAACTCAACCAAGGTATAGTGGTATACGGTTTTTCTTGGTTTTTAAATGAGTTTTCTTTGTTTCACTCTCTTTTATTTTTGCGTAATTTTTAATCAATATAAATACGCGTCTTCAACACTCATGCATTTCACTTAAAAAACATTATCACATGGTTACAGAAAAAAATAATAAGAAACAAAATCCTAGTGACCATACGAGTAAACATTATCACTAAAGATCCACTTCCATTTATCAGCTGGTCGACAATTCTCTAGTACAAAAACGTAGTGCATGAGAATTATCTACCCAAACAATTTTTGTTATTTTGGTAAGTATATTTCCATAATTTTATAGCACAACCCTGTTACCAAAATTTCTTTTCAAAACATAAATTCTAAATAATGAAAGCAGAGGTCATTTTGTAACACAGTGACCAAAAATAACTGCCACCTGTTACGATGCTCTCTTGGAATTGATGGTAGAATTTTGTTGGTCCTTTCCAAATCACCACACATCGCTAGTGTTTTGTACTCCATTAAGCTTAAAAGTAGTGGTATCCCATTACAGTGAGAAAAAGCAATCAAGAAAAAGAAAAATAATCAATATTACTGCATATTCTGAATAACACACTGTCTATAAAAAAATAAACCCCACTTTGGCTACCAAGATATCCCAAAAATAGGACCGTCCAAATGAAACATTGTAGTCACCTAAGTTCACAACGTAATGCATTGTTAGGAACCAAGAGTATAAACGAGAAAGAAAATAAAGAATTTATTGAATTGAATGAAAAGAAAAAAAGTACGAGAGATATCTCTTCCAAGGTTTTCCATTTACCAAGGATTTCTTTTTTAACGAAGAGCTAATGCTTAATTTACAAATAATAGCATATCTCGTTCCCTTTTCCTTACATCTTAATCATATTTATTTAGTTCACAGAACTCCTCTAACTAACTAACCCCTTCCAGAAATCTTGAAGCACTCGAGAGCCTGAGAAATCTCAGATTGACTCAATTACCTGAACACTCCAAAGAAAAAAGAAACAGAGAATTAGAAGACTGTGTCATAGTTTCTAAACTTAAAAAGGAAAATAATTGTTTCACACCTCATATTCGGGTGCCAAATGAGTGAAAAGTACAAAGAGAGGAAAAAAAAAAAGATTAAGTGAGAGACGTAATAGATGGCATAATTAAAAAGAAAAAGATAATGAAAATAAATATAAGAGAAAAAAATGTGAAAGATATGACGGAAGATACTTGAAAACTTGACTCAATCGTTGTGTTCTCTCTACTCAAGTGCTAGGAAGTAGGTTTTCCTTTAAAAAAATCAAAAACAGCAGCATGCAGATCCAGCTGAGAATACTTAGCATGGCCCATTACATATGTTCCACTCAATTCCATCTTCCCATGCCGCCTAACAAATGACCTATACGCTGGGATCAGTTTCTTTGTTATGGACATTTGAAGGCTATTTCTAAGTTCTAAATCCGGTATTGACCAGACAGCCTGAGTCCTATGAACCTTTTCAAACAAGACATTGAATGCCTTAATTTTTTTTCTCAAAGCACTTTTCGACATTGACATCTTGCCACCTTTTTTCAAATACAGTTCCTCCTCCGTTAAACAATCCAACACCCTCCCCCAAGTTGATTTCTCGTAGCTAACAGCAGCCTGATTGAATTTCCTCTCCAGGTTTTTCAAATGACCATCTCCAATCATGTCCCTCAATTCAGAATGCCCTCTCACCCTCTTAAAAATGTAGTGGACATTGTTCATCATGAACAGATGAGACAAAGACTCGTCCTTATAATGCTTGCACTTACCATACAACTTAATTAGCAATATCCCAATAATCAAAGTTAAGCAAATAGTCAATCGGTCTTCCCCTTCTTCCTGAGCAAAATGCATATCCAGGGTGAAAATAGACTCCATTGATGGCTTAGGCAGTATAAGACCATTCAAAGTTTGCTTGTAATCACAGATAAAACATAAATAATCCATCGCATAGGTAGTCAAGGGATGAATTGTCCCATTTGCAGGGATAGGAACCTCAGACTCAGATGTGTCCCCAAGCACAGCATTCTCAAACCGGAAGAAAGTGTGCCTTGCAGCCTCAGACAATCGAGACAGAATATTAGTAGCGAG
The DNA here is from genome assembly GCF_003935025.1 of Abrus precatorius. Lineage (NCBI taxonomy): Eukaryota > Viridiplantae > Streptophyta > Magnoliopsida > Fabales > Fabaceae > Abrus > Abrus precatorius. Next base: position 371,535 of record NW_020874351.1, on the reverse strand, counting down.
AACACGGATGGACTCACATAATTTATGGTCAAAGATATTATCAAAATGAGGTATCAAATCAGCCAAAGCTTGATACAGGTCTAGAATCCTGAACAGCTTCTGAGGCGATGAGGTCGTGGCTGTGAAAATAGCGTCAGCGAAGTTGAGAAGCTGAATGGCAGATTCCTTCATAGTTTCCATGAAGCAAGCATGATCAATATCATCACCAACCCCACTAAAGATTTCCTCACAAAGCTTCTTCTCACGGGGGAAGAAGGTGAATACACAGACCTTAGCAACCTCTCTCCAGCGGCGGATCTTGGCGTCAAGCGGAAGGTTAACATGACTGATGCCCAGCCTCCGAAGAGAGGCATCGATAATGGATTTCCTCACAGTGCCATAGACCTCGATGCACTGGCACAAGTGCCCAGACGATATCATCCTTTCGGCGATGCAACGCAGGTCGTTTATAGCACCAATACTATAACCTAGCTTATTAGTCTTGTCCAACCTAAGAGAATAAAGAAAATTACAATCATCAAAAGGATCATAATCATCTTGTCGTTTTCCTGAAGCTGAAGTGTTAAAGCGTGGATGACTGAAGCAAGCACAACCATGTTGAGCTTCTTCTTCTTCTTCTTCTTTGGCGTGGATATGGTGAAGGAAGGAAATGGGCTTGCTACGGGAAATGAGAATATTGCGAAATTCGTTTTCCAAGCGTGCCATGGCGATGGGGATAGCACTCTGGTTGCCGGAGCGCTGGATTTCGTCGACGGCTTGAAGGTAGCGCTCCGCCTCTTGCCGGTCGCCGGCGAAAATCATCTTCTTTCGGGCTTCCTCGGAGTCCCACCGGAGAATGATTTCGTAGGGTAAGTTGTCCATCACTGGAATCGGAATTGGAGACTTTTGAGACGAAGGGATTGACTATGGTTGTGTGTCCGAAGAAAGATATTGACTTGGTGAGGGCTAGGTACTGGAATCGTAAAAAGCTACGTTTTTTCCCCCGTTTTTTATTTTATTTATTGGTTCTCTCAATTACTTTGAAAAATTTTAGGACATTAAATATTTAAATTATCAAATAAGAAATATTATATAGTTTATTTTTTGAAGATATTAAATTATTAAACATAACAAGTAACATGGGACATGCTTATAATATATATATATATATATATATATATATAAATAATATTATCGATTATTTGGATTATTTGGATCCAACATTAGGCTTTTTTATTTAAATATTGTAAAATAAAAAATAATTTATTAAAATAGTGTATTTTTCAAACAATTTTTCTGTCTGGGGTTGGGGTGCACACGTATCGCCAAAACGGCTGACGAAACTTATTATTTTAATATTATAAAATAAGTTTCGCCAAACGAAAGGCAAAAGTTGAAGGTAATTTCGCCATTCACCCCGCGAAACATGAAAAAGTAGACACATTAGAGAGCGGTTCAGTTTGAACCACTCTCAGAATCCTATCTAAGAGAGCGGTTCATTAGTAACCGCTCTCAGAAGTTCTCATAAGAGAGCGGTTCAAGAATAACCGCTCTCAGAAGTGGTAATTAGTCTCCTTTTGCCATTTTTTCTGCGAAAACGTTTTTAACGCAGATCTTTTGGTGAAACCTGATATTATTTATTCCCACCCCTGCCCCTCTCATCCGAGGCTCATTTTGCAGGATGAGTAGAATTGTTATTATTATATATTGGAATGGTAGAATATATGAAAGAAATGAAGGAGTGAGCTTTGATGGAAGTAAGAGAGTGATTCAGATACAGCGAGAAATAAGTTTTGAAGCCTTGAAAAGAAAAATTCATTTGAAACTTAATCTTAATAATAATCAAGTAATTTGTAGATTAATTTCTCATTTTTTGATTGATGAAAATAGTAGACAATATACAGCTTTAGATATATGTGATGATGAAGATATTGATTGCATGATAAGTACATTTTGAGAGCGGTTCTTGTGAAACCGCTATCTTAGTAGAACTTCTGAGAGCGTTTCTTTTGGAACCGCTCTCTTTCATGGACTTCTGAAAGCGGTTCCTAATGAATCGCTCTCTAATGGTCCTACTTTGTTCAACTTTCGCCTTTCGTTTGACGAAACTTGTTTTATAATATTAAAATAATAAGTTTCGCCAGCCGTTTTGGCGATACGTGTGCGCCCCAACCCCAGATAGGAAAATTGTTTGAAAAATACACTATTTTAATAAATTATTTTTTATTTTACAATATTTAAATAAAAACCCATATTAGATTGGCTGTGATAGCCCGTACTCCGTAGCTGCATCCGGATCTTCTGCTGTCTCAATTCATACAGTCATTCTTATCATTATTGGCTCTCTTTTTTTCTATTTTGTTAATTTTGTTTAATTTTAAATATAAAATAAATGATAAATATTTATCTTTTCTTTTTCTGTGACTGCAGAGGGTCATACTCCCATAGGTCTTTACTCTTCAAGAATAAATACATGCATTTGGTTTGTGAAAACATTTTTTTTATTTTAAAAGATATTTTTCATTTTTAATTTTGTAATTTATTGAAAACATGTTTAGTTTCATTTTCAGTTCTGCTATCCTTTTAAAACATACTATTAAAGGCCTTTATCATTTGTTTCATAGCACTTTCGTGACCAATACTATATTCTGCATACATATCCATCTCTTCTGAACAATGCAACACCCTCCTCCCCCAAGTTGCTCTCTGGTAGTTAGTCCCAGCCCGCCAGAATTTCCACTTCAGCTTATGCAAATGATCATTTCCAATTGTTCATCATTTCAAATCGGGAATGAATACTGTGCAATTTTGGCACGAACTATAATTAATATAAATTTTTATTTTTGTTTAAACAAAAAGTCATCCATTTAAGAAAAATAGAAAAATGCACTAAATGCAGAGTATTCTAGTCCTTTCAGAACACCCTCCCACCTTCTTAAAAATGTAATGAACATTGTTTATCATAAACACACGTGAGACAGAGATCAGTAGCCACTCTAGAAAGTTTAAGATATAAAATAAAATATAATCTTAAGATCCAATTGTGATATTAATCTCATCTTACACAACAAAGAGAGTTTACACGAAAAGTTTGGCATTAATTGCATACCACATGATTGCTCAAGCAACAAGTGTTACAAAATTCCAAAACATATTGCCGTACAAACTTATGAAAAAGTAGATGATGGGAGTTCTGAGATTTGGTCACTGATTCACCACTGAATGTGGACTTAATTTTATAATTTCTTCTCTATCTCCCATATATACATCCTATTTGTAGTAAATTATATGATACACTAAACAGATAAAGTAGAATTGCTAGAACCCAGGTGGTAGAAGTAAGAATTGTAAAAATAACTTGTTGTCAAAGTGGGAGTTAGATATGGCACTTTAGAAACAATCACACAGTGGAAACAAGGCTGATGGGGCTCCATTACTCTACATCAGCCTCATTACCATTGAAAGGGCTGTGCCATCAGTAGAATTGGCATCCACTACAATTGGCTCGACTTAACTCGACCATTGTGTTATCTCCTTCTCAAGTGCTGGGAAACTGGTTTTCCTTTGAAAAAATCCAAAACAGCAGCCCGCAGGTCTCCCTTAGAATACTTAACATAGTCCACTACATGTGTTCCACTCAATTCAATGCTCCCATGCCGCCCAATAAATGACTTATACGCTGGGATCAGCTTCTCTATTATAGACTTTCGAAGGCCCCTCCTGAGTCCTGAATCCGGTATTGACCACACAGCCTGAGTCCTATGAACCTTCTCAAACAAGGCATTGAAGGCCTTAATTTTTTTTCTCAAAGCACTCTTCGAGATCGACATCTTGCCACCTTTTATCAAATATAATCCCTCCTCTGTTAAACAATCCAACACCCTCCCCCAAGTTGATTTCTCGTAGCTAATAGTAGCCTGCTGGAATTTCGTCTCCAGCTTCATCAAATGACCATCTCCAATCATGTCCCTCAATCCAGAATGCCCACTTACCCTCTTGAAAATGTAGTGGACATTGTTCATTATGAAGAGGCGAGACAAAGACTCGTCTTTATATTGCTTTGACATAACATCCAAGTTTAGTTGCAATATTCCACAAATCCAAATTAAGTGAATAACTAATGGGGTTTTCGTTTCATCAGCAAAATCCATATCGAGGGTGGAAATGGCTTAGAAACTATAACCTCATTTAAAGTTTGCTCGTAATCACAGATAAAACTTAAATAATCCATCACATAGGTGGTGGAGGGGTGAATTGTCCCATCTTTAGGAACATGAACCTCAGACTCAGACCTGTCCCCAAGCACAGTACTCTCAAACTCTGACAAAGTGTCCCTTGCAGCCTCAGACAAGCGAGACAGAACATCAGCAGCAAAAACACGTATGGACTCACAGGATTTAAGGTCAAAGACATTATCAAAATGAGGTATCAAACCCGCCAAAGCTTTATACAAGTCTAGAATCCTGAACAGCTTGTCAGGTAATGATCTCAGGCTCAGGGTTTTGCAAGTGTCATCAGCAAAGTTGAGAAGATGAATGGCAGGTTCCTTGGCAGTTTCCATGAAGGAAGCATGAGCAATATCAGGACCAACCCCATCAAATATTTCCTCACAAAGCCTCTTCTCGCGGGCGAACAAAATAAGAACACAGAGCATAGCAGCCTCTCTCCAGCGATGGATCTTTGTCTCAAGCGGAAGCTGGTCTCGCTGAACATCACCGATGCCAAGCCTCCGAAGAGTGGCATCGATAATGGATTTTCTCACAGTGCCATAAACCTCGATGCACTGGCACAAGTACCCAAACGATATCATCCTTTCCGCAATGCAACGCAGATCGTTTATATCATCATCACTAAAAGCTATCACACCCATCACGTCCAACCTGGCAAAAGAAAGAAGTTCATCATCAGCATCATGCCGTTTTGCAGAAGGTGAAGCGTTAAAGCGTAGATGACCGAAGCAAGCACAACCCTGTTGGGGTTCTTCTTTTTCTTTTTCTTCGGTGATGAGATGGCAAAGGGAGGAAGTGGGGTTGGTGTGGGAGATTAGGATGTTACGGAATTCGTCTTCTAAGCGTGCCATGGCGATCGGAATTGCACTCTGGTCTTCGGAGCGCTGGATTTCGTCGACGGCTTGGAGGTAGCGCTCCGCCTCTCGCCGGTCGCCGGCGAAAATCATCTTCTCTCGGGCTTCCTCGGAGTCCCACCGGAGAATGATTTCGCAGGGTAAGTTGTCCATCACTGGAATTGGAATTGGAGACTTTTGAGACGAAGGAATTGACTTTGGTTATGTGTCTTTGGAGACAAAGATACTGACCAAGTGCCAGTGGGGTAAGTCGTAGTACTTTGAAAGTACAGTTTTTAATTTCTTCCGATTTTCGTTTTATTTCTTGATTTAGTCTGTTAATTACTTTTAAGCTTTTAGAAAATTAAGTATTTAAATTAAAATATTATAAATATTGTATAATTTAGTTTTTTGAAGGGAGAACATTATTAAAAATAAAGTTAAAATACGCATTTGTTCATTTTTTTTAATTTTTATAAAAAATATTTTATTATATTTTAGGTTTTGCTATTATAATATCATTAAAGTTATAGTTTGTTAAGTTGTATTATAATAATAAGCATCAAAAAATATTTATTAATATTTACAATTGTTAATAAAAAATAAAAATAAAAATAATTATTTTTTATAAATTTTTAATCATTAAAATAAACAACAGTTAAGAAAATATACTTCTAAGCTGTTCTTTATCTTGAATCTCTAAAAAAAAAAAACTTGTTTTAATGGGTTGATATTTCCCGCTGACTAAACTTTATAAATATTAATGTTTACTGTTATTTTTTTTTTCAGTGAAATCATATATAATTATTAAAAGAATTCAATTTATTTTAACAGATTTTATCTCTGATATAACTTTTACACTTTTTAACTTTTAATTTTATAACTCATTCACTAATTAAGAAAAAAAAAATATTTTTATCTGCTTAAAAAATTAATATATTTTAATGTAATTTATTCCTGTACTTGATTAATGTCTTACTTTAAAATTCTTGTCTTTCTATCACTGCATCTCTGGGCTCTGATCATTAGCAATTAAATTTTCTTGAGTTAATCTCAACCGTTAATACATATATTTTAAAATAATATAATATAATTAAAAAATAAATTATACAAAATGAGATTGCAGGATGTGCAGTATTTTATTTTTTACTGCAGTCATTTTTTATTGTAGATGGACCGATTTTAAGGGGCAAGGAAGAAATTGACGAGGAAATAAATTTTTTCTTAAGTTTGGGTGGGAGTAGGGACACTTTTTTTTTTAATAAATAAATTAAAATTTTATTAAAAATAAAATTAAAATATTTAAAATAATTTTAATTTTTAAAAAATATTTTTATTTATAATTAACCCATCTTAATATCTAATATTTATTGATCAATCAGAAACATGGCCTCTGAAATTTACTTGCTGGACTAATGCTTGTGTACACCCTATCCTTATATATTAGTTTAATCATAAGTTTTAGGAAATAAAATTCTGGAAGGAGTGGTAATAATAAATTTCTGCTCGAAAATATGATTACGGAAGGATTATAATCTTAAATTTTAAAAGATATAAATATAAAAACTAATTTTTATATTTTTAGAATTAAATTTTGAAAAAAAAATTATAATTTTTGAAACTTAAATTGTAGAAATTCCAAAATTTTAAGGAAAAAAAAAGTAGAGAGGTGCATGAACATAAGAAGATAATTAGTGTTATATTATTTTTCAATAATTTTTTTATTATCATAAAAGGGTATTTTAGAAATAAAAAAAAATAGAGGGGCGAAATAAGAAAAAATGCGGGTACAAAAAGCAATTCCCCATCTCTAATATAGACACTAGAAGCTCCTCTCTCAGTTGAAAAAAAAGCTCCGCAAATGATTTTCAGATTCCAAACCAAAAAGCAAGATAATGCAGCACTCCAATACCACCACTAACAATCAATTGGGTCATAGATTTTTCTTTCCAAATAACAAAAAAGTAGTGTGTATTCCATAAAGAGAGAGAGAGAGAGAGACAGAAACAACTAAGAAAAAGAAAAACAATCAAGATTACTGAATTGAGAGATTGTGAATAATAGAAACATTGATGAACTCCATCAAATAGACCCTACTTTGGGAACATTAGAAACTTGAATACTTAACTCAATCTGCTCAAGTGCTGGGAACAGGTTTTCCTCTAAAAAGACCCAAAATAGCGATCTGCAGGGTCAGCTCAGAATACTTGAAGGAGTCCATTACATCGAGTGTTCCACTCAATTGAATGCTCCCATGCCGCTCAACAAATGACTTATACACAGGGATCAGCGTCTTTGTTATAGATATTTGAAGGCTGCTCCTGAGGCTAGAATCCGATATTGACCGCATAGCCTGAGTCCTATGAACCTTCTCAAACAAGGTATTGAAAGCCTTAATTTTTTTTTCTCAAAGCACTCTTTGAGATTGATATCTTGTCACCCTTTTCCAAATACAATCCCTCGTCTGTCAAACAATCCAACACCCTCCCCCAGGTTGCTTTCTCGTGGCTAATAGCAGCCTGCGTCAATTTCCTCTCCAGCTCCTTCAAACGACCATCTCCAATTATGTCCCTCAATTTAGAATTTCTTCTCACTCTCTTATGAGTGTAGTGGACATTGTTCATTATGAACAGATGAGACAAAGACTCGTCTTTATATTGCTTGGACTTACCCTGCAGCTTAACTTGCAATTCCTCAAAAATCCAAATTATGTGAACACGCAACGGGGTTTCCCCTTCCTCTTTGATGTCAGCAAAAAATGACTCCATTGATGGCTTAGGTACTATAAATTTATTCAAAGTTTGTTTGTAATCAGAGAAAAAATTTAAATAATTCATGACATAAGTGGTGAAGGGGTGAATTGCTCCGCTGGGGATAACAACCGTAAATTTGTCCCAAACCACAGAACATTCAAACAAATACAAAGCCCTTCTTCCAGCTTCAGCCAACCGAGGCAGAACCTCAGCAACCATAACACGTATAGACTCAGAGGATTTGAAGTCAAAGACACGATCAAAATCAGCCAAAGCTTCATACAGCACTAGAATCTTGAACAAGATGTCAGGTGACGAGATGGGGCTCATGCAAGTAGCGTCAGCATATTTAAGAAGTTGAATGGCAGGTTCTTTCACAGTTTCCATGAAACAGGCACGATCAATTTCAGGACCAACCTCATCAAAGATTTTCTCACAGAGCTCCTTCTCGTTGGCAAACAAGGTCCTAACATAAACCGTAGAAGCCTCTCTCCAACGCTGGATCTTGGCCTTAAGCCGAAGCTTAACATCACTGATGACCAGCCTCTGGACAGTGGCAACAAAAACAGATTTTCTAACTCTGGAATAAACATGGATGCAGTTGCCCAAGTACCCAGATGATATCATCCTTTCCGCGATGCAACGCAGGTCCTTTATAGCATCGTAAGGTATCACGCCAATGTGAGGAAGCTTATCATCATCAGCAGCAGCAGCAGCATCATGTTGTTTTGCTGAACCGTTGAAGCGGAAATGACGGAAGCAACCAAAACTGTTTTGGGCTTCTTTTTCTTCTTCTTCGGTGTTTAGAGGGTCAAGAGAAGAAGTGGGGTTGGTGTATGAGATTAGTATGTTACGGAATTCGTTTTCCAAGCGTGCCATGGCGATGGGGATGGTGCTTTGATCATCGGAGCGCTGAATTACGTCGACGGCTTGGAGGTACCACCTTGCCTGTTGCCGGTCGCCGGTGAAGATTATCTTTTGCCGGGCTTCCTCGGAGTCCCACAGGAGAATGAAGTCCAATGCTAAGTTCCTCATCAATGAATTGAGTAGACGAAGATACAGGGTCACCCCGTAAAGGACTTGACTTTGATTTGGTTGTCCAAGGAGACAAGGACACGTTCTAACCTTCAAGGTTCGGAAGAGAAATATAAAGAAAGAGAATAAAAAAATAGATGAAAAAAAAAAAGTGTTTAAGAACACAATTATCTGAAGAAATGTATATTGACTTTACTTTTGGTCGGAGTAACCGCGTAAGTTACTTTGAATTTGCAAAAGCATAAAGTTTTTCCTATTTTTCATTTTATTTCTGAAATTTTTAATGCACATTATAAATGATTTTAGTATATTTATGTGAACTGATGCACTAATCCAAAACTAATAGCTGTGGTACTTATAGATTTAACTCGGATAAAATCTTCAGTAAATGTTTATAAAAATAAAAATGATATATTTTAATATTTTTTCTCATAACATTCCTAAAGACTCGTTGCATAACTTGATTCTTATTGTTTTAGAAATTGATCCACATTGCACGCAAGTATTGAGTATTGATTTAATTTAGATTGCATTTTTAGAAATAATTGCATCCTGTATGTGAACTTGCTTTACATTAACATACACGTGGCATGAGTTCAAATCTAACTTATAGTGTAGAAAACTTTTGTGCTTTCATCGTTTTGTTAATACTTACATTCGGTGAAAAAAATTATTACCAACTAAGTTATAAACATATTTTTGTCCACATTTAAAACTAGTTTAGCACTACAATAAAACAAGGTTTAGTAACATTTTTGTCCTTTATATTTGAACATACATGTAATTTTAATTAGTTTTTTTCATACTAAAGTATCATCCTGTGATAACAAAATTCTCACTTCAAATATTGAACTCGAGACCATCATACCCTTTCCTTGCATCTTCATCATATTTATTTACTTCAGAAAACTCCTCTAACTAAGTAACCCCTTCCATTAATCTTGAAGCACTCGAGAGCCTGAGAAATCTAAGATTGACTCAATTACCGGAACACTCCAAGGAAAGAAAAACAAAGAATTAGAAGAATGTGTCATAGCTTCTAAACTACATGATACATGGCATGACTAAAAAGAAAAGGAGAATGAAAATGAATATAAGAGAAAATAAGTGTGAAAATATGATGGTAAAAACTTGAATACTTGATCATTGTGTTCTCTTCTGCTGCTCAAGTGTTAGGAAATAGATTTTCCTTTGAAAAGATCCAAAACAGCAGCATTCAGGTCCAGCTCAGAATACTTAACGTAGCCCAATTTGATGTTCCCATGCCGCCTTACAAATGACTTATACGCTGGGATCAGCTTCTGTGTTATAGACATTTGAAGGCTACTTCTGAGTTGTAAATCCGGTATTGACCAGACAGCCTGAGTCCTATGAACCTTCTCAAACAAGACAGTGAAGGCCTTTAAGTTTGAGATTGACATCTTGCCACCTTTTTTCAAATATAATCCCCCCCCTGTTAAACAATCAAACACCCTCCCCCAACCACCTTTTTTCAAATACAATCCCTCCTCCGTTAAACACTCCAACACCCTCCCCCAAGTTGATTTCTCGTAGCTAATAGCAGCCTGCTGGAATTTTCTCTCCAGCTTTTTCAAATAACCATCTCCAATTATGTCCCTCAATTTAGAATGCCCTCTCACCCTTTTAAAAATGTAATGGGCATTGTTCATCGTGAACAGATGAGACAAAGACTCGACCTTATATTGTTTGCACTTACCATCCAACTTAATTAGCAACGTCTCAATAATAGAAGTTAAGTAAATAGTCAAGCGGGTTTCCCCTTCTTCTTGGGCAAAATGCTTATCAGGGGTGAAAATAGACTCCATTGATGGCTTAGGCACTATAAGGTCATCCAAAGTTTGTTTGTAATCACAGATAAAACTTAAATTATCCATCACATAAATGGTCAAGGGGTGAATTATCCCATTTGCAGGGATAGGAATCTCAGACTCAGATGTGTCCCCAAGCACAGAATTTTCAAACTGGAAGAAAGTGTCCCTTGCAGCCTCAGACAAGCAAGACAGAACATCAGCAGCGAGAATACGTATGGGATAACATGATTTATGGTCAAAGATATTATCAAAATGAGGTATCAAATCAGCCAAAGCTTGATACAGGTCTAGAATCCTGAACAGCTTCTGAGGCGATGAGGTCGTGCTTGTGAAAATAGCGTCAGCAAATTTGAGAAGCTGAATGGCAGCTTCTTTGGCCGTCTCCATGAAGGAAGCATGAGCAATATCAGGACCAACGCCTTCAAAGATTTCCTCACAAAGCCTCTTCTCGCGGGCGAACAAGATGAGAACACTGACCCTAGCTGCTTCTCTCCAGATGTGGATCCTTGTGTCAGGCGGAAGCTGGTCTCGCTGAACATAACCGATGCCCAGCCTCTGAAGGGTGGCATCGATAATGGATTTCCTCACAGTGCCATAAACCTCTATGCACTGCCACAAGTACCCTGACGATATCATCCTTTCCGCAATGCAACGCAGGTCGTTTATAGCATCAACACTAAAAGTTATCACACCCATCTCCTCCAAGTTGACAAAAGAAAGAAGTTCATCAGCAGCATCATGTCGTTTTGCTGAAGGTGAACCGTTAAAGCGTCGATGACTGAAGCCAGCACAACAACCCTGTTGGGGTTCTTCTTCTTTTTCTTCTTCGGTGTTGAGATGGTGAAGGAAGGAAGTGGGGTTGGCGCGGGAGATTAGGATGTTACGGAATTCGTTTCGCAAGCGTGACATGGCGATGGCGATGGCGCTCTCGTCGTATGAGCGCTGGATTTCATCGACGGCTTGGAGGTAGCACTCCGCCTCTTGCCGGTCGCCGGCGAAGATCATCTTCTTTCGGGCTTCCTCGGAGTTCCATCTGTGAACGATGTCCAATGCTAAGTTATCCATCAATGGATTGGTAAACGAAGAAGCAGCGTCTGCAAGTAACCCCAGAAAGGACTTGACTTTGATTTACACGAGGTAACCGTCCAACAAAACTGGTCTGAAGAAATATAATTATAAAAAGGAAATATGCTATTTTAACACTCATTTTGGGTGTTTATCTTATAAACTCAAAATATTTGGGTATTAAAATATTTTTATTTATATATTTTAATATTTTCATTTTTATTTAAGTTTTTTAAAGGCTGACTTGCATAATTTTTTTTTTTCTCATAACATTCCAAAAAGACTTGTTGCATAATTTGATTTAATTTATTAAAAAAGTTTAATTTAATTTATTTTATTTTCTCTAAATATTGTTTTAGAAATTTATCCATATTTAAGTATCGAGTATTGATTTAATTTATATTTCAGTTTTAGAAGTGATTGCATCCTGTATGTGAACTTGCTTAAAATTAACATACATGTAGCATAAGTTCAAATATACATAACTGTGTATAGCACTGAGACCATGTTAGTGGTAACAAAATGGAAAACCAACATGCCGTGAAAAGCGATGACTCTGTTTGTCTCCTAGTTCGTCGTAACAAAGAAAAAGTGCTTAGAGAAAAAATAGTCATGCACTCTTTCCAGCAATTGTAAATGCAGTAGTCGTATTGAACGTTCGACTGTTAACGTGCTACTTATTCTAAATTCAAGATTTATCCAAAATCATATCCCTCTATAACATGGAGGTTTGACTCAAATTAAAGTACAACTAGTCTCAAATATGATAAAATTTTGTCATACTAAGGCGCCATGAAAATACATTCTGAACCGTATCTATTCGTAAAATAACAACTAAGGGGAGGGAGTTTGTGAGAAAATTGAGTATCCAGTGAGTGACATATATCTCAAACATCAGAAGCCTCGGGACAATTTTCTGCAATCTTGAGAACTGTGGATGTCTCACCCTTGTGTGCCGTGATAGCAGCTTTAAACTCCTCCACTATGGACCCGTCTTTGAACTTCAAAGCAAATGTTGAAAGACCATCCTTCCCTTCGGTGGCACTATTGATGCAAGCAAAAGTAACACCTTTCTTGTCCATATTTGTGAGCTTCATATCAGGGTATAGACGAGCATTTAAAATCAACCTGTAATTTCCCCTAGACCTCATAAGTAGTCGGGCTTTTTCTGTTCCACTAGTTACATTCACCTTCACTTCTCCCTTGCCTCGTTCCTTCCAACTCCCATCCACAAATTCAAACAATACTGAATCTGCATTAAAAACCACTTTCTCATTTTCTTCACCAGTTTCAATGACAACTTCTTGCAGAGTTGAGAAACCACTTCCATCACTCTTGGAAACAGCAGCCCCAAAACCAGAACTTCCATTGTTGGATAAGCCTAGACCAAGAGGCTTGTCATTTTTCATCCCAAAAATAGAACCAGACCCGCTGCCCAAAGCAGACCCATCATTTGACATAGACCCAAAGGAAAACAAGGAAGAAGAAAATCCAGTTCCAGCAAGACCTGTGAAGGCATTTTGACTTTGCGAGAGTTGTTGAAATGACTTCAAGGTACCGCCTTCGGCACTAGGCTCTTCACTTTCAACTTTGTCATCTTTCTTATCCTTGTTTTCACCATTGTTATTCTTATCATAGTTCTCAGTATTTTCATCCTTAATTTGTTCTTTATCAACCTCATTGGCAGTCTCCTTATCAGCAGCATCCTTCTTGTCATCATTTTCACTTTTATTGCCATCCTTCCTTTGTTCAACATCTACCTCAGATTTGTCACCATTATTCTCCTTATCTGCATTGATTCCTTCTGCAGCATCCTTATTTCCAGCACATTTATCCTCCACTTCATGGGTTTTGCTCTCTGTCTCTGACTGCTTACCTTCTTCATCTTTCGCTTTCTCAGACTCTTTGGTTATACTGTCACTACCTTTTGAATAATCTGCAACAGTATTCTCACCAGCTTCTTGGGTTTCAGCAGTAACTTCACCAGGATTAGCATTGGATTCAGTAGGAGCAACCAAGCGTATTCCAGCAAATGGATTTGAAGCAGGGGCAGAATTGGTGTGCTGGCGACGAACTTTGACTATTCTTCTGCTTGCCAGAACCTCATCACTGGCCCTCTTGAAAGTTCCAGCATCAAGCTCAGGGCTATCTTCCTCATCATCCAGAGGAGTATCTCGAGTGAGCTCCCTTCCAGCAGCTCTTTTCTTTGATGATGGAAGGGAATTCTCAGCATCTCCCATTGAAGAAAGACACCAAAATATCAAACTTCTATTTCCCAAGTTACGGTACAGGAAGAGCTGCAATCACGAAATATGAGTATCCCAAGCTATATGAATAACACCATACTTCTATGATTCAGGAATATACACACACATTCTGAAAAGCCTCAGAAGATGTTAAGCATTGGCTCAGAAAAAAAGACGTGCCATCAACCTCACAAAGCCAAGACCAGAAATCCTATTAATATGAAATTCACAGACTAACCATTTTAAACACCACCACCACACTGAGAAGCCAGTATAAAGGCTAGTAAACATCATCGCGACCTTCAAACCTTATATATAGTTTACAGCAATTCGGTCCTATCCCATCTACCCAAAATTAAACCCTTCATTTCAATTGCTCTCAATTAACAGAATTGTGTTGGACATATACTTAAACTCATTATACTGAAGTATAGTTATTTAAGCATTCTATACTTTCTATACTGACCGCATAAGCACATGTTTGTAATACAGGGATAGTGAAAACAAAAAGACTGCTAATAGTTATTCAGTTGAAACCAACATGATAAAAGGGAATTTCAAGTGCAGCATTCTAGGAGTGAAATCACGCATAAACTAACCCTGTTGAAGCAATGAATTCCATTCTTCGAGGAAAAAAAAACAGTATCAATATTGTGAGGCAAAAAATTGACGACACGTTATTCAGAACCTAGATGAGTTTGTATCAGACTCAGTGCTAAAGTTTCAAACTTTAAGAGAATAATAGTAAAAGGGATTTGAGAAAACAGAGAAATGATTATCGTACAGCTAGATAGAGAAGGTAGGAACAAATCGATCAAACAGTGGATACAAAAAATGAAACGATAATAGAGGCAAAGGGGACTTACAAGGAACCGAAAGAACAAAACCTAGCAATCGATTTCGCGAGTTGCCGAAACGATAGCACAAGAGAATTTGGAATAATCTGTTGACAGAAAAAGGGATAATTTGTAGCTCCGAGGAGGGTGAGAGTGTGAAGGTGCAAACCCTAACACGATGAACGAAGCGACACCAATTTGTTTGGTCACGACTCACACAGCCACCTCAAGCATCTGCATCAGCATCTCCTTTTTCTTTTTCTTTTTTCCCCCGAAAAATGTGTCCGGTAAATTCTTGCACTAATGTAATGTCTTCCCTACATATATAGAGAGATCGATTGTTTAGCCCTTTTCATTATGCATATCCTAAATTTTAATAACTAGTTGATAATATCAGTTTTCTTCTAATGAAATGTTATTTATTTTATTAACTTAAACTTCGAAAATATTTCATTTCGTATTTTTAACAGTTAATAAAATGATTTTTTAATCATAATTTTTTTTAATAAATTTGGTCTTCTGTCATAGCAAGTGTTAACGCTTTTTTTAAGTTAGATAAATCCATGTAATGCATGAGTCATCAATTTAACAATTTATTATTATAAATATTTTAAAAATATATTATAAATTTATAATATATAATTATTTTTTATTAATATAAATAAAGTAATTATTTATTTCTTATAAAAAATTAAAAGAAATACTTTAAGCCAAGTATCCGATCGAAAAAAAAATTAAACTCGACCTGATACTTGACTTTTCTTTATATATATATATATATATATATATATATATATATATATATAATTTTTCTTGTTTATATTTTTTATACTTGCGGATTCGTTAAGTAAAATATATCTTAGAATATAAATACATCTCAAGCTAATGACATGACTGGAACTGATATGAATTTTGATCGTGTTGATCTTATTCTAGTTAAATAAAATATAGGGCATCCAAATCAAAATAGTTTAATTAGAGTTAACACTTCTTCAATGATTAGAAATCACAATCCTTGGATTTGCATTCTCATACATTTCGCTTAAAAAGTACCATCCCATTTACTCTTGTCAACAGAAGCTAAAAATTGGGGAGGAATCTATCGTGAAGCAGCGTGAGGACTTCCAAATCAATCTCAACTTCACTCTTCCTGTTCCTGGGTTGGTTGTCGTCCAGAATCCCTCCATGCGAGATTGGACAGTTTCTTATTAACGATATAATGGGATTTACAATTTCAAATCAATTGCAAACAAAATATAATCCAGAATTCAACCGTGATCTTAACCTCATCTTACACAACAAAGTTTACGTGAAAAATTTGGCATTAATTATACCACATGATTGCTCAAGCAACAAAAAAATGTTACAAAATTCCAAGCCAAATTGCCGTACAAAATTATGCAAAAATAAAAGGTAAGTTCTGAGGTTTGGTAACTGATTCACTACTGAAAATGGACTTAATTTTATAATTACCTCTCTATTTCCAAAATATACAGCCTATTTGTAGTAAATTATATGATACACTAAAAAAACAAGAATTGCTAGGACTCAGGTGGCAGCAGTAGTAGTAATTGAAAAAATAACTGGTTGTCAAAATGGGAGTTAGATTGGCACTGCAGAAACAGTCACCAGAGACAAAATTTCAATTTTCACATGCCTTGAACCAAACGTTTTTAGGCTGACGGGGCTCCTCCGTTATTCGTATCCTACTCTTCATCAGCTTCATTACCATTGACTAGGACTGTGCCGTCAGTAGAATCGGCATCTACTACAATTGGCTCCTCCTGGCTTCCTTCCTCTCCATTTTGTTCCTCAGGTTCCTCTCTATAGTCCTCTTCTCCATTTTGTTCAGTCAACTGCAACAGGACATAAAAAACATCATAATGTAACTCTTAACACCACCACTAACAATCAATTGGGTTATAGATATTTCTTTCCGTAGAAGTGGAAAAATACAATATTACTTTAGAAGAATATTTCGGTAACTTGTGTATGGTGTTAGCCATATATTTAGTATACCTCATGATTAGAATCTCCATTCTCAAGTGGCACCTCCCCTTCATCTATCTGCATATTTCTGAAAGCTTCAACAAGAGTTACATGTGATTTATCAGCATGGTTGACGTAATCCTCTGCAGGAGGGTAAACACCCCTAAAAAAAATTAACAAAATATGTTAGAAAAACATTTGTTGAAGATGTTTAGTACACAAATCACTAGCTTATAAATTAAGTTGCAAGATATATGTAAGAAAGTATGCATTTCCCCACTGACCTTGTTTCTGCAGCTTTAGATTCAACTGCTAGTGCAACTTGCCAATCTTCAAACAAATTAGGATACTCCTCAGGATCAGCCAATGATTCAGCAGCTTTTGGATTAACCTGCACGTATTAACAAATAAATCTTAAGAATTTATATTTCTAATCCATGTGCCATCTGTCAACATGACAAGAATCCCAGGAGGGGGCAACGTTGTGAGAACAGAAGCTCCTGCCCACAATATCGTGTGCTCAACATAAGTGGCTGACTGTTCTATTATAATTAAATAAAATATAGTGGAATACAAAATTACCTTACTGAGATCCTTTCTCCAAATGGCCACTATCTCTGACACCTTGCTGGGGAGATAAGATCGAGCCATTAAAGCAGCCTCAGGAATCCGATTGCTGCAAAATAGTAAAGATCAAGCCTCTCTCTCTTCTGCCAGTAATGTCATAAATAAAAGAGCACAATTGTAGAGGATTACCTTTCTACCAACAGTTGAAGGCAGTCTTCAAGTTTACCCAACATGAATAAACAAAGGAATGCAACATTGTTCTTCCCTTGCTCTTTTGCAAGAGTTGCAAGTTTTGATATTCCTTCAGCATTTCCTAAAGAAGAATATAACAGCAACAACCCACTCAAATCCATTGCATGTTTTAAACACTCCTCAGCCATTTCTAACTGCAAGAAGGGATAATACAGTGAGCTGCACTGGAACAAGAGCAATTACTCAAAAGAATCAACACCAAGTGCATCCAGAATCACAATTTATTGCAACAAGAATAAAATAAATATTTAACATCAAGTGCTTGTCCTTATTCTCCTTAGTACACATGAGCCTTAAAAAATACAGGCATCATTCTTTTCTGTGCATCTTTCCATTCATCAACAACCAATATAACTTCTATGATCCACAAAGATTTTGATAAGTTGAAGCAACCTTTCGATATGAGACCTCTCTTTTTGTAAAAGAAAACCAGAAATGGTAACACTATCATCAGAAATAGCTTGGGTTTCACTAGAAATGAACAAGACACTCAAAACGCCTCTCCTCATGTTAGAAACAAATTGGGTTTCGCTAGAGATGAAGAAGAAAACTGAAACTTAGCCAAATATAATGACTTGCACCAGAAAGTGATGCCAGAAATGGAGGATGAAGCAAGAGACCAAAAGAATAGAGAGAACAAGGTGGGTTCCATCTTGACTTGCAAAGATAGAGCACATCATGATATAAAAGGGGGGCAATATATCAAGATTGCCCCCCTTAAAAAGCATTCCAGCTTCTAGAAAGGGAGGGCAAACTTGCCCTTTTGCCCCTATTTGGCATTGCAACCATGATTTTCCCCTTTCATAGTAGTGAATTGCAATGCAACAGCTGCTACACTGAACCACAACACAATGGCCCCAAAATCATGGCAGGGTGCCACTCCACTCCTCCACAATCGCACCCGCTATTACCACTATTGACTACTATGGGCAGAGTATCAATCAGGAAACTCAATTTACATAGACGTGTACATGTATATTTAGAAATGTAATTAAGACAAATGTTAAAGAAATCACAAATAATGAAGATTCATTTGATAGAGAAAAGCACCTTTCCAGCAGACATAGCTAATTCTCCCAACTGCTTCCATTTAGACTCACTTTGCACTTCAGTGGCAATACCCTGCAAAAGAAGAATGAACATTACACCCAATATAAACTTAAGTTATCAAATTTTACAAGTCATATGAAATCAAACTTGTTCACATGAGAAATGAAAAAATATAGAAACTTAAGTTATCAAATTTTACAAGTCATATGAAATCTCCTTGAAGGAACATATGAACTTACCTTAGCAACCTCTAATCTCCCAAGCTGTATGGCCAGATCAAACCTGTAGTCAGGGTCGGTAGCTACTTCCAGGGCATCCTCTATCATCCCTCGTGATTCCAGGAAACGAGCCACACTACCATTAAAACAAGTAGAGAATTGCAGTTATGATGCATACGACATTAGAGCATCAAACATTCAAACAGAAAGTAAACACCGTACACAAATAGAAAAATATTCTCAGTGAAGGATACAAGCAAAAGAACATGTACTACATATTCATACAAGATTATACACTAATTTTATAGAAGCATGCCAAGCAATGATATATAATGACCAAGCCAGATGACTAGTGCAAGTTCAGAATAAAATATCAAAGTGGGCAAGTAAATTTTCATTAATAAACAAACAAAAAACTTGTGAGACCATATGAGTGTCAAAAGATCCTCCGATAAACAACAAAAGATCCACTTCCATTTATCAGCTGGTTGACATTTTACTCCTGAAATCAGATCAGAACTTTCCTAGAAAAAAAGGGCATGTGATGCATGACAATTATTTACATTAGCAATTTTTGTTATTTTGGTAAGTAGATTTCCATAATCTTATAACACAACCGTCACAAAAAAGCCTTTCTCAAAAGATATCAAACATAATTTCTAAATAATGAAAGGTCATTTTGAAATGAATTAACTAAAAGAAACTGCTACCTGTTATGATGCTCTTTAGGAATTGATGGTAGAATTTCATTGGCCCTTTCCAAATCACCACGCATCACAAGAGTCTTGTACTCAATCAAGCTTAAAAGTAGTGTGTATCCTATAACACTGAGAAAAAAAATCAAGAAAGATAATCAAGATTACTGCATTGAGAGATTTTGATAAAATCAAAAAATTGATCTACTTACTTGAACTCTTTGTCTATCAAATAGACCCTACTTTGGCTGGCAAGATATCCGAGCAAGTACATTGGACGGTCCAAATGAAACATTGTAGTTACCTGTATTCATAATGTAATTGTAATGCATCAACTGGCTCCATATGATCCTTGTAGTTCAATAAATGTAGACAATACATGAATTCATTAAGACAGAGCATATGATAACAGAGTTCAATAAATAAATATTCATTTCGTTTGAACCTAAAAGGAAGAGTAAATACCTCACCACCAACACAATAATTAAGCCTCCAAGAAGAGTTGTTGTAGATAAAGCAATCCCCAACCCAGATTCCTGTCCTGACACGTTCATTCATTTCATGAAGGAGCTCGAAGGCATCTTCAACACCTTGCTCATCTGCAGATCTTCCACTATCTAAATATGATGCAACAACATCTCGCTGCAACAGTGGAACTTAAAACATTTATTGTGCTTCACCAGTAAAACGCCACCAAATATTCACTTAACCAAAAAACATAGGGGGAAAACAATGCCTTTTCATAGAAAGCCAAAAAATGTAAGAAAAGAATCAAGTAAATTAGAATCCTCACATTATACTTCAGGATGTAAAATGATGTATCACTAGCAATCGTTACTAGATCACCACTATCAGCCCAGTAGAGGTTCTGATACAAAAAATAAAATGAAAAAAATTAACAAAATTAACAAGGAATAATAAGAAAAACTAAAACAGAAAAACTGATGACACCTCATGACAGCCTTACTTTAACATTAACATCAATGCGGCGAATCAACCTGCATTCAGCCCAATCATAAAAGCAGATGAAATCATTTGAGCACATTGCCAATACAGTGCCACCAAATATTCGTTCAGCTGAAAAAGTTGGTCGAATACTCTTCTTTTCCTGAAATATACAAATTTTCATTTCCAGTTGAAACTTTCCAAGAGATGACTTATTTCATTAAGCAAACAACTAAAATGAGAGAATTTTATTTTGATAACCCAGTCAGACAACATAAACAAAAATAGATAAACAATATCTTCTCATTAGCAGATTGGACGCACATTCCCCAGTCGCTTGTCATAAAAATTCTCAAGGAAAATTAATTCATTCAATAGTTTTGAAATGCGGTCCTTGTCACAACAGTAAATCAATGGCAGGACCCAGTTTGCCTGCCTTTTTTCACAGAATATTAAGAATTTGTTGGTTGTCACCATCACTCTCATCTTCAGACAGTATAAAATGAAGGAGTGACTAAAATGTAGTACAAACCTGGAAAGTTTTACTGAAAATTTTGATCTTGGATGTACTTTCTCTTACAGCATACTCTCCATCCGAAGACCAAACAAATTCCAATGCTGAACCAAATGATCTATTTCTCCAAGCCAAAGCAGTATATATAATATACTCACCATCTCCACATACAACAACAAACCTCCCATTTGGATTGTGCCTTAAAAACTGAATATAAAAGTAAATCACAAGTCAGTCACCATACATGAAAAAACAAATTAATGATGATAATTCAACCCAAGGGATGGATTGTTATTTTAAAGCTCATTTCTTTGACAATGGATTGAAGACTACAAAAGAATAGTTCCCAGATAACAACTAGTTCTTTTCATTAACCTGTGAATTTGAATGTCTAACTTTACATAATAAAACCTATATTTATTTAAACAAAAACTCATCTATGCCAGATTACATACACAAAATCAAGAGCAGAATGGCCAAGGAGATGATGACCAATTTAATCCTATAAAAAATAACAAGCTTTATGCATACAAATACAGTAGAAAAACATTAAAAAAAAAAAACCTAGGATTTAACAAAAGTGTAAAATATAAGGCATGAATCACAACAGTAAAGAAGCCAAATTTCATATTTCAAAATGTATGAATTGCTAAATAATGTAAATAAGCCTATTTCCTAAATCCACCAAGGCTTGCATAATGTCAGCATAAATGTTCTAAGGTAGAGAAGTAATACAAAAGAATGCAACTTGACATCAAGAAAAGGAATGTTCGCTCACTTGTGGATAGAGATCACAGGTGCCCAACTCCTTGACAGCCAGTGGTAACCTTTCTCCATCAGCAATCTAAAACACAGTACTTGTGTGGGTCAATAAAGAAAATCAAATTTCGACTTCTTCTTCCCATATTATAATTATACAGTTAAAAGGTAAAAATGAGCCCATACCTCCACATCTGCTCCAACACTCCTTATATTGACAGTTTGGATTTCATTATGCTTAGCCCAAATGATTTTCCCGCTGTTGTCCATGCTGGCTACTGGTTCTTCTCGACCAAGTTTCACCATTATAGTACCTTCATCATAGCCGATCACAACCCTGAGAAAAAATATGTTTTGGTAAGTTAGATGAAACGGAAGTGAAAAGAGAGACAATGACTTTTTAAGAAAAAGAAAAAGTACACTAATCAGATAAAAATATTTATTATTGAGGCAAGATTTGACCCTATTGTTCCATGCAACATGATTTGAGGGCCTACGAATATGAGACTTCAATTGCTTTCACAATTTAATCCAAAAACAAGACTCACCGACGTGAACCCTTCAAGTATCCAACGGCCCAAACTCTTTCAAGACCATAGTTCAATGTGTTCTCAAGCCTGCAAGCAGATTAAACCACCATAAGAATTTAAAAACAATAATCTCTAATAGCTAATTTTAGTAAAATCTTAAAACAAAGTGCAACATAAAGAAAAGTGACAAAGAAATATAAATAGAAGAATTTGACATCATTATCCACCTCAATAGTCACAATGTCAGAAATATCTCAATTCTCAAGTGAACATCAAATTTAGCCATCAAAATCATCAAAAGATAGGTGAAGGAGCAACAAATGAACAACAACATCATAATTTTTATAAAACAAAAAGACATGCTGGCTCCTCAATATCTGAGTTCCAAAAGTCAACAAAAATAATATTATTCAAGTTTCTAAAAGAGAGCAATGACAACAAGGGAAAGAAAAAGTAAGAGGAACGTGCCACATGGAATAAGGAAAAGTAAGGCTCACAACTCAGTAATCTGTGAACAGCATCAAATTACCTATAAGTTGTTGAATGCCAAATACGCACTGTGCCATCCTCAGAGCCAGTAATGATTATAGGCAGTTCAGGATGAAAGCATACAGCAGATACATTGTGTGTGTGACCTTCTAAAGTCTGGACACAACTTTTGGTTTGATAATCCCATACCTGTTTCAAAGATTTTACCAGGGTATAATTCATATCCATATATACACATAGGCAACCAAAATGAAGGGAAAATAGGAGAGTACGAAAAGAAAAAATAGAAAACAAACCTTGGCAGTGTGATCATCAGAACCAGTAATTAGATATGGTTTGTCTCCGCCTGTAAAGTAATCAACACAATTCACTCCTTTTTGATGGGCATCCAATGTAAAATTGGGATCAGGAGAGCCAAGATTCCAAATCTGAAAGGGAAGATAACACCATTGATTATACAATAGGTACATGGAAATAAATAAAGAAAATGCAGAAAGCAACTGGCAAGAATAACACATGTATACCTTTATGGTGCGATCAAGAGATGCACTGGCAAAGGTATTTGTGTCTTTAGGATTAAAGGTCACTTGCATGACATAATGAGAATGTCCCTCAAATATCTGGGTACAGATCCAGCCCTTTTCCCAATCCCAAAGTTTTATGAGCATATCATCAGATGATGACAGCACATAAGGAAGGGTAGGATGAACTGCCACACACCTAATGTAATCTGTATGTGCCTCAAATACTTTAACTTTATCCATTGTGTTGTAATTATATACACGAATAAACATATCATCTGCTCCTGCAACAACCCACTGTTTGCGTGCAATAAACTTGGCTGACCGAACTGCAAAATCATGCTGTATATGAGACCCATGAAATATACATAAAAAGAAAATGACTTCAGGAAAATGAATAAATACATAAACAACAACAAAAAAAAACACAGTGAAAAATTTTCATGTACCTGGTAACTCAGTAACCTCAAAAGACTTGGCCATGGTCTGAAATAAAATAAAAACATTAAAGTTAACTGCACATAAGAATCTCCATATAAATTAATAATGAATATCCATTAGAAGAAAGGCTCATGAAAATTCTAAATGTAAGGAAAAAAGTGTTAGAGAGGCTGTCTTTTAATACCTATCTATAAATACATTACATATAGAATGCATCATAGTCAATGGAATTATAAATGATCACAAAGAGAGCATGAAGCGGTCATTCAATATTAGTAGAACTAACAAAATAGAACACAAAATGTACAAAACTAAGTACAAGAGTAAAATTCTTCCAAGTCAATAATGATAATTTTTTGGGCACATAAGAGGGGCAAAAAGCCCATAGCCAATGCTGATATTACATATACAAAGGTACACACTTCATCAAACTATGAAAGTGTGCCTCAAACAGTGCAACTAACAAAAGTGTAAGGCATCAAGAATATTCAAAAGGAAGGAATTTCATCTAAAATAGTCTTCCACTCTTCCCAAATATGGGATATTAAGAATATCAATTTATGTCAAATAGGGGTAGCTACTGGCTTTTCATCTAAAACAGTCTTCCCAAATTGAAGCAATGAAGTAATTTGTTCAATGAAACACAATATATTTATATCATTCTTTTTAATGTTACAAAGGAGGTCTATGACCTGATGCAGAGAGGGAATTGATAGGCTAAAGTGGAGCCAAATTAACCTGGTTGAGATTTGAACCTAGGATTTGGAACAAACAGGTTCCAAAGGAACTTGTTGTCCGTTGTGCAATTATACTCTTGGGCATTTATTCATATCAATTTATCGGAGGGTAAATTTAACACAACTGCTCAATCTCAATCTATTTCAAGGTATAAAAAATACTACAATAATATCCAATCAGTCTTCAACATAAGTTTACTAAAGTCTGATTTGGTTTAAGGAAATGATCTCAGTTTTAACAAGAAAAAAGTTCCCCCTTATTTTCTCTACGTAAAAATAGAAAACATATTTTCTTTATTCTTACACAAAACACCCCCTGAAAGAGCCACTTTATTTACATTTTGTTTCTTCTAAAATGGCACATTATATAGGCTGACTATACAGTTACTAGAAATTTGCTTGTTGATCCTTTTCTAAACCTGCATGCATTGAGCAAAAATCATCCTAACTTCATACAAAAGGAAAGTCATTCCACATATCATCACAAATTTGAAGTTTAAAAGGATCAGTTTTTTATAAATGCTAAACTGCTAAAGTTCAATTTATCTAGGTTGTGTTTAGTCAACAGCTTAACCAAGCGCTTTTCAGGAAGCTCTCATCAAATAAGGGCTTATAAATTTGACCATAGAACTAATTGGAAGTAAGCTAAAAAGCGTATAGAAGCTCTTCCAAATGCCCTCTTAGTAGCTTAAACTATACAATCATAATATTTTAGCAGACACCAACATTTTGAACAATGCCTTCAAGTGATATACAGGCATAAACTAGTCTTTTAACGAAAGAAAGAAAATATGCCGCTGCTTTTAATTTCAAGGAAGCCACAATAGAGAGGCTCCTTATTTGTGGTCCAAACTCACTATATATAGGCACCATGCAAAAAGGTGGCTCGTTTAGTGATCTATCAACAAACACCCATGTCTGACTCAAGTGCCAATGCATAAATGAAATCAACATTACATATCTCAATTTGGTACATCATATTTATTACAATATATAAGACAACTAAAATATATTTGACATACCTGAGATTGGTAGCTCCAGATACAGACAGTTCCAGAGTATAAACTTGCTAGAATCCTGCATTAATGATGGTAACATCACACAATTCAGTATACCATTGGACTACTATTTACTTATGTTTCTAATCTTCACAATAAAAAATAAAATCAACTGTATTCCCATGTAACAGGCATAACTATTAAAGGCAAATGATCACAAATTATTCATATAGATACCACACTTGAGAAATACCAAAAGATGGAGTAAATTCTAGATATTCGTAAAAGCAAGAAATTACAAAATCAGTTTTAAATTTAAGCTTTATATTATAACATAATTCCAGAGGCAAAATCACAGAACACAATCAAGGACAAGACATTACCATGGTTCTGTTGGATGTAGATCCACAGACTTTACTCTTTCTGATCTTTGCGCAAGCTTTCTCTATTCAAATATTACGACAGCACGTCAGTTTAAGAAGCAGTCGGAAAGTTAAAAGACCTATACTATGTTTGGTTGCGGAGATATCAAATTCACAAAAACCTCGCTGACAGTATAATCAAACATTTCTCAGTAACCAAACAACAATAAACCTTAAATCAAAAGCCAAAAGAACAGTACCTTGATTTCGAGTCTGAGAGGCTGCAAATGCAAGCAACAAATAAAGAAACAAACAAAAAAGAGTCAATCCACAATTCCGCACTAGATCCCACAGGAACTAAAATCTCATGAACTAACAAAGCAAAATTAGGAGGCTCAAGTAGCAAGTTACGGATACACAAGCAATTGAAATTCGAATACGACAGAGCGCAATAAGAAAACATCAAATCGAAGCAAGTTCGCTCCAGATCTAAGTTTGTTGAGAACAGTGAAGAGTTCGCGAGATAAAAGATAGAAGAGGAAGCTCACCATTTCCGAAGATTAAAAGAACTAGCTAGCTTTGGTCGAGCGACCTCGTCGGAAATCAGAAGCCGAATTCGAAGAGCCCAAAAGATCGAACTCGGAGAGAGAGAGAGAGAGAGAGGGGGGGGAAGGGGAAGGCGACGAGGTTTGCAGAGCAAGGTGCAAATACGATGATCGATGAGAAAGAAAGAGGGAATGCTGCTTTGCAGTTAAGGCACGGATTTACGATAATGCCACTAAGCGGGACACGATCGTATTTAGCTCTGTTCTCTGTATATGGGTATGGGTAGGATGTAGGGATCTGTGATAAAATAAAACCGCGATGATAGAATGGACGGCGGAGATCTAACCATAACCTTCTATTACAGTGCTTGCAAATTACAATATGCTTGGCTTCTTGGGCCCCGCATTTTACATTGTTGATTAAAAATTAAAATTATAAATGTTATTTTATTTTATTTATTTAATATGTAATTGAATTATATAATTATCTTTGTTTATTATTTGATTATTGAATGTAATAAGATTTTAAATAAAATATTCATGGACTTCTCCTTATTCTCACTCTTCTCAATTTATCAATTCTACTCTCCTTATTTTAAGTTTGTTTTCTCTTTTAAAAGAATAAGTTAGACCATAAAAATTTTAAGGAAATAGTTTTTTGAAAAACTATTTTAATGAAGAAAAATTGTGAAAAAAATACAGCGCCAGAACTTACAAATGCACTTGTAATTTTTACAAAAACAGGGTAGCCATTACGTGTAAGTTATCATTGCCATGCTTGCATGACCGTCCTTTGGAGACTGATTACAATGCGAGTTTAACATGTCCATGTATGGTATGGTTTAAGACTTTAATAGCTATTCCTTTACCATCACTTAGATACAGTGGAAAAAAAAATAAGAGAAAAGAATAAATTTCAAATTAAAAAAATTAAGAGAAAAAATTATATTTTTATTACTGAAAGATTTTTTTTTCGCTTTATTTTCATTTCAACCAAACACAAATGCATTGTTATCGATATTTCTTTCCCTCTATTTTCTTCCTCTCATCGAAACACGATAAAGCATAACGATTAAATTGTTCAGAAAATCTATTATCTAAAATGAAAACAACTGCACGTTAATATACTTATCAACCAGCAATGAAAAGAGACTTAATTGCATAAAAAATACCAATTAAAGAAACGCAATTAATCTCCAAACTCCAATTTCGCTAGCATTTTGAAATCCATTAGGAAAAAAGGCCACCAACCTTGATTAGCAAACAACAAATTACTGTTTCAACATCAATGTTTCTCTGTTTACATGTTTACAAATTCGTGCTAACAAGAAAACAAATTCACACTTCTTCCTTAACCCGACCGGAAAAATATTCTCTTTGTACTAAAAGAATAATATGATAAATAGTAACATTCTGTCATTCAGCTAAAGGGTTAACAATGCAATATTTAATATGTACACAAAAAAATGAAGTACGTTAGAGGCATAAGGCATGATGTTATTCCAAAAACTGCATAGGTGGCCCACTCCCCTCCACAACTCATCACTACTATTGCGTCATTTAAAGGGTAAGTGCAATGAAATAAAGCTCAGGTAGGTAAAAATGATACTTCTAGATCTAGTTTGACGCCCCCATCGTAGATCATGTTATAAACTATTAATTGATAGTGTTCTATCAATCTACGATTTGTCAGTAATTTTTGTGGCTTATGTTTAAGTTTGAGGTTATGTTTAAAATTGCCATCTCTGAATAAAGACAGTAAAAACATCATCTGCATTTGTAATAGAGATCCATAGAAGGGAATGTTAAGGGAGGAGGAGGGAGATTGAATCTTGAGGTTACAGATAAAGTCGGTCCATATAAATAAAATGTACTTAAGGGAAATCTCATGGAGATATTTTTGACATGAACAAACGGTAAAAGATTAATCATTTTTCAATCCTGCTCAACAAAAACTCTGATACAATGAAAAGAAATTAAAGATAAACTTTCTTACATCTTCCTCCTTAATCATATGGTATTTGGATATATGCTGCGTCACAGATAAATGGAATATCAGCATAAATACCAACAAGAGCACACCTTATGCACTCCAAGACAGTAAAGAGATACCCAAATGACACAGCAGTCCAGAAATGCATTCCCAGTTTACCCCAGTAGACTGACAGTGGCATCCAACGGCTCACAGTCCCTATAACCTGCAGGGCAATCTCCAATAACATTCCCATCACAACATGAAATCTGAAGAAATGAGGCCATTCTTTTCTCCTCACAATGCCAAGATATGCAACAAAAAAGTATGCCATGAGAAACCAGCTTGGTAGGCTCCCAATTGCCATAAGAAAAGGGTACGTATAGAATTCAAAGCATTCCAAAAACGGGTGAAGATTGTATGCTGTCTCAGCATACATCCATGTCTCATGAAGTGGCATGAGGTAAGGAAGGCAAGCTAATGATCTCCACCACCATCTCGGTTTTTTGGTCATTGGAGGATAACGGAAGCTAGTTGGGACATCCTTCGATGCTCGAGGGACCAAATAAGACTTGCGCACCCGGGGTAACATAGGGATAGTGCGAAAGAGAAGATTTTGACCCCCACTTAAAAGCAGGCTTGAAGCAGCAGAAATGTCTGAGAATGCCATTCCTATCACAGAATAATTGTATATACAATTAGAAAATAAAGTTATCAAGGACGCTTATTGCAAAGATTGAATAGACTAAAGTGAAAACTGACAAACAAAGTTCTTAACACAATATTCTAGCCCCAATAAGATTTCATTTAAAACTATCACATTAAGTAATACTATTACATAAAGGCCATAGAGGCCCTTTCTTACCAAACATCATATACAGGTAATCAATTATCTCTATTGTGTCTAAATGTCATGTCTTTGCCATTTGCAGATCAGGGGAATCAAATAATAGTCTCACAGGTCATGACCTCAATAATTCATAACTACTTGTAAGGAAAAGAGAACGTGATAACAAATAAGCATGCCATGTACCTCTTGGCAAGTAGGATTTACATTCTAAATTATGTCCCCAAAAGCTACGAATGTTTGAGACGGCAACCTTAGCAGGCATCCGAGAAGCGCAACGAAAGACTGAGGTAGTTGGTATGACAAGGTTGCATGACCTAGAATTCACAGGGGCACACCCTTGGGATGCAATGCATCCATTTTGAATCATGGTTGGTCAACTGGTTGAAGAACATAACAATAAATAACAGCAATAATAAGAACCTCGGGAAATTAAAGATTGAAAAAAAAAGGTATGCAACATTATAACCACATCCCTGTTTGCTTGGCTTTGCGGTGTGTCGAAGACTAGCAACAATCTAAAGACATGGATAAGATACTTTGTTTAACTTACCTCAAACTTGGTACCAATGTATTGCTCCGAGGGCCAAAGCAGCACAGCGAGGAGTGCTAATTTGCACGCTTAGGCTATGCGGTTCATGTCTAGGTTTATCTGCCAGCGCCTGTACATCGTTCTGCACAAAACAAAGAGATAAGTAAAACAGTATGTGTCTGAATTGGGCTGGACAGTTGTTTTCGGAATTCAACTACGGGCCTAAATTATGGACCAAAAAAACAGTAGAAACCTAGGCCCAATGAAAAACTATAAACAGTATAAAGCTTGAGAAATTTGTTCAACTCGTCTCTTTTACATATAAAAAACAACTGTTGACTACAAACTATTTTCCGGAACAAAAAAGAAAACATTGAGAATATAAAGGGAGATTTAATTTTAGGAAATATTTTTTTTATTTTTACTGTAAAATAGTTACATTATTTTTTTATTTTTAAAGATTTGTGTAAAAAATAGTAAAACTAAAAATGTTAATTGTACAATAAAATTAGATAATTTTGTTATGAATTAAAGGAAAATATGAAGAGAAGAGAGAAAAGGGGGTCATAAAATGGGTAACGTGATAGAGAGATGGATAAAAAAAAAAGGTAGTAAATATTTGTTGCAAAAAATTATTATAGGAATATTATAATTCATTTATGATTGTTTGATCTCGTGATTGAATTTTAATCATATTTTAGGATACGATCACAAGGTATCTCCCTACTTTTTTGAAGTATATATAGGACTAATTCTTGTTCAAGTATTCATCAAACTTGGATCACAAGATGTTTTCGATAGGTTTTGAACCCAACGCTGTGCCTACAGAGTTCAATCGGCCAATCAAGTCAATTTTTGTGGTTCAACCAAGCTTTTACATGCTCTTTAGCTTATCATCCGATCCCTTCCCATCACTAGGTCATATACCCCATTTATTGTTTAATAATATAGGGAGGAAGTGCACCTGGTTTTAGAAAAACCAAAACCAAAATTGAATCAATCATTATAACTAGGAAACTAATAAAGTTGAAGTATAGATAAATTAGAACCATAAGGTATATTCCTAGAATAAACTCCTCCACTTTTCAATTTTCTCAAAGCTTCCCTTGTGTCCCTTCACGTTCATCCCTCAAAATAAGGAATCACTCAATAGAAACACTAAATACCAAAACTTTTTCCCTAGCCAATACTTCTAATCTTTTATTTAGTATTGTCTCTACGCTCTTGCTGTGTGACAGACGTGTGGATTCCATTTCATGCGTCTTTGTGGTCCTAAGCAAAAGAACCCATAGTCTTGTTATGTATGTTGGTTCAAGTTAATCCCATGTAATGTCCCAGTGTATTGCTTACATCAAAAGAAACTATTAATTGATTAGGCTTTGTAGCATTACTGCTGAATCCCTTGTCCTCTTGCCTTTTCTTACACCAACTAAGGTATAGGTCGTCTAAAAGGAAAATTTTGTAGCAAACAGGTTTTGAATTGATGTTGCTGCTAAGAGATCCGTGTAGCAAACCACCAAGATATTTTTAACAGCTAAAACATTTTTTATGGATTAGTTTATTCAATTTGGCTCCACTTACAGACTTCCCTCTTTAAGATTCAACGGAACAGCAAGAGAACCATCTCCAACTTTTTGAAAATATTAATAAAATGAGTCCACATTGCCATTAATTTTTGTGGTTTATGCTACTCTCTATCACAAGTGACCATTGTTCGCAATAGAAAATGCTTTGTAAATGTTAGCTAAAAGTGTGTAGATACTTGAGAAATTGACAACAGCACTATGCACATGTTGTTATGCGGGAATCAATTTATAGTTACTTGCTTTTTTATGTGACCTTGTTAATAAATCCATGTTATATTATTAAGAATACTCGGTGCATACCAGGAGTTTAGTTCCTGCTCCTATACATAAGTGGGTCTTTAATTAAATTTATTTTAGTGCTATAGAAAAAGTGGCATGGAGAAATTATGTTAGATCATTAAGAAGAAAAAAAACCAAATTCCTTTCTCCCAAATAAAGTTTAGGGGGGATGATGTATAAGAATTAAGATATCAACGCTGACCTAGAATAACAAAATAGCTATCTCGAAGTTCAATTATCATGATGGCAAGCATGGGTTCCCATCAAACCTCTTTTTATTTGGTAGTAAGCGGAGAACCTTTCAAAATGAGTCTAAAGAGAAAGGTAATTGCATATGGTCCACCATTTTGTTCCTTTTGAATTGGCAACTCATCTAATCCATCAATTGTGGATACCTTATAAATCTTGCATTACAATTTTTCCTTATCTTGTACAATCTATTTCCGGGCAGCAATCAAACACAAC
Organism: Abrus precatorius; assembly: GCF_003935025.1. Lineage (NCBI taxonomy): Eukaryota > Viridiplantae > Streptophyta > Magnoliopsida > Fabales > Fabaceae > Abrus > Abrus precatorius. The sequence continues at coordinate 339,434 of NW_020874351.1, read as the reverse complement.
TCCCTCTCGCCGCGTATACAAGTCTGTCTCTTTTCCCTTCATTTTTTGAATTGAGTGAACAAAAGAAATAGAATCTACTCCATCTAGCTAGGGTTCCACCCAAGTCAAAATGTCCATCTTGTTTCACAAACTTTATTGGTTCTTGATATATTAATGTGAGAACAGGATTCACATTTGAGCTTCGAGAAACCTTTGAAGGCGGAACAGAAAAAGCAGTTCTATTTAGTACGAAAATTTCAAGCATGGAATGCACATAAAATATGATATATATACAGTTAAAAAAACTATTTTTATTTCAAAAAAGTATTAATCTCTTTCCTATTTATTTATTTATTTAAAAAACAGGAAAGGAAATATGATTTTCGTCCCTCTGGAAATAATCATTTTTTAACTGCTTTGGGGAAAAAAACTGAAAGCTTTTTAAAATGCAAAATAAACAAACATAAACTCGTATGTACTATGCAGTATAGTGGTAGGATAATGCTATCAATTTTATGAATGATCGAAGGACTCTGAAACCATTAAAATCTGTGGCCAAATTATGGGTGGGATCATGATAATGAATTTTTGTTATAGCCTTTATTAGCAGCTATCCAGGTGTAAACTTTCTAATGGTTAATCTTCGAAGTGGGAATATAGATGGGGCATTTTGGTTCCCATTAATGTATAGCAGCATTCTTATATGAAACCAAACCTCAGTTTCAAATGGATCTAAAAACAACTATGATTGCTATTTATCGTGCGCATTGATTAATATTTTTTATAAATATATAATAAATATATTTCTTTTACAATTTTAATATAATTTAAAATAATTTTTAATAAAAATTTTACTTCTAATTCTTTAATGAATGTGGTAAGAACATTATTTAGCACTACCCATACTTTATATATCTGTAGGAAGAATAACATATCTGGATTAACGGTGGGTCTAAATTTGTTTGACCCAATTTTGTCAAAAGATGGGGCTAGAAAGATTTTGGTGAGAGTTCATTCTGACAAAGTTGGCACTTGTTGCCATATAGACCCCAGCTTTTGTATAAACAAAACCAGAAATTTAAAAACTATATTCAGCTTCTGAAGACTGTTACTTATTCTGTTTAAATGAGAAATGTTTTTGAAATGAATATCAATAAATAAATTTAAAAAAATAAAAGAATGGGGTGTAGGTGATGGATGTAAAAGACAACAGTATACTGCAACCGTCTCTTGATTTTTAAATAACATCCGTAGAATTTGGAGAATTTGTTCTTGGTTTGGATATATCCATCGAATTGGGTCCTGCAGCAAGCAATGTTGCTACATTGGAAGGGGATCTTCATATGACATGCTTGCTTGTATAGGCCAGTTCTCATGCACTTGCCTTATTAGGGGAGCCAAAAGGAAAATGACTTTTGAGGTTGGTTCTTTCGTTGCATGCAAGAGTTTATGATTAAAAAAGGGAATAAGATCAGTTATAAAGCCCAATTACCCCAAAACAATAACATGGGTTCTGCTTAATTTCACATTTAGGTTCTATGATTTGAGTTCTAGTTCATATGATTTTTATTCAATAAAAGTAAATTATCTCTGTTTTTATGAAAGATCGCCCTCTAATTTAACCTATTAAAACATCGGTTGATGTTTTTAAAATATGGACTGTTTATATATTAATTAAACTGATAAAGATATATAGCTATTTACAATTCATAAATCTAATTATAAATAAAAGTTGTCAAACCATACATACACACGTATGCAGAATGAAGAAGAAATGAATTAGTCATTAGATTTATTCTCATCGATATAAATTATACTAAACAGAGATGAAAAAATCATGAAGTTAGGTCTTTACCAACAATATTACACACTAAGTATCTCGTAGCAATGTAGTAGACATGGAACAAATTCGCCGAGAAGATAATACTTTAAAAAACAAGTGTGGTGCTTTCGGTAAAGTTAATCTCAAGTTAAATTACTTCCGTTGTAAGTGCAAATCAATTTTGGGTAATTGCATTGCCTAATTTGATTCATGCTTAGGTAGGTTTAAAGCCTAATACTTATTGTTAAACATGTTAATTTCTTTAACATTACATTACCTTAGACATAAAAAATTATTGTGTGATCCAGAGTATATGATCTCGGCTACTTAAATTTAAATATATGTCAAAAATTGTATCATTTGTTTATTGGTCAAAACCATCATGTAGTAATTCTGGATTTACTTAAAGAAATTGAGGTGACTGAATTGCTTGAGAAATGAAAAAATTTTGAATGTATAAAAATATTTCACTCCACATCATTTAAAAAATCTTTACTAATTATTATTTAGAAAAATTATAAATGTTGTCTGAGTAACATTATGATAATACACTTAAAAGGTTGAATAGATTCATATGCCTCATATTTCTAAAACGTTAATATTAAATTAAGTGATTAAAGTTTGCTTTTGATATATACTGAAGGACATATATCATAAAACAAAAACAAGAAATTGAGTTACTGAACTACATCATATGTTTTCAATTATATATTAGTTAAGGTGTATTTGAATAAACAGTTCAATTAAATATTTATTTAAAAGTTTAATTGTATATAAATTTATGTCATAAATTTAACCATTTAATATAATTTAAAACTATATCAACAAATTTATTAAAATAAGTTTAAAAAATTATAATAATCATAAGTTCAAATAAGTTCTCTATCAGGAATAAGATTTAGTTTTGTATTATGGGAAGAAACATGACAAGATTTTGATATTTTTAGTTGTTTCAATAGTTATCATTCAATATCTTTTTTTACATTGAATGTGCAGTTATGATGCAATTGGGAATGTGCCAACGTATCAAAGGCATGAAATTTTACAATTTTGTGGACAATCTTTCCAATTGTTTATTTATTTTATTAATTATATAATATGCTACCATTCACTTAAAATTCATTTTAGAATGAAATGATTTATTATATTTTTAATTACATTCACTCTATAGTTTTTGTAATGTTACTCAATATTTCTACTAAATAAGTCAGATAAAATGTTAATTAACAGTGTATCTATCTTAAGTCAAATTTATTCAAACATAAATTCATTTTAATGCTACAAATTATAATTAAGAAGTCAACGGTCATTACTACATTTTCAGAAGCTTCTCGACACAGCCAAGAGGGGCTTTCTCTTTGCAGAAGCTCACTCTTTAAATTGGTTTCCTTTCGTTGACCTCATTCATAGGTCAATATATTCTTACCAAACAGTTTCGTGACATCTTATATGAATTGTATGCAGTTATTTTTTTTAATCTAAACATACTTTAAATTATTTATCAAAATAATAAATAAAAACATTCCTTCTCATTTAACTAATTATGTGCTTAGTTAGTTTCTTCACTCTGGTTAGCCCATCACACCAACCAATACGCTGTAACATTTTTTTTATAATTTATAATAATGTTTTTTAGGGTAAGTTGATGTCCATCGAAGGTGGTGATGACGAGTGAACCTATAAAATCATAAAGTTATAGTTACTCAAACATTTGATAGTGTCACTTTGTCATTCTAATATTACAGAAGCCGGTTTCAGTTGCTAATAATTAATGTTTATAAGTGATGTTGTGACAGCTAGAAGTGGTGTATTTAATTTTAAATTTTATATGCTTTTGCTTGAAATTTAATATTCATATAAGAATGCAGGGAGGGAAAAAATAATTTGAAACTGTTTCTTGTTCCAAATTACATTTCCTGGTGTCCTCAAATGTTTCAAATATTAACATTAGTAACCCACTTCGGATATTGGTTAAAAAAATTTAAAATATTTTTAATTAAAAATAATGCTAGAAACACATTAAAAATTATGGTAACTCTATATTAATAATTTTTTAACTAATATTTAAGACACCATATAGCATTTATCTTAGTATTATTAAAATGTATCAATATATTTTTCTTTTCTTTTTTTTGTTGTGATGATAATATTTCTTTGGAAATAGGAAAGCATGTTTGGCATTTGTACTCACTAGCGTATGCGTAGTTTAGTTTTAATAAAATCAAATTTATTTTCTAAACTAAATATACAATTTTCATTTTAAAATTGATTTAATTTTTTTTGCAAATCAGTTTGGTTTAGGCTTAATTGATTTTAATCTGTAATAGAACTAATTTTAAATCAGTTTCTGGACAAAATTAGTTTTAATTTTAGGACTTTAAATGACTTTCACACACTGATATTACATAATAATTCAGTGAGTAAAAAATTATGAAATTGAGGATGACTTTGATATAAATTTGAAGTTAAAAAGTTGAAAACAGATCCACCTATATTTTTTCAATGTTAGAAGGGCATCATAATTATGAGATTTGATAGTAAAACTTTATCCTTTAGTAAATATCATTTAAATGACTATAAATATTGTCACTTTTTTGTAAATACTCGTAATTAGTTTTCCTTTGTTAATTATTGAATTAAATGTAATAAATATTTTAAATTGAATAATAATAAATGTTAAAAGAGTAAAAAAATTTCACACTAACGTAAAGTCTAAAATTTTTTTACTCAATTTAAATTTTTTATTTAACTTATATCTAATAGTCAATAAAATAAATATAAAAATTTTTAGACTTATACTATATAAAAAGAATCTTTTCCAATGTTAAATTATATTTTTATATTTTAAAAATAAACTTAATCAAATAAATTATAATAAACAAAAAAAACACCTCATTAACAAATGATAACAATATTTTAATACATAACATATTTTTTAAATTTTTTTTACTAATCTAAATAAACTAAAAAAAATTATTTTTTTCATTCTTATTATTATTCATCTAGTTGACATATTATTTTTATTTCTTTTCTTTTTTTATTTTTTTTTATTACCAACAAACTTAAATACAATTTCTTAAATATTATATATTATTTTTCAATTAAAATTAAAATTTTACATCAATAAAAACTCAATACTCAAAATCATTACAAATTATAAAATAAAACGTAAATTTTAATTTTTTAAAAATTACATCTAAATTTTATCTTTACGTTATATATCCATAAAAAAAAATGGGTCGAAGTGAAACATTTGAAGCAAAACCGAATATTCGAACAATGCAAGTTGGCAACAGTAACCCCCACCCTACAGCGACAGACACCTGCTACCTCTGGAGTTGATGCTACGGTTTCCCTCTCTCTATAAATGCACAGCTCCTGAATGTATGTGCAGTGAAGAGTGAAGAGTGAAGAGTGCAAAGCAATGGGTGTGAACTCCAACAGAGTCGAACACTTCGTATGCAATGGAAGCAGCATTAAGATCCAAACCGATATACAAATGCCACCCTTTGAAATCCACAAGGTTCGCTTGCCACCACAACGCACCACTTTACAAAAACTCAGACACAGACTCTCTGAGATTTTCTTCCCAGATGACCCACTTCACAGGTTCAAGAACCAAACTTCCTTCATGAAGTTCCTTCTTGCTCTTCAATACCTGTTCCCCATTTTCCAATGGGCGCCTCACTACAACCTTTCTCTCCTACGTTCTGATATCATCTCTGGTCTCACCATTGCTAGCCTTGCCATTCCTCAGGTTTGTTTTCTTCACTTTTCTTCATTATATCAATATGTTGGGACATACAAGAGGGCTTAAGCACTAGAGAGATCTTTTATCAATGGGTCTTGAACAAATCATGCAAGCAGATTTGAATAACATACCCAACATAAAACATTAAGGCTATTAGGCTGTGAGTCTTTGTTGCTTATTTGTTGCTAAACTTCTGCATTTTAACCCGTTGTGAGACTTCTTCACTCGTAATTGCTACCTCAACCCAATAGCCACACGTGCATGCATTAATGCATATATATGCATGACTTTGTTTTGCAAATTAATATCTCTTTTTTTGCAGGGAATCAGTTATGCTAAGCTTGCAAACTTGCCACCCATTATTGGATTATGTTAGTATTCTCTATTTCTGCACGGCATTGAGTTGTTATTATAGATATATGTGCTTCTGTGTGATTAATGATCTCAAGTGACGTTTCCAAGTGGTGTGAATATCATGCAGATTCCAGTTTTGTGCCCCCATTGATATATTCTCTGCTTGGAAGTTCTAGACATATTGGTGTTGGTCCTGTTTCGATTGCATCCTTGGTCATGGGATCAATGTTAAGCGAGACAGTTTCTTATACTCAAGATCCAATCCTCTATCTTAAATTGGCTTTCGCTGCCACTTTCTTTGCCGGTTTATTCCAATCTTCTCTGGGTATATTAAGGTATTGCTAAATCATGCAACCCCGAGTTTTAAACTTTTTTGGGATTTTGATGGGAAATTAGCATAATGCCATGAAAAGGGGCGATAAATTGTTTATTTTTTAATGAAATGGGTTTTTTCAATGAAGTTTGAAACTTGGGAAATTTAGTACCAACAAGTTGAAGCAGGCTATAATGATTGGAATTTGGTAAATTATATTTTATGATTAAGATTAACCTTTGATGTTCTATATTTACAGGTTAGGCTTTGTAATAGATTTTCTCTCAAAGGCAACGCTGGTGGGCTTCATGGCTGGTGCAGCGATCATTGTATCACTGCAGCAGCTGAAAGGGTTGCTTGGAATAGTTCATTTCACTAGCAAGATGCAAATAATACCTGTAGTGATCTCTGCTTTGAAGCAAAGAGACGAGGTAGGTATATTTTGTTTGATTTTGATATTTTATTCTACACAGTTTACAACTGTTTTGAAAAATATATGCTAAAGGTGAGAAATTATTATTTTAAAGGACGGCCACAATTGTTCTTAGATATATTTTATGATTACTGTTTTGCATATATTAAATTTGAAGGGTAATATTGGTTGGACTGTAAAGCTACTTTTAAAAACAAAAAATCCCCACCGCATAACTCTTTAAACCATTCTGATAGCACTGATTCTGCTTTAAGAAATAAGAACACCATGATTGAGATTGCTAACCAAAAGCCATCAATTTGTTGATATTCTCTTCTTTGACTTGTATATTAAGGGATCAGATTCCAACTATTAATCAAAAAAACTTTTCTTCCTTCTAATTATGTCATAAATGGAATAATTAAGGGTCACTTTTAAATGAAAATGCGTATTTCATATTTGTCCTAGTTATGAAAATCAATGTAAGAATAATTACGTATATGCTTATTAAATTTTTTGAGCAACTTGTGCAGTGGTCATGGCAAACTGTCCTGTTGGGATTCAGTTTCCTAGCTTTCCTGCTGATGACAAGGCACATTGTAAGATTCTATATCTTGCTTACAAAAATATATAGCTCAGACAATTCATCAGCTTCTTAACATCTGAAAATTCTTAATGATTGCAACAGAGCTTGAGGAAGCCAAAATTATTCTGGATTTCAGCTGCAGCCCCGTTGACATCAGTTGTTCTATCGACCATTTTAGTCTTTATTCTGAGAAATAAGACCCATAAAATTGCTATCGTAAGAAATGATATTCCACCTTCTGTTTTTTCTCAACATCCAAGAAATGCTCAGATATATATTTTCTTCCAAAATAACACTATTTTTCTTTTTCCTGTCCTTGTCTCTGGCAGATTGGTGAATTGCCAAAGGGACTTAATCCACCATCATCAAACATGTTATACTTCAATGGTCCTTATTTGGCTCTTGCTATCAAAACAGGACTTGTCACAGGGATCCTGTCCCTCACTGTAAGCTGTCCCAAACCTAGAGACATAATTGATCATGGACCTTTTCACTAAAATTACATGTTTTAATAATATACCCTACTTCTTAGACTTGGCTTAAATGCACAATGACGAAGACTATGATACACTTGCTGTTTCAGGAAGGTATTGCAGTTGGTAGAACATTTGCTGCACTTAAGAACTACCAGGTGGATGGAAACAAAGAAATGATGGCCATTGGTCTCATGAACATAGCTGGCTCTTGCTCTTCATGCTATGTCACAACAGGCAATGATTCTTCTCTCACTTAACCACGTAAATAATAGTTATATTGTTGAAGAAATGGAAGTTTTGATAATATGTCCACTCTAAAAGTAAAATAAACTTGCAGGATCGTTCTCTCGATCTGCTGTTAACTATAATGCCGGAGCACAGACAGCAGTCTCAAATATAATCATGGCTTCAGCAGTTCTAGTGACCCTTCTGTTTCTCATGCCTCTGTTCTATTACACCCCAAATGTTGTCTTGGCAGCCATTATCATCACTGCTGTTGTAGGGTTAATAGATTATCAAGCTGCATATAAATTGTGGAAGGTTGACAAGCTTGATTTTTTGGCTTGCTTGTGCTCCTTTTTTGGTGTTCTCTTCATTTCAGTGCCTTTAGGCCTTGGAATAGCGGTAAGCTTATAATTCATTAATCGGTTTCCTGTTATTATTAAGCTAAAAACATATTGTAAGCTAATGCTTTGTATTAATAATATCACTGACATCGCCAAAATCTTCAGGTGGCAATATCAGTCTTCAAGATCCTGCTTCATGTCTCTCGGCCAAACACACTGGTTTTGGGGAATATACCAGGGACGCCAATATTCCACAACCTTAACCAATATAGAGAAGCTTTGAGGATTCCTTCATTTATCATTTTGGCTGTTGAGTCTCCCATCTACTTTGCTAATTCAACGTACCTGCAAGAAAGGTTAGATAAGGCGATAGATTGTCAATTTGTGAAGTTTTCTGAGTGATTCTGAGATTCCAACCATTTGAGAGCTTCTCCTGCTATAGGATACTGAGATGGATTCGAGAAGAGGAAGAGCATATAAAAGCAAACAATGAAAGTACATTGAAGTGCATAATTTTGGATATGACAGGTGTGTATTTCATCTCGCTCACAAATTTTATCCATGTGAGATAGTTTTGACTGAAAAAAGCTTTTTTTTCCATCCCAGCTGTTACAGCCATAGACACAAGTGGGATTGACACATTATGTGAACTGAGAAAGATGCTGGACAAAAGGTCACTTCAGGTATAGATACTAACGGAGTAACGGTAACATTATAGACTTGCCCCACTTTTCTTTATAAACTCTACAATCATAATTGATGGCTATTTGCTGCAGCTTGTGATGGCAAATCCTGTTGGAAATGTGATGGAAAAGTTGCATCAGTCAAATATTTTAGATTCCTTTGGGTTGAAAGGGGTCTATCTCACAGTGGGAGAAGCTGTGGCTGACATTTCATCTTCCTGGAAAGCACAACCTTGATTTCCATAGATGAATTTCTAGAACAAAGGAAAAAGATTACGGGTTTTAACTTCTTGGAGAAAACTCTTAACGTTAGAAGTTTTTTTGCCTCTCTGAGACAGTCTACTTTGTTTTGGTAGATAGCTTGAAAAACAAGCATTGTTATTTCAGAAGAGCGTTTCTTATCCCAGGATGTTTTGACTTTTATGCCTTTGGTTACTTCTGTCCATTTTTGGCTTTTGTTAGGAAAGAGCATCCAAGCTAAAAATATTGGGATGACTTTATTCTGTGGGCATTGATAAATATGAATAGATATTTCAACAACAAAGAAGGAATCAAAGACGGGCGTTCCCCTCTTCTCCCTTTTTTTCGGATATGACAATCGTTTTTTTTTTCCCCTTTCAATACAAACTCATTATTCAAATAAACGTCGCACTAATCATAAGATAAAGCGATTGTTAGTGGAGCCAGAGCCCCCATGCCTACGTGTAAATCAAGTAATTTGTCTTGCAATATTTATAGTTAAACAATCTTCATTACCATGACAAGGTATTAATAACTCCGGTTTAACGTAGAAATGAAGAAATATTATCAATCACATAAAGGAAAGTCAATCCAGATATTTATCAAGGTGAACCATCGTATGATGCAATTCTTTTTATTACAGGTTCGATTGTTATTAATAAGGAACTACAGTGGCAATGTAACAATAGCAATTAAACTATATATAGAACATCATCAACCACAAATCGTGGCGTGCATATTTATCAATCAATAAAGAAGTTAAAAACAAATCTGGCTAAGAGGCTCATTCTGCTATCTGATATAATAACCCCATTAAAAGTAATGGTAAAAGTAATGGGATGGGGCAGAACTAACATATAATTTCAAGAATATAAAAAGATCCGAGTGCTCACAAAAAGGGTGAAAAGAATAAAAACTCTATCAACTAAACGCATCATCTTAACCAACACTAAAAAAGAGGGAAAATCGAAATAGAATGAGAACAAATTACATTAAACTTTCAGAATTTCCTGAAAAATTATGTACCTAGTCTCATCTGGTTATCTATCTTTCACTCTATTGAAACTAAAGAATGGAAAGGAAAAGTAGGTCTTTCAATGCCCAAATAGAACTATTCACTCCACGGGCTTTGTCTTGGAGGTAATCCAATATATAAAAACTCAAGTTGTTACCATCCTGCAGCACTTCCTTCTTGAATTCAGGATTACTTCAGTCAATCAAACATCTGCAAGGAACTCAACTGTATTAAAATAAACGAATAACCAACTAATATTTGGAAGTACAGAAAACAGACAACAATGTAACACATCATTATGTCCAAATAATAAAAATTCTTAATTAAAAAATGGTATTAATTCAAAAAGACAGCAACTTTTAAAGTTTGCAATGGATTTTTTGAGGTCCTCCCTTTTTTCAGGGAGGATGGAGCCTCTAATGAAATTTACCGGATATAACCACTGACGAGTTAGGCATTTTAAAATGTTAATATTTTATGTTTTTATTATTCAGTTGCTTCTCAACTTCACGATTAAACAAACCCCAAGTCACCTGCGACCATTTTTTAGGTCATCTTCCACAGCATCTGCTGCTTCACCATCGGTTGGGGTTTTCATCCATTGCTTCTCACTGCCACTGCCATTTGCTGCTGAGCTGGGGTGTCAACAGCTGGCTTAGAGAATGCAGACAACTAGATGACTTGGTTTCAGTTTGGTAGGTAGTTTGATGCTAGGGGAGATGTCATGGTAATTGACAGGATCTGGAGGTGGTTTCATGGTGAGTTCACAGGTTTGGGATGTTGGCCTGGATTGGAGGTGATGGGTTTGGACAGAGAACAGAGGCTTAGCACACGGGGTTGGTACCAGTTTGAGTCTGGGCTGAGATGCAGAAGGTGACTTCACCAGCCTTATGGCAACAAGGGGGAGGAGAGGTCACTGGGAAAGTCGCGAGTGAGTTTTAGAGGAAGGGGGTAATTTCCAATTTCAAAAACTATTTGACACTGAATAAGAATCTTTTATCAAATTAAAATTCTAACCTTTAGATTTTCACAACTTCTGATTTCAGCCTTATATCTAATCGGAGTATGAATAACCTAATCCTATTTGGGGTATTGAAGACAGTTTTGGTTTTGGGACTTTCCTACAAGTATGCTCCATATGAGACAATCTAGCTCAAGGCAAGCACTAAATGTGGGCACCTCTCCTAGTGGGGATTCAATTCGCCACTTTGTAGGGAACTAGCCCCTTCTGCTAGACCCAACACCTGCTGGTTTCAGGACATGGGGAGCATGCAGTGCATACTACTGCTAGGATCAAACCCCACTGCTCTCTCTAGGTGTCCCACCTCTATACCATGAGCTACTGAAAGGGACATACTATAAAACTTGATGATAAGCAAACTGAAATGACAATACAAAATTTAATGATTAAATTAATGTCCCACTAAACATGAATATTTCAAATCTGAAAGCATAAGCATTCCAAAGGGAAAAGGCAAGCAAGGAAGAAAAAGAGCAGTCAACAACACAACATATAGAAGTTAATCATAAGCAGAGTTTGACAGCCTGAACATATATTCAGGTTTCTGAAAATAAGTAAACACATGAAAAAAGGATACAGTAAAACATATAAAATATGTTACTGATAAACAAATCTATAAACAGCACGTCCAATTAGCCAGCCAAACATCACTAAAGGAGAAAGTTCTTACTTGAACGATATCGTGTTATTGGTATCTCCCGGAGCTCTCGCCTGATGCAAAGATATTCACCTAGCAAAGCCATCACTGCAATTCCAGAACCATTCACAATCCACCATGTTATAGAGGAGGGCCAACCCCCATAAACAATGCATATAAAAAGATGGATGATGTAGAGTGTGGCTGAAAAATCCAAGCACTTCTTTGCTCTTTCAATCACATAAAGCATATACACCGCCCTGCATAAAAACAATAGAGGCATAAGGACAGCGTAAAGCTACTGCATCACTTCAGCCAAAAGTACATAAAAGCCATAACCCAACGGCTAAGAATGCCACCTTCAGTTCCCTCCTCCCACACAAAATAATCATGGAACAAACACCATATTTGACATAGTCATTAAATCTAAACCATTAAAATAATAAAATTCATTGCATTATGAAAGACCAAATCGTTTCCTATTTTGTAATAGTCCAAACACAAGATCTAACTGACAAATCAAATCCCATTCATTTTATATTCCAAACACACCAAAAGAAAGAGACACATAAAAGTTCCTAATTAAAGCACATCTATCTCAAAGGTTTAAAGCTTAACTTTTTGTTTTTCCCCATACTGGAATAAAGTACAATCAATCAACACAGAGAGAAAAAAAATAGTTATGAATAAACACTCATTCTTATAAGCTTGAGGGCATACCGCTGGTAAACCAAACAAAAAAATGAAAAAAAGAAAGAGGAAAGATGCTAACTACAAGGTTAAAATAGTTTTAAAAATGCTAAAGGTTCAACAACTTTGTAGAAGGTTAAAAAAATAATAAATGGAAAATTTTTATGAAAAAAGTACATATTTATTATAAGTTACAAAAGTATAAACACTGTTTTTTTTTTTCAATAAAATTTTACCATTATTAGTTCTTTATCCTCAGGGCTGAGTTTAACATTTTCCAAAAAATAATGATAGCACATAACCTTGTAAGTTAAAAACTATATGCACCAGTAACACTATTAAGGAATAGGCAGTGAAGTCACAATCAGGAAGTCGTAACACTGTCTTAATTGAGTATAATCAGCAATCAATTACAGGCAAACTAATCACCAATTCAAGCATAGTGTTTAAAAGTGAGTAAGGTGGAACCGAACAATTACCCTGCAACTGAACTGAGCAGAAATGAAGCAATAACACACAATCCAGTGACGGTAGAGGTAGTGACGGCAACATAGTCAAAGAAATACACGAGGCTCATCCGAGATACACGAGTTCCAACAAGTATCGACAAGAACAATCCCAGGGTGATATAATACAAACATTGAAGACAAACAATTTGAGCAACAATAAGCCAAGGGTCCCATACCACCGCACCATAGAACATGACTCCGACCCAACAAACACTCAAAAACACCTAATCCTCTCCGAAATTTCCTCAACAGAATCAAAACCCAGTTCTTAAACTTTCTCCACTATAGCAGCGACCTAATTACTCAAATCTCCACAATTGAAGCCACACCACTCGTCATTCGAAAAATTTATTAAATTTAGAGACCCCAGTTCCCTTAAAGCAGTTCAAACCCCAAATCGAGGTTGTTACGTTCAACCCCCCAAAGCAAACGATGGGTCTATTTGCAATCAGATCTGGTTTCTGGACGCTATAACCGTTGATGGAGATAACCGACTGAAAGAGAAGATCACCATAAGAAAATCGAAATCAATATAAGTTCATGATCGATGTATCTTATAAGAATTGAAGATGGGGGAGATTCCTACTTTCTGGAAACACTGAGAAAAACAGACAAGAGTGTGGAAAAAATTACAGATTGTGAGAACTCGCCGAACACTGAGCAGGAAAAGAACAAATTGCTGTGAGAGAAAATTGGAGTGTTCTCCTCCGTCGATGGAGAGTGACACAAATTTTGGGAGAAAAATTGCAGACAAATGCACCAAGGGTGAAGTTCCAACTAGATGTGTCGTTTAATCCAATAATTAGTCGTTTGTCTATCCTTGGCGTCGTCTAATGCTAAATTACTTTTTTTTTCAATTATTTTAATAAATTATTTTTTTAATATATATTCAGACATATGAAATGAGTTTATACATGATAAATTATTATTGAAAAATATAATACATTACAGAATTTACTGCATGTATAACATTAAAAATTATAATTTCTAATAAAATTTTATTATCTATTAATTTTTTATTATGTTTTTTTAAAAGAAGATTTTTAAAATAATTTGTTATATACTCTTGTGATACTTTCTTTAAAAACGTACAACTATATATATATATATATATATATATATATATATATGTGTGTGTGTTATATTAAAAATATATTTAATAATTAGAATAACTTATAAAATTATAAGATAAGAAAATTTTAAATTTTATTTATTAAAAAACCGTTGATAAAATACACAATTAGTATATTAGAATGATTTGTAATAATGAAAACATATTATGATGTGGAACGAACTTTACTTAAAATTTAATTATTATGATAGAGATAACTTTCCTTAGTTGTCATCTCAGCTCAAACATTAATATCACAACTATACGAGTAAAATATTATTTTTTAAAAAATTATCTACTTAAAAGGATTACTTGGATAATTATATTTGTTTGTATACTCGAAAAAAGAAGAAAAAATATATTATATAACACAGTTATAATATAATAATGAAATTCAACTTGCTCTTTAGGAAATTTTTCTTTACAATGTTTCAATTTTAAATTGCCACATTAAGAAAAAAATCTTATTGTCAGAAATATGTACAATATGGTTAAATTAGTTTTTTATAAAAAAAAATCAGCTACACTATACGTTATCTTAATAAATTTAATTAAGTTTCTTACAGACCAATTTATGCATATTTAACTTATTTACTTTTTGTAGGACTGAATTCTTATTTTGAACTAAATCAAATTTAAAAATTACCCAACTTATTATTAATTTTTAAAATTAATTTAATGTTAAATGTAAATATTTCATGGCTTAAAAATCATCAATTTATTACAGACAAAACGTAGAGGAAAAATAAAATGGTAATTTTAGTTTTTTCTCTGTCTTTTATTTTTATTTTTATTTTGGTGTGAGAGAGTAAAAGCACAACAAAAGGCGAGTCTACACTTTATGTTTGAATATCTAAAGATACATACAATTATAAGTGGACCGCATAGCGCAGTGGATTAGCGCGTTTGACTTCGGATCAAAAGGTCGTGGGTTCGACTCCCACTGTGGTCGCATTTTAAAATGAAATAAGATCAAAGCATATCAGTTATTTTAAACTTTCGATCAGATTATTATGTTATGTACACAATTGCAAAGAAAAATAAAACGAACTTATACAGCCTCACATATAAGAGTTATTTAGTGATTTTACTTGGAAGGGTCTCGAATAGTTGCCATGAAACTATTTCATCGAAAAGTTGCTAAACTTTCTCCATTATTTTTTAAATTTAAACATTTCACATATGTAAAACTAGAATGTAATAGAAAGTAAAGTGTTTGGATTTTCGTTAGGAAAGCTTTCAAATTTGGGTAAAAAAATGATCTCTTGTAACATTTGTCCAAACTAAACTAAAATATTGGACTTTCAACATGCAAATATGTTAAAAGTCATAAGGAGTAAAAATTTATAATGAAACCAACTGATTTTCTTCGTTAGAAGACAAAACAAAAATGTAGAAACCTAATTCAGCAACAAAAGACCCCAACTTGTTTTATCCAGCCCTTTCCCATTTTTCTATTTGATAAGTACTTACCGCGTGAATATTTTCTGAAAATTACATAAATCTAGGAAAAGGATTTGAATGAAGAACCAGGAGGCAGGAATCAATGTAGGTAAATCATATTTGAGCAATAAATGAATATGGACTACACAAACATATAATCGATCACAGTTGAGGTTACAAAACATATAAATATTTTGAAAAAATCGTAAAATTATGGTTGGTTTGCATTACTTCAAATAAGATTGAGGTTACAAGATAAGGTTTGACTCTCTTAAAAACTTAAAGAAATAAAATGTAATAATAGTATGCATAGATTGAAAAATTAACGATTAAAATTTTAACAATTTTCATACATATTTATTTTATTAGAAAGGATAACTCAGACGCTGCAACCTCCGCCGCCACCTGATTTCTTCAATTAATAGAAATAATGGAAATCATTAAAAGACTAAAATCACAACGATAATAAGTAAATCAAACTTAATTTTAATACATATCAGATAAAACAATGCATAAGTTCTCCCATTGCATTTACCAACCCATGGCGCGTCCAATTGAATCACACTGAATTTACTTCGAAACTTGATTTTAGGAAGAAATTAAACAAAATTTATGGTCACCTCTGTAAGGGTAAAGTTAAACTTCCACGCAAAACGAAATGAAAATTATTAAACAAGGGGAAAAAAAACATTATAATTCATTTTCTAAAAATCTCACACAAATAATCTATGAACCTAGAGAACGTAAATTTGGCCTACTCCCACCGGATTTGGAAAGATAGACCACACACTATCGTTTTCTCTTCAAAAATGGTTTTTTTGTGAAAAAATCCGGATTCCAAAGATGACCATAATATTAATTAAAACTAACGCAACCAACCAATCGATAGGCTCTACTACGCCAATCACTGTCAACCAACCCAAGCCTATTTTCCCAGGCCCAATTCCTATGCTTATACAAAAGGTATAAATCGTGAACTCTTGAGAGCAAAGCAACAACAAAAATTAAGCAGAGGCTTTGTTCTCTGGCTTCTCAGTCTCCATTTGTTCAGTAGACGCAGGTGGGACCTGACCACTGCTATCCCCGGCATTCTCATTATTAGTCTTGGCGTCAGCATTTCTCTGTGGTTGCTGCTGCTTATCACCCTGAGAAGATGGGGATGTAGGTGTTTGTGGAGTAGCTGGCTTCGTTGGCCTTGGTTTGGTCATTATGGGCTTGCAGAACCTACTCAAAAAAATGTATGTTTTTAAACAGAAAACATGGATGAACAATTAACACAGGAAAAAGGAATAATAACGAGAAGAATTTGATGTTTCTCAAAAAGTTTCACGAGTCATAGCTAATCCTTCCCCGCCTCGGCTGGGTTTGCTAGTACATTAAGCAAGGCTACAGAGACCACCAAAAAATTCTAATTGTCTAAATAACCGGAATACTACCCAGGCACGGCAAGAAGTTAAACAAATACCTATCAACGGCCTCAGCTTTCTTTCTTATTTCAGCTGACAAGAGTACGGGGTTGGCATATTTTGGAAGTGAGTCCTGCTGTTGCTGCTTCTCCCTAAGCCAGTTCTCAGCTTGGACACATTCATTTAAGACCTAACAAACAAGAATTTACAGAAACAGTTTCAGATTTACTGACAAACAATAAAAAAAACATGGGCAAGTAAAATGACAAGTAAAATAATTTTTCTAACTTGTGCAACATTGCATAAAATAAGAGGTTATATATGATAAGTTTTAATAGAAAATTGTAGCATTTAATGCTATCAATTTGTAATTTTTAATAACAACTTACTATATACTACTTTTTATGATATGCTATATTGCACGTTAGAAAAATTGCAAGTAAAATTACCTTCTGTTTCTCGTTAATGTCAATGTGATCAAATTTGGGATCATTTGACACTGCAGCTTCTCTGTAACTATTTATACAATAGATAAACTGATCAATTATAGTACCCCTCTCCATGTATTCTTTGTAACGCCCTTCAATTGGATCACCTTGCTGCATAGCATATATAAATGTCCAATAAGATTACCAACGTCAAAATAGCATGAAAATACCTCACACCACTTATGTTTGTGCATAAAAACACAAAGGGTAACTGCAACAGGAATTCTCATATCCCTTTTCCTTTTTACAGTTCAACAGTTTGACTGAGCCATAGGAGCAAGGATTCTGTTAAACACAAAACTGCCTACCTTTTTGAGTTCTTCAAGCTTGGCAATATATACACCTTTAGTTTCATCTTCACCCTCTTCATAAAGCCAATCTTCCACTTCCTGAAGTTTGGCGGTAAAATCTTCTCTCTCTGAGGCAGTGACAAACTCATGGTAATTGTCATTAAGCTGAAATAATAACAGAAAAATTAATTTCAGTGATTATTAAATGACAGGCATGTGTATTTCATGTTAGACCCAACCTTGGGTAAGAGAACAAAAAAGATAACACCCACCTTGTTTCTCATGTCATAAACATAAGCCTCAACTGCATTTTTCTTGTCTTTTGTTTCTTCCATCACACGATCTTGCAAAGCCATTTCAAACTCCTTCTCCACTGCTTTCTGGACATCCACAGGCACCATTGCTCCATAAACTAACTCTGCTACAGGAATGTTTGTTTTCTTAACCTTTTTCTTTGGAGCCTGAACCCACGGAATTAGAAGTCCAGTCAGCCAAATTACAAATAGAACTAAACCATGCTGAACAACTCTAATTAAAGCAAAAAAACCAACAAGCAGAGTACATAATGTTACATGACTGACAGTACATCCATAGAAAACACAACAGTCTATTTGATTTGAAAATTTGTTTTCTATTTTCATTTCTTGTGTTTTACTTTTAATTACAAAAATGACATCTAGTTTTCTGTTTTTCAAAGATATGTACAAGAAACTATGAAATCTTTGTATTTATTTGAAAAATTGTTTTTTATACAATTCTTTGAAGACAGAAAATACAATAAAAACAAGGTGTCTTTTTTTGTCATTATTTGTACAAACAATTAATGAAAACAGAACATTTTTTCAAAGTCAACAGGCCCAAGGATTTACTTGATCTGAAGTCGAAACTTGTGTACGTTAAATCAACCACAATATGTTGCAAACACAGGGAGATACCACATTACAATTTAAAACTCAACAAGGTCATATTTGTAAAACTCTTCCTAAAATTGGTGTTTTTGGTTTGTTTAAACAATAAAAAATGTGATACTATCATCTTACTAATCATGACACCATAAAAGATAAAACCACAAAACCATAACACACTCAAAATAAAAGACATTTAAATATATGCTTAAGTATTCCTTCCAACAGTACTAACCTTGTTATCAGTATCTTTTTGCGAAGGCTTATCTCCACTCTCAGGGACGCCATTTTCAACCCCCGAGGCATCGGCATTAGCCTTTGCATCCAGCATATTAGCATCCTTTGCATTGGAGGTGGGAGGTGCAGCAGTATCAGCTGGAGCTTCATCAATGTCCATCTTGATATTTTCCCCTGCTGTTTCTTTGGAAACTGGAACCTCAACTTCTTCCTCTTCCAGGAGCTAAACAAAATGACAAATGTTGTTAGATCAAAGGAACAAATGCTCTCTGTTTGCTATCATAAGTTTACAAGTGTTAGCGTGTTCTGGTAGAACAATAGCTAAAGCCAGAAAAAATTTACCGTTGCTGATTCAACAGAGACAATTCCATGTAGACTCAAACGAACTTTCACCTTAACTTTTGTCCTTTCACTATTTGTAGTTTGGAAAGGACCAATCTGCATACGGCCAAGAGTCAGAGGACTACCAAAAGAAAAAAAAATTTAACAAAGAAAAAAGAAACTTGGCAACTGCCTTACAGTATATGTGCTGATCCTAGCAGGTATTTGCAGCCCACTCACATCAGTATATTGTACATCTACGGAAAATGTTCCAGACCTGTAGAACGTCAGTGCCTTGATACTTGGTATGGGATTACCCTTTGGAAAAACAAGGGAACTCTGATGATTTTCTGGTCCATTATCCGGTGCATCTGGACCAGAACCTTTCCATGAAAGAGAAATGGAGAAAGGAAGATTTTCGTTGACCTTCACATTACAAAAAAGACAAAATATAATAGCAACATCATACAGAATAAAAAAATTTGTATATGAACAATTCACAGCTGACATATCAATTTAAAAAGCACAAAAGAAACCGATGCGTGAAATTGCAGAAGGCCTAACAGATGTATATAACACAGATATGTAACTAATTAATAAATCATAATCTCTGAAGGTCAGTACAGTTTTATGTTAAGGTACTGAAGACAATAGCCAAACAAGCTCACAAACCAAGTGTGGCATATGAGGGTCCTGAATTGAAATAGTGAGCAGTCCAATGGGGGGGAAACTTTACCTGAAACTCTCGTACTTTAAATGTTGGACTAAGAATTGCACATTCCAATGCACAACCCCGAGCAACGCACTCACTAGCATTCATTGTCCGTCTAGGCTCCTTTCTGAAAAATTCTGTCAATATTTTGTTTATAGCTGGTATACGAGAACCTGAACCAACCACCTCAACCATGTGTACATTTTCAACCGTAAGACCTGCCTCAGCAAGTGCCTTCTCCAAAGGTTCCTTCACACGTTGCAAAATTGGAAGACTCAGTTGCTCAAATTCATCACGCTTGATGAAGCCCCTGACGTCCTTCTCATCCATTAAGCACTCAATGTTCAGAGGTGCCTCAGGATTTGCACTAAGCATCTTCTTCAGCTTCTCACAAGCAGCCCTGAGCCTTATACAAGCCCTGGCATTCTGGAAGACATCAATCTTGTACTCCTCCTTAAATTTCGCAGCAAAGTGATGGAACAAAACCTCATCAAAATCCCTACCGCCCAGAGACCTATCAAATGAATGGGCCAACACTTTGAGCTGCCCCTTTTTGAAGCCAGCAATGCACACTTGCATGCTAGCATGTCCAATGTCGACGAAGGCAACATTCAGCTGATCATTCTCAGGAAGGTCCGTCTTATAAATCCCATATGCCAAAGCAGTCGCAGTCATTTCATGAATTAATCGAAGCGGATGCAAACCCGCAATAGTGGCTGCATCCAAAACAGCCCTTCTCTGAAGATCAGTAAAATAAACAGGGATTCCAACGCAACAATCAACAACAGCTGCACTCAGATTTTTCTCCGCTATTTCCTTAAGATTCGACAACATCATTCCAAAAACCTGGGTAGGCGTGAACGTTTTAGCCTCACCCAAGTAACGTGCATGAATCAAGGGGTATCCATCATTGCCTTCAGTGACAACAAAAGGCAATGACTTAAGATCCCGCTGCAATTCAGGATCAGAAAATTTTTTACCAATAAGTCTCTTAATCTGAGAAATGGAATTCTTGGGATTCATCATAGTGGACGCAGCACCAGCGGTGCCAATGAAACGTTGTTTATCACCAAAACACACAACAGCGGGTGTTTCGCGCTTTGACTCATCATTGAGCACAACATCAATCCCTCTCTGCCTCGCAACCGCAACAATGCAGCTCTCGTTACCGAAATCGAATCCCACCACGCTCATTTTCGTGAATCAAAATTCGATCGGCCAGCCAAAGTAGAAAAATCAAATCTGGAAAAATAAAAGTGTTTTCAGTTACTTAAACAAAAAATAACAAATAAATTTAAACAAAACAGTAATTCAATAGTAATAATATAATATTATAAGATGAAAATTGTAATTTAAAAGAAAACAAAAAAGGAACGATGAAGAATGAAAAATGGAAGAGTAAGGAGCAGTAAGGAATCGAATGCATGAATCTGAGAGGATCTGGAATAGGGTTTTGGTTTACCCCGGCGTTGGCGAAGCGATCGGAGCGGGGGTTTCGTTATGGTGAGGCTGTGAAGAAGGTTTGTAATGGCACGTTTCCCGAAACAGAAAGGGAGAAAAGAGATTGGGTGGGGGCTGCTATGGAATTTTGTTTTTATATTTATTTGATTTTTTGTAAAATTAGAATAATAGATGTATGACTATGTATGTGTATGATGCGGCATGAATGAATGAGGGCATGAACATGATTACATGATGAGGTTACTAATTTACGAAGGAAGAAAGAAAGAGTAGATTGGTCCCACACCTATTTGCACAGATGTCACCTCACCATTCTGCTTCTAGAAACATCTTCTCCATGGTTCTCTCCCTTGTGCCCAATGCCAAATGGAATTCATCATGTTTTTTTTGTCTTTCCTTTAAAATAAATAAGACTTAATTATATTTTTATCCTTATAAATATGAAAATTTTTGTAATTAGTGCCTACAAATATTTTTGTTAGAAAGTTTCTAAAGTAAGAAATTAAAAAATGATCTCTGTTGTTAACTTCCAGTGTTGAGCTGGCTGACGAAGAGTCAGCTCAGCACTCTACGTGACACCATGTGGCCTAATCATTTCTTACACATACCACATCATTTATTATTTTATTTTTTAAAATTAATTTTTGTAAATAAATCCTTAAAATTATTTTATTTAATTACATAAAAACTCTTTCCTATTTCTCATCTTTCTCCAATCTTTTCTGTCATCCCATCTTTCCTCTACCCCTGCCCCTCCCCTTTCTCCCACCTCTACTCTGCACAACGCCTTCCCTTCTTTTTACGCACACCCCCAAAACCCAAATTTGCAGGAGAGATAATTATAGGATTTGATCCACAAAACGTACCGATTAGAACTTGCACATGTATTGATTGCTCAACTCACTCTAATGCCACTATTTCACACCCCACCCAACCTAAGCCCTAAGAATCTGGGCCAAGAGGAAACTGCACGACATGCTCATCATCTATCCCATGTTACATATACAAAAATTGTGATTCATATCACTTGTTAGACCACATTATATGTATCCCAAAAATCATTAAATTAAACCTTAAAATTTACCCCCTTGTGATATTCACTTGCTTGTATAGTGAAATGGACATGTAGATAGATATCCATCTTCCACTTAGCCTGCAAATAGAGTGTTGAGGGGAGGTGGGTACTTGTGGTTGGACCACTTTTTAAGCAAAGGTTTGGATCTTGAGAAAGTATATGCACCTTTGACTGGGAAATTGGGGTACAAGAAAGTGAAGTGGGCGACGGGAAATAAAATCGATTATGGCGATATCAAAAATGGAAAAGTTTACTTGACTGCGTTGTTACAGAAGCCTGTGTCTAGATGAGATTATGCACAAAGGTAAGAACTTTTAATCTCTAATTTCACACTTGAGAATTTGTTTTCTCACCAACTTTAAAGTTTTGATGGGTAATTGTTGACAAAATTGAAATTTGTGAGTGATGGGGTGTGGGGAGGAAGAAGGGTTGGGATTAGGGTGGAGTGGTTACGGAGATAGTGAAGAGGGAGAGGAGTTGATTGAGGAAGAAGAAAAGTTTATTTATAAATATATAAAATGAGTTTAGGAGTTGATTTATAAATTTTAATTAATTAATAAAAAATAAAAAATTTAAATGACATAGCAAGCCATGTAAGCTGTGACTTGGCTTCTATGTGGCACCACGTGGAGTGCTGGCTCTTCGTTAGCCAGTTCAGCACTCAAAAAAAGGGGTTAACGGCAGGGACTATTTCTTAATTTTCTACTTTAGAAGGACTATTTCCAAACAAAAATATTTGTAGGAACTAATCACAAAAACGCCTATATTTATAGGGACTAAAAACATAATTAAGCCAATAAATAATAATAATAAACCAAGGTTCTATGATTTCTTTCTTTCTAAGATTTCTTTAGAACTTATTATTTATTTATTTTACTTAATTGTATCTTTTTTTATTTGAATTATGCATAATTTTAATTTTCTAAGCTTTTAATTAATTGACTTTTTATTTCAGATAATTGTACAAGTTTAAAATTCAAAATTTTAGATAATTTGTTATAAAATTTTAAACATTTTTATTGGATATGATGATGAGATTTAATGAATAAAAGATTGAACATTTTTCTTTTAAATGAAGCTTATTTTTTATTTGTAAATTTTCATGTAAAAAAATACCTGCCTATATTTGCAAAAAATAAGTAAAAAAACCTGATAAAAATGACAACAAAAATAAATTTGTGTAATTTTAAAATAGAAAAACTAAATAAAAAATTAGGGAATTAAAATTGCAAGCAATATAAATTTTCATTATGTTTTCTTTCTATAGTATGGGTTTGCATGATTGCATCCAATTCTTCTCTTTTTGCTTTGTATTATTCATGAGATTAAAAGATAAGTTTGATTATAAAAAAGAAATAAATAAAAAAATTAGAAAATGAATGCATTAGTATTTTTAATACCTCACAAGTAAAGTTATTAGGTTAAACTTTAAGGATGAGTTAAGCAAATATGAAACTTTGAAATCAAGAGGATGATTAAGTAAAAATTAGTTGTTAAAATATAAGAGAGCTTGAATATTAGAGTAATTTCTTATTAATAAATTACGAGTAAATTATAAAAGTAATACTAAATATTATATGTTACTCTCACTCATTTATTTCAATAATTTATTCTTCAAGTAGTGATATTATTTCATTAAGCAAATTATTGTTTAGTAAAAATCTTTTAAGTTTTAATTATGAATATTTATGATAATATAAGAATATTAGAGTCATTTTTCTCCTTGTAACAATATCGGTCAATATCTGTGTTATCACTGCATATATGAATTAAATAAGTAAGTGTCTGTGTAATATTACTACACATTTAGTGTTAACTAATGTTTATGTTTTATTATCAATCAACTAATAATAATTTATTACTTTTTCATGTATCATCATAATGCTACGGAATTATAACTCTCGTCTTTTAAAAAATATCGTTCTATTTTATGATAAGAGAGATATTACTAATATTTGACTCAACATTTCTCTAATATTTTTACACCTTGACAATTTTACTTACATGCTTAGCCTTTTCACATTTTTAGTAATGTCTTGTTCTTTTCGTAATTTTAATTTTCATAAGGCCAACTTTTAGCCACCAATAATGGGTTTGATGAAATATCATTTTTACTTTTCATATATTTTTTAATTGTTTTATCATCAAATTCATCAAAATATATTTAATGTGCTCATAGAAAGTCAAAAGAAACTACATGAACTTTAGCGTTTAATCTTAATCATTCATCTTAAGTTTGATAAGTTTTGATTTGAGATGCCAGTATTGAAAGTATTAAGATGATTAAAAACTTTCGTATTATTATCGTCTATGTATGGATTATAAAATTGATCTTTTGACAACAATTGAGTTGAGATATTCTTTAAGTTTTTCCTAAAGTTCCATTTGCAACACTTTACATTTGGGCAAAAATATCATTAGCCAAATAAGGATAAATTGCAATTTCTTCTAATTATTGTTGTCTACATAAGAAACACTTCCGTTTAATGTCATATGTAATCTTATGTATATTTTTACTATTATTTGTTGCAAGATAAATTTGATTTTTCTATCAATTTTTTAAAGTCAAATTTCATATTGTTTGAAATTTTAACATTGCAATTATACCTAAGCAGTAAACTATGTATTAAGCAAACCTGTGAAAAAGTCCAACTGACCCAACCCATCTCTAACTCATGTGAATTATGATCAAAGTCTTGTGGTTCAACAAAAATTATTAATATATACTTTAATGTCTTCTAAAGTCAAAATTCTTTAACTTATACAGATTTATATGTTAATCTAAATACTAATAATGTGTTTTCAAAATCAAATAAAACTTATATAAAATTAAAATTTAAAAATATATTATTTTAATTTATTTATATATAATTAAATAAAAATTTCATCATAATAATGAGTTTTATTATTGTTAAATAATGGTAATACCAATATATGGTATTTTGAAGAAAATTATAAAAATATAGAATTTTTTCAAAATGACAAAAATTGTCAATAACAATTTGTTTTCTACTTGAAATTTTTTACTACGGTGATTTTTTTATATTTAAATTATTATTATTATTATTATTTGAAAATTTATTATTAACGAGTTTTCACTTTTTAATATTTTGAATTTTTTTTTGAAAAATCATTATTTACAAGTTTTAAAATTTCTAATCAAGTTTTAAGATTTTTAAACATTGAATTGTTTCATCTCTTAATCTCGTATAAAAAATTATCATCAACGATTTTTGAATTTTATATTTTTGTAATTTAAAAAAATACTATATTTAGTATATTATTTTTAAATATCATATATAAAAAATAACCTAATACTTTTTATACTATTCTATAAAGTTATATTGGTACTTTTTATTTAAATTAAAAAATATATTTATACTTTATACAAACTTGTGAGTTTTTTTTTTTTGTATGTTATTATTTCTTTCTTATTGTTTTTTTATATAAAT
The DNA here is from genome assembly GCF_003935025.1 of Abrus precatorius. Lineage (NCBI taxonomy): Eukaryota > Viridiplantae > Streptophyta > Magnoliopsida > Fabales > Fabaceae > Abrus > Abrus precatorius. Next base: position 313,479 of record NW_020874351.1, on the reverse strand, counting down.
TTTTTTAGATGCCATTTACTATTAGTGCATCAATCTTAATAAATTAATTATTTTGAAAGTAAATAAAAATAGCTAATAAAAACAAAGGAAACATATTCTAAAAAGGAGTAATTTTACATATGTGTATAACAAAACATATAAACAAATATTTAAATATATGTGAAAAATGAAATAATTATAAATTAAAATTTAACTATTAAAATTGAAATATAATTAAATTTATACGTAATTTAATCAGGTTATCAAATATTTATTGTCATTAACTTTTAAGATTAATTTTAAATATTTAATAGTAAGATTTTCTTAAAAATTTAGTTTTATATGTTTAAAATTAATATAATATTAATAATTTTATTAATTAATAATAACATAAATTTTATTGTATTTATTAATTTTTTTGGTTCTAACGACACTAAACATAAACTGAGAATAATGAAAGATAAATTTCAAGTATAACATTTGAGTGTTTTGAGGGTGAGGGTTAATCCATTAACTCACATACTTTGAGTTAATCAATTTAGAGTTTAATTAATTTTTTTTAATTAGTATAGAGACTACATGAATTATTTATGGACTCGGTAGGATTAACCCTTAGGCTAAAATTCTTATTGATTGCTTTAACATTAGGCAAGTTCTAACGAAAGAGAGATAAGTCACAGTAGACACTATTAAATATTAATAATATATTTTGTTTCTCTTTTTACAAAAATAAAAAATAAAAAAACTTGTCTGTAAATTTGATTTTGTAAAAATATTTTTAAAATTTTGTTATTCTCATTATTTAAAACTAAAAAACAAAAATAGTCTTTAAAGTGTTTTAGTTTTAATTTTTAATTTTTAAAACTAAATTAACAACAAAATTTGTATTTTATTCTTAAAAAAAATTTTCAAAGTTATTTTAAATTATAAATTTTTAAAATTAAAAACTAAAACAGAAAAAAAGTCCTAAATCTTTGAATTTTTTTTTTTCTAAAATAACACTCTTACGGTGTCACATCTTATTAAATTCACTGATTTTTTTTTATATATATTAAAAAGCTTAACATTTTTTTTTATCTCAACATTCAAAATGCATAAAACTAGAAAGAATAGAGTCAACATACGACCTAGGAATAAAATAATAATATTAATTGAATTTAATTTATATAAACTCATTATGTAAAAAATATTAATTACAAATTTTTAATTTATTTTTTTAGGTGAATAGATAGAAACTAAAAAAATACTTCTAGGTTTTAAAATAATTTTTTTATTAAATGTACGTGCCATTTATTACTAACATTTCCTAGTTTTAATTGAATGTGAAAAATGAAAGGTAAATTCAAATCTTAATAAGTATTAAATGTACAAATACCATTTAATTACTCAAATACTGTTTTTTGAATTTATAATAATGAATAATTAATTACTCATTTAATGAGTAAAATATTTTTTTAAATGAATGCATTTATTGATTGTGTTAGAATAAAAATATTTGTGAAAAAACATAAGAAAATAACTTTTAAACATTTCTTCACGTTATTATCATAGTTTATAAATATATTTAAAAGTTTTTCTGTACTTATGATTCACACACTTCTTTATGATTATTGTTTTTTAATATTTTTATTGAATATATATTGTTCATTCAACCTTTCCAAATATCATAGTTTTTTTTTAATTTAATTGTTTTAATAAGCTTTAAACAATCCAATGATATATGTCTATATACAGTAAAATTTTACTTCAAAATGATAAAATATCATAAGACATTAAATATTATAATTTTAATAATTTTTTATTTATACCATTAGATACATATTAAAAAAAATATTTTAGACAAAAAGTTTTTCATCAAAGGAACGAGAAAATAAATTAGACTAGTGGAAATATTATTTAATAATTAAAAAATATTTTTTCCTAATGCATGTCTACAACAATATAAAAATATATTTTTATTAAAAATAATTAGTGTTACATAATTTAGTGTATTAATAACTTTATATATTATAATTTAAAATAAAAATTATTATTTATTGATTTCTAATCCTAAGCGAATAATCCTTTTCATTAGCAACCATGAGAAATGACCCTATGAATGCTGGAATCATCACTGTAGGTAAGTTTCATTTGACTTTAAGAGTTATTTTACTTTAAAATCAATAAAAGAATAAGAGCGTTGCTAAACAATAAGAATGAAAATATTAAAAAATTGCAATGTTATGTCATTGAAGTAAAAGAATCAAAGTTAAACGTTTAAACCATCATCAAAGTGTTCTGAACTAAATAAATAAATAAAACTTATCAACAAATTGATCTTGTTTTCTTAACGAATCGTAAAATTCACAACAAAACAGTGATTTTTTTTTCCTGTTTCTCTTTTTTTTTATTATAAAAGATTTGAGAGAATTTTTTTTTTCACCTTTATTTCCTTACAATGCCAAGGTAATAAAAAATAAAGGTTTTGATCTTTTTCATGATCATGAAATTTTACGGCGACTCAAATTCCAAGGTAATCTCTTTGGTCTTCTTCCTTACCTCCCTTCCAATCCTTACAGTTCGAACGCTCTGTGGCTTGGGCTTCGCCGGAGCAGTCTCCGGTTGGCAGCGCATGGCGGTGATCAAGTCAACAAAAGCACTGAGAATGAACTTGCGAGAATTCTTCTGATTCAGGTTTATGTGACAGAACAAAAGTTCCTCCATGAATTCCCAATCCACCTTTTCATTGTTCTTCAACTTCGCCTCCACCATGCCTTCCATGGATCGCCGGAAATCATCATAAGGGCTAGGAGAACTCGCCAGCACCACCACACAGTTCTCCGGAGCCACCGTTTGATCCTCCACGCCCTCGTTTTCAGACGAATCATTCTGAGTTGTGGTTGAGAACATGGTTGAGCTCGAGCCTGCTTCTTCTTCGAATCTTCTGGAGGAATCGAACAAGATGGGGCTAAGTTTTGGCTTTTCCTGTTCCTCTTCTTGGTCGGAGACAACCCTTTTGGTGTTATGGTGTTTTCGTTGTTTATTGGTGTTGGTTTCTTCGTGATCTTCTAGGTACAAAGACTTAAAATTCTCGAAGAGGAAACGATCGATGTCGGCTAGCGAGACTTGTTCATCATTGTTTTTCCTGTTGTTGTTGTCTACGCCGAAGGAAGGAGTTCTGGGATGCTTGCATGCTGAGAGAATCCATTTCTTAGAGGGTAATTGGATATTTGAAGGAGGAGATTTCATTTTTGAGAGGTACTTTCGAAGGGATTTTTGAATCTTCTTCCGCATTTTGGTTTTGGGATGAATAAGGGTAATTATTTTTGATAATGGGATTTGAGTGAGGTGAAGAGTGAAGAGTGTGGTTTATAAATTATGGGTTCTAAATTGTTTGAAAAATCGAGGTGTGTTCTTTTAATGCATTGGCTGAAAAACATGTATCAGCATCGTGGCTCCTACCAAATCTCACTCAGAAGGAGAATTTGGTGGAAAGGATTTTTTCAATCTTTTTACCATTTTTGACAAATTTGGAGAATAAATGGGATATTGTTCCTTTTTCTGATACTATGCTTTGGGTGAGGAGGATTTGAGGAAGAAGTTAAAAAAAAATTAAAGGAAAATTGGAATGCTTAACAAAACAAGATAAGAACAACATGAATAATATGTTACTAATATTTTTTTTAGGGTAAATAGAAGATGTTTTAAATGCCACTTTAAATGCTCTTCCTTTGAAAGTTGAAACTCATTGGCCAACATTAACTCAAATAGCCTGAACTTGCGAGTATATCTTAATGGTTAATTTAGTGCTGCAACTGCAACGCTAATATCAATATTGTAATTTTTAATGATCACTAAAATAATTCTTTAAAATATTTTTTAATTTATAAAATATTGTATATGATAAAAATTATATATAATAATTTTTTAATAAAAATTTATTATATATATCTTCTCAACCTGTATAATGTTGCATGTGTTAAAAAAATAATAATATTTTTAAGTACAGGTTAAATTTTACGTAAATTTTATTTTTTACTTTTTAATTAAATAAATAATTAAAAAAATTTACTTGAAACAAGGTGTATCGGAGATAATGTTCCTCACATTCTTGTGTAATTTAATACTTGAGGCAACCATTAGTATTAGATAAAAAGGTTCTGATTATAAAATAAAATTAAATGAATGGTTATAATAATTCAAAAAGGAATATTAAAGATATTCTATAACATATTTATTATTATTTAAATTGATTGAAATTATAAATATATGAGAAAAAAACATTAAATTAAGAGTAAAAAAAATAAGAACTCATACAATTTTTGTAATTTTTGATTAATAATAAATAATATATTACTAATTTTTCATTTTTTTAAAAAATTATACATGTACATGATACAGATATAATAAATTTTTATTAAAAAATATAACATTTAATAATATTAATACATTAAATTACATTAATTTCTACAATTTTCAATAAAATTTTAATATATATAATGTTTTAGTACAAGTAGTATTACACATGTTAGAAAAATGATTAAAAAATTATAAAACAAAATTATTAATATTGTCTCACCTTTTTAAATGTGTTCAATGACGTACAAAAATAATATATATATATATATATATATATTATATAATAAAATCTTATTAAAAATTATAATATTCATATTAATAATATTAAATACTATAATTTTTACTAAATTTTTTATTATTTGTGATTTTTCTATTGCATATCTTAAAATTCATCATTAAAAAATATATTTTTTAATGATGAATTTTTTTCGTTTTTTTTTTGTTTGCTATTCATTTCTACTCTAGTTTTAAGACTATATTTTAAATATCATTAAAACATTTGTAAGAGTACAATAATAGAATTGATAAAATATTTAAATTTAGGTGTAATAGTATCATAATTTTTTAATTAAAATTTATATTTTATATTAATAATATACATTAACTTTTATTACATAAGTTATTGCAATAAAAATTTTATTTGAATTAAAGATAATATTAAAATCAAATATAATATTTTACATAATTTTTGTGCATTTTATATTTAGTTAGTGTTTACGCTGAAGTAGTAGGAATCTTAATCAATGTAGTTTATAAACAAATCAGTGTGGCAGTCTAAGGGTATATTTAATTTCTATTTTAAAAAGAGTTTTCTGTTTTTTTTTTCTAAATGTATTTTTCTATTTTTTTTTCTGTATTGAGACATACTATTTTAACACATATTTCTTCCCTTTTTTTTCAGCAATTTTCTAAATGTTCCCTCTGATTAATATTTTTGGGATTATCAAATTTAAAACTAAGATTCCAAAGCAAAAGATAGTAATAGGCAAAATTTGGTATTTGAATTTTTTAACCTAAAAATTCAGGATGTGTCGATTGTGTACTTTTAAAAAATAAAATGTGAAATATAGTTATTAATTAAAATATTTAACATAATTTATTTTATATATTGATACATTTTAATAATTAATTTTTTGATCGATGATTATCATTGCATTTTATCTCTAAATTTTAGAAGAATTAGTTTAGTAATTTAGGCAATATACATGTATTTTTATTTTAAAATAAATATACATATAATTTAATAATTAAAGATAAATATTTATAAAGATAAAACATTAGAATATATTATAAAAATTGATTCACTTAAAAATTATTTATAATTTTATATAATTATAAAATTAATCAAATATAATACACTAATAAAATTTAAATTAATTATAATTATATCTCTACAAAAGTGTAATTTATATATATCATGTTAAAAAAATATAAATATTAAAAAGTAAAAAATATTTTAATATTAAAAATTAATTTATTTTAATTGGTTTAAAAAAATGACGTGACGAAATATGCAATTTGTAATAGAGAATTTTTTTTGTATAAAATAAAAAATATATAATTACTGAAAAAGTATAATTCATTTATGTATTAACTGCTAGAATTATTTATCAAAATCATTATTTTATATATTCATATCAATATATTTGTCTTATTTAAAATTTTTAGACCATTGGTATCAAGCTCAAATTTAAAATTACAAATTAAGTTAGAATAACTCTTATTTATTAATTTATGTACTCAGTGACCTTTAAATTCATTTAATGTGAGGAGATTATAATAAAAATACCAAACTTGATAGTATTATGACCAAAATATACATCAGAAATAAATATCTATAAAAGTTTTAAATAAAATTACAAAATAATTTAGAAATAATAAGAACATTTAAATAGTTATAAAAAAAAGTTTCATATTAAATATATAATGCAGACGTGGCTTTGAGGCTTTACATAATTTAAAAAAACTTAAATAAAGTTTTGAATTAAAAATATTATAATATATTTTTTGATATATTTATTTTTTATTTTTAAATACTTTTTAAAATATTATATTATTTTTTATTAATAATTTGTAACTTAACTCGTATAATATTACAGAGTTAATGTGAAATTAGCATTTTTTCTTTTATACTTTAAAATTTTAACCTTATAAGTCATAACTACATAAGTTAAATATTTTTCTAAATGGAAATATAATGTCATATTTTATTCTCAGTAATATTTTAGTTAAGCTAATAAATTACTAATAAGGGAACTAAACAAAAATAAAAAATAATTTTTGAAGGATTAAATTTTTAAAAATAAAAAGAGAGATAAATAAAAAATCACAAATTTTAAAAACTAAAAATTTATTTATGTCATAAAAAATCTGTTAGTTAATTAAAAATATTATTTAACAGTATTTGTATTGAACGTCACTGTTAAAAATATTATATTTATAACATTATTTATTTACAATTAGTTTTGATATATTATTCATTATCAACTTCTAAAATTTTCTTAGTTTTAATATACATTAACATAATAATAAAAAATTTGGAATGTAACCGCATTTTTTCAAAGTCCATTTTAAAAATATGTCAACATTTAATAATTAAAAATGACATAAAATATATAATTATTCTGACATCAAATAAGAATGATACTACATTTGTGCAGTTTTATAGATTTTATTTTTCTATAAATGTTTTTGAAAAAAAAAACTAAATAATACAAATGCATTTTCTTGAAACAATTGATAAATTAAAAAAAGTGGAAATTATTATAAAAGAAAAAAATGCTTCTTTTTAACATTTTCCCTTTGTTTTTTTTTACAACCATGTTTCTTAGTTATATATATCGTAATAAGTTTCATTCGTGACACTTTCAAATTTTATACAAAGATTTTCAACTCAAGCAACCTTACTGAATCACATGACAGGATTGGTCAATTTTTGCTATTAACATTCATTAAATTTTGTATCCTATAAATCACCATTGTACATTCTATTAAAGAATTTGACTACACCAATTTGTAATGATATAATTTAGAAAATATAAAGTGACAGGATGGTCATTGATATAAAATGTTATGATTTTTTAATGATATTATATTCTACGATTGTGTGATTTTATAAATTTTTTATATTGTTAATATATAGATTAAATTCATTAAAAAATTATTAATTGATCCATTATACCTTAATTAAGGTGTTTTTATTTATTAATTTTCAATTTTACATGGTTTATTGAAATATTTTAAATCAATTATCCATATAATTACAAATAAGGATTTGATTGAAAAAATACTAAGTTTTGAATTTCTAAAATCAATATATAGTTTTAGGGTAACTAAGTCTACACACTAGTTACAAATACATATCCTAATATTAATTGTACGACACATTTTAAAATATTTGCTTAAATATTTTAATTTGATAATACTTGTTGAGTGTAAACAAATTATTAATTTCAATTAAGTACGAGTGAGATTAACTGAACACCTAAATCAATCCTCTCAAAAAATATATGACCTATTAGAACATTATTCTTAGATAAAACTCATTAATTCAACTAACCTCTAGTTGTTTTAAAATGTTTTGTGGCAACTTGAAAAATATTAACGTGATCAACTGAAAACAAAAACAATTTTACACATATATTCACCTTTTAGAGTGTGGACAAAAAATATATAATAAAATTATAATACGTTAGATATCCATAATGAACAATAATAAAACAAGATGACAGAGTAAAATAACAAATATGAAATTTAAGGTTCAATTAAAACTATAGTTTTTTGTCCTCAATCTATACACACTAATCTCGAATGATTTATCAATGAACTTTAATTTATTTCATACATGCAATATTAAAATAATTATAATTTTTGTACAAGTAAGCTAAAATTACATACAAATAATAATTTTATAATTTTTTAACTCTTAATTGACATTCATAAATAAAAATATATCCCGTTAGAACAGAACTTACATACATTTATATTTTTAGATTGTGGGCATTAGTTGAGAAGAGGCCTTGTCAAACGGCGTCGTTTCCGGGGCTCATGCCAAAGATTTGCGCAACAGAAATACCAGAAACACAAATTTCAGAAAGAGAGAGAGAGAGAGAGAGAGAGGGAGAGAGAGAGAGATGGCGAGCAACAATGGAGGGAAGGAAGAGAGAAGAAGAAGGATTGCAGAGAGAGGTTCAGATCGAATGGCCCTAATAACGGGAAAGATCAATGCACTTCCACCGACGCCACCCTCTGCGGTGTCATCACCAACCTATCGCCAAATGCCACGCCATGGACAATCCTTATCCGTTGATGCCAATTCAGATACTACTAATCATCTTCCCCCTCGCCATTTGCGCCCTCAGTCTTTGTCCTCTGCTTTCACCGTTCCGTACCAGCAATATCCCTCCGGTTCGTACCTTCTCAACTTCCTCTCTCTCTCTCTCCCTCTCTCTCTCTATTAATTTTGGATACACTAATTTTGTAAGGGTATCATAAAAAAATTAACTTTTTCTTGTTTTTTGGAAAGGGTTTGATAAGACTGTATTTGTATTTCTAGCTTGCTTCGTTATGACACATTATGCATCTATTTGAATTCACGTTTAAATGGTTATAGATAGTTATAGTTTTCAAAAACACACTGTTTTGGGGGGATTGTGCATTGTTTATTGTTATTTTATGACACGGGGAAAAATTTTGTGTGAGAAATCTATCTGTGAACATATCGTTACTGATTATTATAAGTAGTAACACATTGCATTGTTACCAAGGCAAACGGCGATTAAGCATGGATATGTGACTGATACTCGATCATCATAGGTTTTATGCTTTGTTTTCTTTAATTTCCATTCTTCCAATTCCCAGTATAAACGGAAAACAGAATAATAATTATACGAAGTAGAATAATAAAAAAGGAAAGCTTGAGTCAATGGAAAACGTGAAGAGAAAACATACGTATCATCTGTACAATTGTAAATTTATGGTTAAGGAATAGTAAAACATATAGGAGAAGTCATATTTACATTAGCGATAATGATTAACACAGACCTACCTTCTGAAGTGGTTTTCATTCAAGGCCAAGGGATCCAGTTATGAACAACCAATTTTCTGCAACTCTGTAACTTGTATTTCTGTGAGATGCCTAACAAAAATAGATATTTATTTCTCATTGATATTCCTCTTAGCAAATATCTTCTTTAACCCTGTCAGTATTTGCATTGACATTGTTGTATTGCAAGTAAAAGTCACTATTTTATGTTGGAATGTACATAATATTGCTTATTTGCATTTTCGGGAAGTGCAGAAGATAGACCTGATGCTCCTGCTCCTTTCGCAAGGCTAAAACATCAGGGTGGATTTAGGTATGCAAGCTTGGAACATTTGGACATCAAAAGTGACGAGGAACCTCTAATACAGGATTCTGAGACTGTTTCAGAAGTCAACAATCAAGTGTCTGAGGGTGATGATGCCAAAACAAAATCACCTCCAGCCATGGTAAGAGCTGATGATGCCAAAGCAAAACCACCTCCAGCCATGATAAGAACTAAAAGTGAAGTACATGAGACACATCAGCTAGAGAAACCTTCCAGGCACAAGGCTACTTTTTTCTCCTCAAGAGAGCTGAATTCCTGCATTATAGCTTCTGAGACCACACGTGCACTCAGTTCTCTGATAATAGCATTGCTAGTAGTTTTTTATTACATGATTTCAGAGAATGTTTTAGCCTCAAGGCCTCTTTACATAGTCTTGTTAACTGATATTACGATTGTGCTTACTCGCCTATATCGTGGAAAGGCAAGTCTCTTGGAAGAAACTGAAAGAGAAAGAGTTGAAGCACATGGAGATAAGCAAAGTTGGGGAGATGCAGTAAAGCTCTTGGAGAGGGGTTTGGTTGTCTACCAGGCCATTAGAGGTGCTTTTATAGATTGCAGTATTTATCTGGTGGTTGTCGTATGTGGCACCTCCTTGATGTAGCTCTTGCTGCTTCAGTACTTGCTGCTCCCAAATAATTTTGTTGTAACCATTATAGAGAATGTGTTTTAATTTGAATTCAGAGTTGGGTCAGAACTATTACAGAGAATATGTTTTTCTATCAAATTATTTGCTGAAACAATTTTATATATATTCTGACGTTTACCATCTAATATATTTGATACATTTTATGAATGCCAGAGCTAAAAGCTTGTCTAATTTGATGCTCAAATGAAGCAGCCACAGTATAATGTAAGCCTAACATGAGAATTGCTCTACACAGGATATAAGGTTTGAAGTTGGAACACTTATAATTGTGTTTTGGAACATGGATATATTATAGTATGCATGAGAATAGGTGACATTTCACGCAGACAACTTTATTTGGTACCGTTGAATCTGGCAAAGATTATGACTTGCTTGATGAACAATTACTAGATTTTGCGCAATGATAACAAAGAACTAAATAATTCGCTGACAATTATATTGTTTAAAGAGAGTTTTCGTGCATACAGGTTAACGGTTATAGAAAAGAAGGGAAAACAATATAAAGCAGTCTTACTTTGCTGAACTGAGAAAATAATGTGTGCACACGTAAACACAAAATTTCAATGATAAAGATATTAGTATTACAATATATTCGTACACTGTTTATATAGTGTATAGAATTAACCAAGAACAATTGTTCCAAGTTTGGGGATTCTATAATTCTTTTTTGCAGCCAGCAGCACCGGTGATTCGCCCATAATTTATCAAGCTTGCAAACGAATTTTATATTTAGATACATCAGCAAATAAAAAAAATCTAATCGAAAATAAATTATATTGAATGTTAAAACTAATAAGGAATTCTTTAAAAATACACAAGGTTTTAAACGAGTCCGTGAAAACTCAATTATGTCCTTTTTCCCTGTTTTTTATATCAGATCTTAACAAACCAAGTGATTCGCAGGTGATCACCGCCATTTTCTATCAAGAATTTGAGGACCTGACGTGATTTGGATTCAATTGAAAAGCAAACAAATTTTAGAGGACCAAATACTTTTTAGCGATTTATTTGAAAGTCTAAAATTTTAGAACAAAAATTATAATTATTCCAAATACAAATGTTCATAAAATTTGTTTCAAGTGTTTGAGCATATCTATCTATATTGATTGATTCCACTCTTATTTGAATTTATAACAGTTACAACACATAAAAAGACACTGAATACTCAATAAAAGAACAAGTGTGAACGTGTGTGGAGTAACTTTAAAAAAGTTTCTAATCAAATAAATGCAGTAGAGTCGACATATTAGAAATTAGAAATGACATATTCAGAGACCTATTAAATGCAGTAGATACTTATTTGATATTTGATTGTGTTTTTTTTTTTTTTTTTCCGGTTATTGGTTACTGCTAGAGGTGGTTAGCTTGCTATGATATTCAAGGATTTCCTTAGCAATTGAGGGAGTCTAAGAATGTACGTGTTTTACAATTTGCATACATCACAATCATGCATGCCACAGTCACCAAAGAGAATGGTACCATGAGTAGATGGTGGAGCTTAGAGTAGATGTTCCAATTTTCACCCTTCCACAAGGTCAATCTATAATCACGGTAACTCTAGTGGGGATGAGCTGCCAATTATAATGGCAAATGATCCAAAATTATAGATTGTTTTCTTTCCCATTCATTTGAGCAGTGATTTGGTTGTGAATTTTTCCTTTAGCACCTAACATTATATTAGTGCCAGTGTCACTAGGGCATAGCAGACAGATAGGACAAACAACTTGATTTCGATCTCTTTGAAAGCCTCAAATGATTGATAGTTATGTAGTGAATTCATGGAGGACCTAATTGAGTAAAGAATTTAAAACTATTTTATTAAAAATTACATTAAAATTGTAAAAAAGAAATATTAATAACATTTTTATTTGTTTACTTGTGATTCTTTAAGACAATAATTAGAATTTGCCAATGTTACTATAGTCCTGAACTCAATGTTACAAAATACAGTCTCTTCCGCTTCCAGCTTTCATAACGATTTCTTTCTCTCCCGAATTTCGTTTTCATGACCCATTCCCTCATCTTGAATGATCTGTTAATATCGTTTAAGTATTAAAAGCTATTCCCGTAAGAAATAGCAAACTTGAATCCAAGTTGAAGACCTCGCGAAGAATGTTCATTCTAGTAAATAGCAGCACAGAAAACTTCAAAAAAAATTTCCAGCATATCACTTCTAATTGTTCTCAAATATTTCCGCATACTTCTGACTTGTAACATTAAGTAGATATGTGTATAACCTCCATCCTTCAACTTTCAGTGGAAGACATGGATCAAAGACACCCAAACCCCTCACAAATGCAACCAATCTTTCAGTAGCCAACTCATAATTCATAGCCACAAAACGCATTATGGCATTAATGTTTAGAGGGTAGTAGTTAAGTCTTACAAGGATTGTCCAATTCCAAAAGTGCTAAATCGTGCTTAATTGAATAAGAATAATGTTAACAAACGAACCCAATTACAGATTCCACTATTCCCATATTATTTGTTTTACAGTTATAAAAACTCAATTCTCACGTTTTCTAAACCCTAAAAACGGAGCCAAAATTAATCTATGCACGCATCTTAATCATACTCAACCAATATCATCAACATCGGTTCTATTCAACCTTCGACTATAAATCAAATAGGGACTAAACCTCATGTTTCAACTCATTCGTACCTAAATACAAAGTTCAACTAAAATAACAAAACAGCCAATAATTAACAGTATGGCCAAAATTATAGAACTACCAATCACGAACAAAAGTTTTCCACAGCATAAAACATGAACCGATAACCAAAACAAATCTGCAAAAACACCTTTTTTCTTTTCCTCTCTTCGAAAAGGAATACCTCAACGGTAAGACTTCTGAAACCTAGCGCGAGCGCCACGACCACCGAACTTCTTGGGCTCGCAGCGCCTGGGATCAGCAACAAGCAAGGTGCGATCGTATCGTACGAGGATGTCCTTGATCTCCTTCTTGCTCTGTTCATCAACGTACTTCTGGTAGAACGCAACGAGAGCCTTCGCAATGCTTTGGCGAATAGCGTAAATCTGTGAGGTGTGGCCACCGCCTTTCACGCGGATTCGCATGTCAACGCCGGCGAACCGGTGCTTCCCCAATAGAAGGATGGGTTCGAAGGCCTTGAACCGGAGAATTTCTGGTTCGATCAGCTCGATGGGGCAACCGTTGATCTTGATCAAGCCGCGACCGCGCTTGCAGTATGTGACGGCCACTGCGGTTTTCTTGCGACCGAAACATTGAACCTGTTGGAGCTCTTTTGCCTGCGCCATTGTTGTTTGTTGCTGCAAAAACCCTAATTCTGCGCAGGGAGGGAACTAGGGTAAGGTTGGAGAGGAACCTTATATATGGTGTGAGGGATTTTTTTTTTAATAGCAATTTTTTTAAAAAAATTTGTGCATGATACAAATATAGTCAGTTTTTATTAAAAAAATTATAACATTTAATAATATCAATACATTGAATTACATTAATTTTTATAATTTTTCACAAAATCTTAATATATACAATACTTTAATATAAATAATATTTCACATGTTAAAAAAATGGTTTAAAAAATTATAAAAGAAAATTATTAATAATTTTCACTTTTTTAAATGTGTTTAATGACATACAAGAATAATATGTATGATAATTTTTTTATTTTAAATTATAAGATTTAATGTATTAATGATATTATATACTATAATTTTTTATGAAAAATTTATTATTTGATATTTTTCTATTATATATCCTAGAATTTATCATTAAAAATTATATATTTTTACTCTATTTTTAATAAAATAATATTTATAATTTTTTAAAATGAATATCATTAAAGCATTTGTAAGATTACTATTTAAGAAATGATAGAATATTTAAATATAGGTGTAATAGTATTATAAATAATTTTTAGTATTTTTTAATTAAAATTTATATTTTATTTTAATAATATATATAAAATTTTATTATATGATTTATTGTAAAAAAATTAATTTGAATAAAAAATAATATTAAAATCAAATATAATATTTTACCTAAATTTTCTGCATTTTATATTTAGTTAGTGTTTACCCTGGAGTAGTAGGAATCTAAATCAATGTAGTTTATAATTTTGATTCAATTGTAAAGCAAACAAATTTTAGAGGACCAAATATTTTTTAGCCATTTATTTGAAAGTCATGAAATTTTGGAACCAAAATTATAATTATTCCAAATATTCATAAAATTTGTTTCAAATGTTTGAGCATATCTATCTATATTGATTGATTTCTCTCTTATTTGAATTTATAATAGTTACAATACATAAAAAGACACTGAATAGTCAATAGAAGAACTGGTGTGGAAGTGTGTAGAGTAACTTTAAAAAAGTTTCTAATCAAATAAATGCAGTAGAGTCGACATAGTAGAAATTAGAAAATGACATATCGGAGACCTATTAAATGCAGTAGAGACTTATTTGATATTTGATTGAGTTTTTTTTTTTTTTTTTTAAATTAATACTATTTACTGCTAAAGAGGGTTAGCTTGCTATGATATTCATGGATTTCCTAAGCAATTGAGGAAGTCCAAGAATGTAAGTGTTTTAAAATTTGCATACATCACAATCATGCATGCCATAGTCACCAAAGAGAATGGTTCCATCAGTAGATGGCGGAGCTTAGAGTAGATGTTCCAATTTTCATCCTTCCTCAAGGTCAATCTTAATCATGGTAGCTCTAGTGGATATGAGCTGCCAATTATAATGGCAAATGAGCCAAAATTATAGATTTTTTCTGTTGCATTTAGTTGAGCAGTGATTTGGTTGTGCCCGTGTGTCACTAAGGCATAGTAGACAGATAGGACAAACAACTTGGTTTTGATCTCTTTGAAAACCTCACATGATTGTTGATTTTGTAGTGAATTTATGGAGGCCCTAAGTGAGGCTTTGTCTCTAATTTGGAAGCCCCTTATTTACCTGCTTGATGATTGTACTAAAAACATTTATAGTTAGACAGCTTGGTCCAAAGGATATTGGAAAGTATGGTGGCACAAGGACAAGCATTAAATTTCATGAGCCCCACTGCACCGGTCTGAAACACATCAGTGATGGGTTATGTAAAAGGGTTAACGAATTAGGCTGCAAGAAAATAGTACCTATAGCTTTTATTATTCCAATTTTTGCACTTTTACTCTCTAGATTACTTTCTAACATTAAATGGCAGACTTAGATTCCAAAGAAAAAGAAGCTGAAGGAACCAAAAAAGAAAGAAAGCAGATGGGTGGAAAGAAAGAGGAAATAAATTCTAAGAGAGACAAGTGAATGAGGGTTGGATAGCACTAGCACATCATGTACTGATAGCACATGGTTGTTGCAGTTACTGCTTTTTACCGGAGAGGCAGATATAATGGTCCCAAAAGACCAGGAGTTAGTGGACCACCATGCAAATTGTTTAATGATTTTGTTGGTTGATCAACAGGAGAGGAATTTTGAGCTAGAGAAATAATCATATCTTATTTTGTCACTATCTTGCAGTATTAGAACATAGGGGAATCATAAAGACAATGGTGCTCTACCTTAAGCGCTTAAAATCCTTACAATGAGTAGCAGTACATAAAACAAATGCTGATGAAAAGGAAATGTAGCAATGCCATAATTTTAAGCAACTAGGAACAAATGCTGCATCTATGATTAAGATGGGTTGCTTCTTTATTGTTATAGTAAATGTTGATTTGGATTGACACAATCCTGACTCAAGTTCTAGTTAATGAGTCAAAGGGCCCATACAAACACCAAGGGAAACAAATTCTATCAATATCATCAATGTTTGTGCAATATATTGAGAAGATGAAAAGCAGAAAACACAAAAAAGAAGAAATGGAAGTATTAGGGAGAACATAAGTTTTATAACATCTAATAGCCAAATAGATTAACAAGATGACTGAATCTTTGTACAACAACATCATAATTCATCCGGGGAGAAAAAAATTAAGTGCAAAAGAACTCAAAATTACACCATATCACTCTTATCACTTATGTCCAAATCTTCATCGTGCATTACCGCTTCATTCTTCCCAAAAATCTTGGAGGGTGCTGCAAATCTAGCTGAGAATGAACGAGAAACATTATCAGGGTCGGTGGAATAGCCATCATCGAAGTTCTGTAAGTAGGAGCTAGGATCGTATTGGACATGAAACACAGTTGAAGGTCTAAAAAATCTTCTCTTTTCTCTCTTGATCTTCCTCCACAACGTTTTCCAGCTTGCCATCTTCAATCTTGTCACAAATTCGTTGACACACACAATGGGATCGTAGCCAATTCTCTCATAACTCGGCCAAGTGCTATTGCTTAGACAGGGATAATTTTCAAGGTTCATGGTGTATAGAACAAAGAACCTTGGGAGCATAAAATACTTTAGGAGACCAAGGTGTTTGAAGTGCATGCACCAAGGCTATTTATATAATGACACCATGAACCCCTCCTTTTTATTATCCCATCACCACCACCTCAGCACAGCACGTACTTTGAATGGGATAGGATCAAGAGAAAAGAGTAAAATGAAATGCTATAATTCAGCAATATTAATAATTCCTTGTCATGTCAGCAATTGAAATTGCTATTATATGATTTTTTTTAAATGTAATTCTATGTTGTCACATGGGGCGTGGTTTGTTCAGTAAGTTACTTTGGAGAAAGATAAATAATGCTTTGACCAAAAAAAAAAAAAAAACACCTATGTCCTAACCTACGTGTTTGATGTGCCAAATGTTATAAACAATGTTTCCACAATAATAGTTTTTGTATTTTCAGTTTCTTAGGGAGTTCAAAACAAAATATAACCCAGGAAATAAGCAACGATTTGAGGAATTCTTATGTTTTTTGAGTCCATTGTAAGGTCACCATATTATAAATAAACGTTGGTCGGTGCTTAAGCATTAGATTTTAGGACATAATTTTAATTTTTAAATCTATTTAACCCTTTGTAAGCTCGTTTCGTTTGTGGTGTTCATTTCACTATGACATTAATTTTTTTATTTTTATTTTTAAGTCATCTATCAAAGTAACTGTGTGCCACTAAACCCATTGGCCCACTCTCTTCTCTCATTACCCTTTTTCCCTTCTTTCTATTGGCCACCACATTATGCTGCTGCTTCGGAAAGTTATTTTAGCATTGTTCGGAGATAAGGGGGAAAAGATGAAGTTGATGAAGAAGAAAGTAATAAGACTGCAATGATTCATGCACAAAAAAAGAGTTATCTCATATAGCTCTCAAAAGTTTGTTGGGCCATTAATTGGGAGGGAAAAAAAGAACGATGAAAAAAGAAGGTGGTGATGAAAATTTTATGAGACTTTTGAGGCATGTTGTTTCTGTAAGTAACAAAACTGAAAGTAAAATTAAAAGCCAAAGTTATATTAAAAGATTGCAGAAAAGTTTGGGGTTTTGTATAGTTTTCCATATACATTTGCTTATTTTTTAATTAAATGCCCAAATTAGAGATAAGAAAATTAAATACCCAAATGTATTTATTATTATCTTTTTTTCTTTATTTTCTACGTTCACAAATAAAAGGAATAGTGAAAACTGAACAAGATATATGATGTTTCCCCAATTTCTTACACAAGACTTTAGAATAGAAAATAAACAAAACTGAAATTATGTTTTTTATTATTATGTATAAAAAAACATATTTTAAAACCAAACTTGTCCTTATTTTCTACATTCACATTTTCAATAATTTTATTTTCAATTTCCCCTTTTTCTTTTCAGCATTAGGGATGGCAATGGGTAGGGTACTATAGTACCCATCCCCATACCCGCATTTTAAAAAAATATCCGTACCCAGCCCCATACCCGCGTGGGTATGAACATTAATCCCCGTACCCGTACCCTCTGGGTACCCGCATACCCATCTTTTATCCATTACCCGCGCTTGTTTGAGAAAAAAATATTTATAAAGAAAAATATGTTTATATAATTTCATATAAATAGTATAATAATATAAAAATTTAATATGTAGTTGTCGAATAAGGTACAATCATAGATGAAAAAGCAAATATTCAAATATCACAAGTGCTAAATGTATCTTAATATAATAATTTTCTAAACTAAAATTCTTAGAAATAATAAGCGAAACTAAATGCAGAAGTTATTTGTTGGCGATAACCCTATCTTGTGTGAGATTCGATCAATCAGCAACGTCAAAACGACAGTGAAATAGATCTGCACAATGGGTGACCTTTCGTGTGGGAAGTGGGATCACTTGGTGACATCTTGTGGCGACATTGACAACTAACTCTAATGAATAACGTTTCATAGTTGTTATGTTTTAATGAGACAAACATTGAGAATAAGAATAAAGTTAGGGTCAGTTCAAGTACTAACAAAGAAAAGTGGATATATAAAATATTTTTTTTGACTTTTAAATTTGAAATTGTAAGAAAAATAATAGATTTAATTAAAATAATATAATATAATTAATGTATATATATATATATATATTAATAATAGTATTTTAAACTCATATACTACATAGAGTATTTTGCCAAAAATATAAATTTTTAAAAAATTATTTTAATGAATTAAATATTTATTTAATGTATATAAATTTTAAAAGAAAAAATTTGAATAAAAGATAAATGGTCACCATAAAATTTTATAATAAAGAAATATATGTGTATATAAACAAATTATACTTTTTTATATGAAGAAGAAATTAACAAATAAAAATTAACAATAATTTTTATATTTTATATTTTTTTAAAAATTTCTTTGAACATAAATAAATAGTAAAAATAATACATAGAGTATTTTGCCAAAAATATAAATTTTTAAAAAATTATTTTAATGAATTAAATATTTATTTAATGTATATAAATTTTAAAAAAAAAAATTTGAATAAAAGATAAATGGTCACCATAAAATTTTATAATAAAGAAATATATGTGTATATAAACAAATTATACTTTTTTATATGAAGAAGAAATTAACAAATAAAAATTAACAATAATTTTTTATATTTTATATTTTATTTAAAATTTCTTTGAACATAAATAAATAGTAAAAATAATATTATTTAGATTCAATAGATTATAGTTGTGCTTATTATACATATGTTACATAGAAAATATTATTTTAAATTAAAATATAAAAATAAAATTTAAATATTATCAATAAATAATAAATTTATGATAATAGTAGGTGATTGTAAAATTTATAAAATATTTACAATGTGTTTATTATTTGTCATTTACTTTATGATTTAAATATGAATATGATTTTATTAACAAAAATATTTGTGTAAAAAAAATTTTATGTGTGTCATATATAAATAATATTTAAAAAAAAATCAATCTCATATCAACTATATAATAATTAAATAATATAAAAAATTATTTATGTGTGTCATATATAAATAATATTTTTTTTAAAAAATCAATCTCATATCAACTATATAATAATTAAATAATATAAAATAGTAAATAAATTTTTTAGTTTACTTTATTATTAAATATATTTTTATATTAATCTTTTATAACTTCACATGTAATATAATAATACAAAAATTCAATGCATAATTGTAGAGCAAAATTCAAACATACATATATATATATATATATATATATATATGCGGGTATGAGGCGAGGTGGGTACTTAGATACCCATCCTCGCACCCATCTCCGTTAAAATTTGCAGATTTTTACCCACACTCATACCCGTACCCATAAAGCGGGTAAATACCCTACCTATTGTGGGTAAATTTTGCGGGTGTCCATTGGGTACTTTACCCGTTGCCATTCCTATTCAGCATTGCTAATCAAATCCTAGATGTGAAGAAAATTATACTGAATGGAATAACATTTTGTTACAATTTTGATCGAAAACAAGATTGATCTATCTCATGAATCACCACCCCGGCACTCCATGCATGCTGCTTCCTTGGCCTTGACCACCTTTACTCAAAGGAAAGCTAATAGGACTATTTGGAAAGGATTATTGCCAAAAAGTAAAAAAAAGAAAAGAGTGCCCCTCAAAAAGTTTAATGGGCCATTAATTTGGAAAAGAAAAAGAACAAAGAATGTGGTGACGAGAATTTTATGAGATTTCAGACTTAACGAGAAAAGTTATTTGTGTAAATAACAAAACAGAAAGTAAAAAGTGAAAATAATACAAATTGGAATTATTATACGATAGCATTATTATGCTTATTAATAAAATAAAAAATAAAAACAACAAATATTTATGGTATGAGATTATTTCAACTTAGCCTCTAATCTCAATTTTGAATGATTTTTTCAACTAAACTGACTATTTCCATGATGGAATTTTTAGCCACTGTTACAACAAAGATCATAAAATACAATCATTGCAAATTGCAATTGTGGTAACAGCTACTAACATTATCTTAGAAACCGTGGCGCTTTACATTGATCCATCCGAATTTGAATTACGTTATACATGCATGTATACATATTGAGGAAGACTAACATCTTTGGAGTCTTCACCTCATGGTTAGAGAGCGTTTGTGGTTAATCCTTCAGTTCATAATTGAAATCATAAGCAGAGTGAGTACAAGAGAAGGTGATTCATTGAAAAAGCAAAGACAATAATATATCCACAGACCCCACTAAGGCAAATTCTATTACAGTGTAAGCTTACCTTATGAAGACAGTGTTGACTAACAATTGAACGGTTTTTTGTATTGATCAAAATCTCACATGACAGTATTACCTGTTGGGATATCAAGAGACAGAAAGCATCAACAAATTTAATGTATCAGGTGCAGATTGCAGTGTGCAAGTTCTCCAAATGAAGATCTTAGGTTTCAACTCCTCAGTGTGAAAGTTTTACATGCATTTGGTTTCTCCAATTTTTAGCTCAAAACTTTTGGTATTAGTGACCAAGCACCACTATAAGTTCATTTTTAATAAAATAAATAAATTATGAAAGTGAACAAATTTAAAAATTAAATCTATATGGATATTTTGCAAAAAAATAAATAAATACAAAATATAGAAACTCATGGCGATTTTTGAATAAAGTTAATTAATTTAAAATGTGTTATTCTCAGTTTTTGAATTCCATAGAAGTAGCTAATTTTATATAAAAATTTTAATTTTAGAAATTAATAATTTTATTAAAAAATCTCTATTGATGATTTTTAAATTTTTTTTAAATCTCATATTTTTGTATATTATTGTTAAATATCATATATATAAAAAAGCCTAATCTATAAGCGTTTAAATAGTATTTCATTATTTATTTTCTCTCTATCAAATTATATTAATTATCATATTTATAAATCTTCTTTATTTATGTGTAGACACTTCTATAGATAATTTTTTAAAATATTTTTGAATTAAAAAGAACATCAAGATTTTTTTGCCAAGAGTTACACTAGTTACATAGACTCTCTTTTACAAGAACAATCCTACAAAGATATTCTATCTAACCTTGCCCATGAGTTTATAAAGACATGTTTTTAATTAAATATTTTTTCAAATTATTTATTATTTTAAAATCAATTTTTTTGCATAAATACAATCAATAGAAATTTAAAAAAATGAAGAGTAATTTTTTCTAAAATATCAATCACAATTAATTAAAAAGAAAATGAAGGATGTGATATTAATATTTAAAAATAAAAAAAGTGATGAAGAATACCTTGAAAGTAAGAGGAAAATGAAATAAGAAAAAGCCAAGTTGGCCAGTGACCTCCGTAACGGTGTGAAAGTAAACCCTACCCTTTGCGAGATCCTCCAACAAATGGGCCACTTCAGACGCGGGAAGCCCACTAAACTCCAAGTCACCATCCACGTGGGAGAATCCCCACCCTCTCACGTGCCAACCCTCAGACTCCACGTGACCAAGCTTCTTCCCTCTGTACCTTATTCCCACATCAACCTCTCTCAGCTCCAACCAGTAAACAGCACGGTTCCGCACTCTAACCGTCACCGACATCATTACGTCAGCACCGATCGGCGGTAATGGATGCAACTTCACCCGCTTCACCGTCAGCCGTTCGATCTTCAGCTCTGGATCCGATGGCCACACCATGTACGCGCACGCCAGACACACTGCCAGAGCCACCGTCCACTTCAAGCAGCAATACCGCGGTAAAACGACGTAGCTTCCGATATGTTTTGCCTTCGCCATGGATTTTTAAAGAAGCAATCACGAACTATGGTTGATTGCTGAGGTGAGTTTGGCTTTGTTTTGTGGTTATAATATAATGCTTTGTTATGGTTTTCTTTCATCAACATTGGTAATGCTTTGTGTTGTACGTGTATACCAGGGCGTAGAGGAAGGGCTTTTCTGGTTTTGTTTGAATGCCTGTTTCTGTGTTTCTTTGTTTTGGTGCGCGAAATTGTGGTCGAGCTTCCTATTTTGTATGCCCTGTGCGTATCCAGTGTTCGTTTCCGGGTAAAATTTGCCTAGAGAAACACTGTAGGCTTAGATTTATTTATAAAACACGAAAATAACGGGAGTTTCACTCTTAATTTTATTTTATTTAATTTAACGATTAATTTTGTAATTCTCAATACATTTTAACTAACAACAAAAAAGTACGATCCTAGTGTTCTCTCGACTTTTCTTATGCTTAAAGTGCCACTTAGAACAGATTTTGCCGTTTCACAGCATTTTATTTTACATCTTAAAGCAATATTCTTGAGTTTAAGATTATAAATTTTAATCATACTGCTAAAAGCGATGGAATTGCAGTACCTAATTGGAAATTCTATTGTTTTTATAATCAGGACTTTTAACCTGACTCTGACGCACTCAGACGCTATTAGATAAACTACTGTAATTAAATATAAAAAACATTAAATTAATTCAAATAAATGTTATGAGCTGCATAATGCACACTGGATGAGAAAGATTTGCTGCTTTAGCTAGAGCCATGACCATGACATGCTTCAGCCCTCGAGTTAGCAATGTTTGCAGTTTGTGGGGCCCTTAATAAAATCTAATAGTTACTTGATGGAGATCATCCCGGAAGAATAGAGATTAATAGGAACACTATCGATGGTTATTTAAATTGGAAAAACCTATAAAAATTGGACAAACTAACAGTCAACGCTCAACAGAACTACCAGTCTCTATCCTCCTTCCGCGTGTAGTTTCCAATGAAGAATTTGGTTAGTAGTTTCTTTGATCTATAACACTCTCCTTCGTAAAATTCTCTTCCTTTTTGTGTAGCATTTACAACTTTGTCCAACCAAGCGGTATGGCAAGGTATTGGACAGGGAATAGGATCATCTAAGCCAAACTGGTGGGTACTGTCTTACCTTATACCGCAGGTTTTCAGTCATTTTTTTTGTCAACTATACTCCTGTTCTTCCCCTTCCATGTATTCCTAAATCCTAGCCCTGAAATGATTATTATATTCACATGAATACTTATGCAAAAAGGCATTATATTTCTTGTTATTTAAACATTTTACCTGTCCATTACAAATAACAGGTTCACAGATATATAGAGCACACCTTCTCTGGCCTTCCTCATTAGTTGTCTAATATAGGAGTGCTACATTTAATTTGGACTTTTAAGCACCATATTTGATCCAAATTTTCACCCTTTTTCTTCTCTTGACTTCTTCTAGGTGCTTCTTAGGGATGTGGGAACTGGGAAGACCAGTTTGGCATTAAGATTTGTAAAAGGCCTATTCTTTCATGACCAGGTTTACTTCCATTCGATTTCACCAATCAAAAGTTGCTTGCTTCTTTCATATCAGTTTACCACCAACATGACAACCGGTACAGTTTGGGAACCTTGACATTAATTTGCATCCAGGAACCAATCATAGGAGCAGCATTTTTCACTCAAATATTATCATTATCTGAAGCTACTGTAAAGTTCGACATATGGGACACGGCAGGACAAGAGAGATACCATAGTTTGGCTCCAATGTACTACCGTGGTGCAGCAGCAGCAATTGTTGTATATGACATCTCAAGCTTTGTAAGTTTTCAGTTTGTTAAATTCAAAAATATTTGGCAATTCCTGTGTTATGAGAAGTCTCTATTGTCTATATTATACAAAACTTGGATTCTAATTAAATATTGTTTACGATCATTATCTATCTTAAAGTTAAAGGACCATTTGTGTTAAAAGAACCAAATAGTGACCCAAATGACGTTTGCCCCGCCATTCCAGGTCAACTTCAAAAAAGCTCTAGAGAAATATCAATATTATGCGCTGTTAAATCCTGTGATATAACAGAGTAATAAGAACTTTTGCCTCTAAGAAAATATAATTAAGAAAAAAATTATTTTCTGCATATTACAAGTATGTTAAACTTGTAAGATCGTCTACAGGCCATAATAATTGTCGGGGGAAAATGTGATTTCATGCTTGATGTACTCGTTCTTCAATTCTGTTGGTAACCTCACTTACGAGAAGGAAAATAATAAAAGCTACTTCATTAGATCCATATTTAGGAACAAATTCTCATTTCTTTCATTCACATGAATCTTAAAAACTTTTCTAATTGTAGTTATTTTATCTTTTTTTTTCTTTTTCAGAATACATTTGATAGGGCCCAAAAATGGGTTCAAGAGTTGCAAAGACATGGTATTGAGTACAGGAAATAGTTTGCTCTAAGCAGAGCCATGGTTTCTTCATGAATTGCATGCTTTGTATCTTTCTTTCATCACAATTTTCATAACCGTCTACTGATCTCAGCGGTTACAAACATTTTGACTTGATGCATTTTACTATATTTCCACGTGAAACCTCCATCCTTTTCGCACCCCTTTGTCCTCCTCATTTTGATAAATAACAGGAAGTTCATATTCAAGCGTTTAATTCTTGTCTTGGAATAGTAAAATTGTAACTACTGTTTGTAGGAAGTCCAAAGTTGGTGATGGCGTTGGTAGCAAACAAATCTGATTTAGAGCCAAAGAGAGAGGTTGAAACTGAGGTATTGTTGAGATCATCTTCCCATTCTGCCCCTAGGCTCCTTTCGTTTACTTGAAATATAAAAATGCAAATTATTTTCCTAAATGTATAGAATAATAACTATTTGGGGGTACTCTGATTCTTTTACTAACAAGCCATCCAGTCCTAAGTTTTTTGTTTCTGAATTCTGAACCCAGTTTTTGTTACGTATTGCACTTCTCCATTACTCTCTTTTCCTTATCCTTTTCAATGTAACTTATTTTACTAAACTAAATTACTGCAGCAAGGGGAGCAATTTGCGCAAAAAAATGGAATGTTCTACATGGAAACGTCTGCTAAGAGTGCAGAAGACATCAATGAGCTTTTCAATGAAATAGGTAAAATGGTAAAAGCTGAACGTAATTTAAACACTTTTGATATTTGGATCGATAGATCATTTTCCTATTTATCTTTAAGAAGATATAGCAGCAATATCAAGTAGTTGTTCCTGTTTGCTCAATGCAGCGCGTAGGCTAACAAGAGCACTTCCCCCAAAGCCAACGGGGGATGAATTTGAAAAATGGAATGCAGGATAGGAGAACGAAATTTTTCTGTTGCTCTGCTCGACATCCCCATGTAATCAAATTGTAGACTCACTGGATAACCAATGGTATCTGTATGAAAAACCTTCTTAATTCAGTCCATGTATATAATCATTTTCAATACCAATTGAAAACAATTGTAACGTGTAAGCGTTAGAAGATATAATGGGTGTTTAGAAATTCACTAAAATCACGTTAAAACTTTAACGTAAGAGCTGTAATCTTTAATGTAAAAATTTATTTAAATTTGAGCGGATTCTACGTCAATTCAAGCATAATATTTCTGATCCTTATTTGCGACACGCGTTTTCAATTTAGACCCAGCACTTCACTGTGTTACACTCTCGTTGTGTCATTTCTGATGCCTAGTACTTTTGGCCGGCTGTGTTTGAGGATACTTACACCAACTACAAATACGCAGCTGAAAGGCTAAAAGCAAAATCATCGACAACGTAAAAAATTGGGATTTCACGATACATAATGGACATCAATGCATTAAACTTCCAAAATTTGCAATTATATGATAACTTTATTTTCTTTTACGCCATGTATAATTTTCCTGGCTCTCCCCAACCAAAGAGATATAAAGAACTAGTATAATATTTAACATGCATCCTACCCAGAAGGACCAAAAACTGAAAGTAAAAGTTACATGCTCCAATCCATTCTCATGAGGAGTCCTGCCTTGAACTTAGTTTTTGTTATAAGGACCTTAATTCAATGTACATTTTGGAACATTCAAGAGAAAAATCTGACATAGCCCTAAAAAGCTCCGGCAACTGATTTTTTAGACTCACCAAAGTTTTTTGCCTAACCTGTAGGCAGTGTTTTGCATAGGCTTCTTCCTCTTCATCCAATCTCTTCTTCATTAATTCAACCAAAAGTTGCTTCTCTTTAACAACCTCATCAGAATCATCATTACCACCTGGCCTATCTCGATCAAACTCATCTGGCATTCTCTTTTGCTTATACTTGTGCTCCCAGTCATTAAACTGCTTTCTTTTGCGTGAATACTCCTTTTGTGTCTCCTCACATTTTTTCTTTAAAACCTTCTCTTCTTCTTGCTGGTGGAAAATAGTATCTACCACAGCAGCAAAGTTAGCTATGGCTGTCCTAGCAAGCTCATCAGGAAGTTTTTCTAGTTGATCTTGCCAAGCATGGAGAAGGCTTCGTATGGGAGGACTTTTAACTCTTGGTGGTGAAGAAATATTTTCCTTGAGATCACTCTCAATAGGGATAAGATTCAGTCTTAACCAACTGTTTAGGGCCTTTATGTATCCCTTTTGATTGTTTATTAGCTTCTCAAACTGTGACTGCCACTCTTGCACAACAATCAGTAACTGGTATGTTCTATCATGATGTTGTTCGCTTGTTTCAGTACAAGACTCAGAAATATCCAGCGATCTCATTAACATCACAATACTTGATTGCCGCTCATGGTGTGCCCGCATCCTTTCCCACATTGTGGCCATCCTGCATTCATACAAAACCACCAAGTGTTATTTTATATTAAGCTTCTCACTAGCAAAACACGTCCCCATGTTTACAAGATCAGCCAAGTAAGGTTATAAAACTTAATTATAAAACCACCCAAATGGGGAAAATGTAAAATTTTTAGAGAATCAAAACTTTATTAAACAATTATAAATATAATAGCTCACCCTTGAACAAGCTGAACAAGTTTTGGGTACAGCCGTTGATCACGTAAATGGTTAATCTCAGAGACAGTTGAATCCATGGATTGCATATCCACAATGTAGGTCGTATGCAAATGACTAACGGTTGCTTTTGCTTTCTGCAAAGCTTCCGAGTTTGTTCCTCTTTCCTTGAGCTTGTGAAGCGCCGCTACCTTTCTTTGGTACTCAAATTTCTTTATCTCAGCAGCCTATCCAACAATAATACTACTACTCAGCAACTGTTAGAATAGATGAAGCTAACCAGTGTTGTAGAAGGACTAGTTAAGAAATCAATGAATCATAATTTTTTATTAAAAATTAAATTGGAAGGCATTAAAAAACATGAGAGCGAGTGTATTTTTGCATCTTCCAACAAAACATTTCTATTTTGAATTCCTAGTGTCTTAAGGGCCCGAGGCAGTATTTTCCTCAATGAAATATCCAAAAATATTATCTTACCATATCTTAGATTATCCAAAAATTCAGAACACAAAATATGTGGACCCCTTTGTAGCTAGCTACTTGATTCAATGCCACAGATAAAACGAGAGAAATTCTAATACACTTTTTAACACATTTTCTGTCATTGGCTATTTATTGAAAATTACAAATAATGTGAGTTCTAGTCCTTATGGACTCAACTTACCTTAACTTCATCATAAAGTTTTTTTTCCCATGCTTGCAACTTGTCCAAGACAGTAGCAAGAGTTTCATGCTTCTCCGAGTCAAAGTCATCTTTTGCATCATCCGAATTAGGTATCCCTCTAAAGGATCGATTCCATGTAATAACTTGCATCACCTTCGCAGAATGATCAATGTGTCCTTCAAAAACAAAAGGTATCATTATAGTAATTCAAATTGAAGGATCAATACACTTAATTTTTTTATGTATAAAAAAGGTCATTAATTAATTACTTTACCTGTGTTATCAGCAAAATTGGAATGATAGTGGAGACGCGTGGCCTCAAGCATCTTTGAAACCTCACGAGCACTCTCTGAAGCCTTAAGAAAATGATCGTCCAAATCAGCAAATATCTGAAGAAGATTCACACTCTGTTTCCCTTTCAATCCCTTCCCCGATGATGACGTCACAGCACCCTCGTTTCTCACAATGTCCTCAGAGTTTTCTGCTACCTTCCTCTGAACCTCCACCTCCTTATTCAAACGACGTCGTTCAACGTCTGCATCCCTCAAAGCACCGTTCTTCTCCGACGACGGGAACAAATACTCAAAAGCAGCGTGCTGTTGCATGGGATTATCCGACGGAGCAGACCCAACCTCGTCTCCTTCTTCCTCTTCCTCTTCGATTATGGTTCCGACAGGGCCGGATTCGGAGGCGATGGGCTTGATCTCAGGCATGGTGGCGGAGCGGCGGAGAGGGGCGGGGAAATCCGGGAGCGGAGGAGGAGGGAGGGGAATTTCGAAGGCGGCTGCGGAAGAGGAAGGTAGAGGAAAGTGAGGGTTTCGGAGCTCTCCCTGAGCAAAGTCGACGAGGGCGGCGCCGGTGTTCTTGAGGTAGGTGGCGTAGGAGGAGTGTGCGGCGGCGAATGCGTTACGTAACGAAACTGCATGCTTCATGCACTGTTTGCGGTCCTTGCAACGTGCCACTGTTTCTTCGTTCTCCATCTTCGATTGGGAACAACCCATTTTACTTAATCAATGATCGTCAAGAAGAAGAAGAAGAAGAAGTGACTCGGTTTCGTTTTTTTTTTTTTTTTTTTGTGGAGCTGTAAAGTTGAACGCTGGGACAGTGTAGCCCCCAACAACTTCCCCGTTAAGGGAACTAAACGACGGCGTTTTCTTTGGAACATTCTGGAAGCTGATGGCGGCGTCGAGCCTAGAACACGCCATTGATTTCACTTACTAAGTTGGACTCAGAATCTCACTTTTTTGGAGTACCAAAGTAATGCTTCCTTGCTTGCTTTTATCTGCCCAACAACTTGCCACTTAAGGCAACTAAACGACGCCGTTTTCCAGCATTAACCTATGACTTGGGCCTGTTGGGCTATAACACAGTGCCAGCAAAATTGTTTCCTTGGTTGGAAGCATGAGCAGCCCATGGACTCAACTTTTTAATGGACTTTGATTTTCGATTTAAATAAATAGTCATATTAGTTGACCAAAATAATAATAATCACATTAGAAAGGACGACTAAAGTATTTGCAGTTGTAATGATAAAAAATAAGATTTGTTATATCTTAATGTTTAATAAGATAAAAAATGATTTTTAATATATTGAAAATATAAAATTTATTAATTATTTTTATTTAATCACTAAGATGATTGACTAGGAGGAATTGAAATTATATTAAGCATAATTGAATTGAAACAACTTTATTCTATTCTACTTCATGAATGCATGAAAGCTGACACTTAGCTTAGCTATTATTATATATCCTAATGAAAAATGAAAAGCAGTTACGAAGAAACGAAGTTCTTAGTTATTATATATATCCTATAATCTGACATTCATATTACAACTTTACATTTACAACAATGTGATTTAAATCCTAAACTTCACATACAGGGAAATGGACAAGAATGATGAATCTAAGAATGCTGAAACAGGACATAAAAATATCCTAGATAACATGAAATTTGTCAATTGTTTACATAAAAGAATAACCAATGAATAATGAGAACGAGAAAGTTTTGGTGCTAGTCAACTTGTTTCTTACTCTTTCTGAGAGCTAAAAGAAAAGCTACTAAATCATCATAATCGGGTAGATTAGGATGTACATGCCTCGCGCCAACCCGCATTCCTGTTTCTAAGGAAATTGTTCGTACATGCCCTTTTGATGTTTCCACTGCATTAGTGGGTTCATTAGGAAGAGATGTTCCTCTGACATGTGATATTGTTGTATAACTTGTGTTTTGCCCAGTGTCATCTTCTGGTTGTCGAGAAATAGAAGCTTTTTCTTTGCCCAATTTCATTCCACCAGAATCTAGTTTTGCAGCATCATGAATTTTAGAACCAGAAACACTGTCTTGGTCAGGTACAGATTTGATAGGTCTCCTTCTTACTGATCTGGGTGTTGTCTTATTTTTAACAACCGGGTCATGAAGATTCTGGTTTGATTCCATTTTCGGTTGAGCCTCAGAATATGTTGTTTTCTTTGAAACTTTTTCACCTTTGTTAGTATTTTTTTTGAGGTAAGGGGGTGGAATGAGCGAATAGGAAATTGGCCTATTAGTTTCTACTTCATCCTCAGATACGCTTCCCAATGAACTAGAACTACCCTTTTGGCCATCATGGGATGAAAATGACATGCCTGTGCTGGTTTCATCATCACTATTGCTTTGGTGTATCCATGAGTCATCATTGAAATCCCACTCTAGAGAGAACTCTTGTGCTATATCATATAATAATTGATTCTTCATTTCGCTTGTTGGCGGATTTCCCCTTAACTTCTCAACAAACTGAGGAAAAGCAATTATTTAAGTTAGCTTTGAAAACAAAAGATGTCCTGAAGAAAATAATTTATCTTTATGATCAACAAGATTTTTAATTTATGCATAAATATGTGCTATTAGAGTGGAGTCTTTGGCTTACCTCTTCATTTATATAAGGTTCAAGATCATTCCCAAATTTCTCGGTAAATAAAGTTCTGAGGTCACGCAATTCTGGCAGATCAGCTAATCTTGCTGCAGCATACATCAATGAAGGTACAGCTTCCTTGCATTCATCAGGGCAATCCCTATTTAACAAGGTTCAAAGATTGTCAGCATACACTATTGTTAATGCCTTGTAGTAGTAAATAAAAACAGAACCTACTTCTGCTTTGTTAGTTCTTCAAGATTATCTGATATGCATCCAATAAACTTTTCAATGAGCTCATAGCAGGATAACATATTTTGCTCCGACAGAAGACCTTCAGCCTGTTTCAAGTGAAGCAACATACAACCCCGTGTCATATGCATAGAATGTTAAGAGTTTTGCATTAAAAAATGATTGCATCTCAAATTACATCTTCTTATAAAGTCATGCATCTTATATGCCAAATTTAGAGTACACATTATCCTATCTTCCCATATGAGGATCTGAAAGGATTACTAGTAGACATTATTTCATATTTACTATGTGATTCACACCAAAATTAAACCCAAAAAAACAAGACAAGAGATTTAGCAAGCAAACCATCTAATACAACGAGTAAACATTTACAAAATTCAAAACCACAATCCAAATATTACCCTTTTATGTGCATCATTGTCAAGGCCTCTCCTAAGAAGCTCAGCGATGTCACTCTTCATAAACTTCATCACTGCTCTCCTCCTCTTCTGTCGAATCTCTAGCCTTGTCTTTATAGTCTTAACGTACGATAAGCTTTTATATATATATTTTTTGAAAGTGAAATAAAAAACAACATTAGAATAATAGTAAAAAGACATGTTCCAAAGAAAAAGCTGAGGTCAGTGTCGTACCATTTTGAATAGAACCTTGGCTTCAGTAGCCACCGAAACATTTTGTCTCCGAGAATCTGAAGGAACCAAGTTAGCTGAAAAGGGAAAATGATTTTTGGTTGGTATCTTAGATGTTATGTTCTGCTTATATATAACTGCAAATTGAGAATGAACATCAAGTTACGCCAAGAATCAGCACAGAGAATACCTCAAAGAAAAGAAAGAAAGATATTGGTTATAGGAGAAGTTCTTCACAAGAGGTAAAACCTGAAACCTCACTATGAAAGAGACCAGAAAAAACGACCCAAGTGTAACGCAAAACGGCGAAAGAACGAAAAACGGTTCCTTGATTACCAAGGAGGAAAGAAACAACAAAGGGTCTCTGAAATGTGCAACAAAAACCAGCAAAAAATGTGGTGTATGATTGTTTGAAGCGTGATTGTTACGAGAGTTGTGAAGCTATAAGGCTTATATATTTAGGATGATGTGATTAATGATTAGAGTTCCCAAATTGGCAACCAAGAAACACAAATGTGAGACTAAAAAGTCAGTGGCAGATTGGTCAGAAACGGTTTTAACTGGAAGCTTGCTTGTGTTGTGTGACAGTTAAATGGAGGCTGTGACCAAAATAATCATTACTAAATTCAGTACTCTGTAAAACACTAAAATAGTTCCAATGTTTCCTAGTACTAAAGTTAATAAAAAGATTAGTTAAGGCTGAATTTAAATTACTGCTAATAATAGCATTTTATTAAAAAAAATATTTATTAATTTTTATAATCTTGATATAATAAATATAGTTTTTTAATAAAAAAAAATTCTTCCTTTTATATGTTTAAACTAACTCTAAAGACAAATGTTAACAAAATCTTAAAAGATATTATTAAAAAATGAAATTAGCATAACGTGGTTAGTTTTAATTTACGCTTGTACTATCAATAAAGATCTAGAAAATATATATCCATCAACTCAGGGAAAGGCCTGTAATAATGTATAAAGGGCAGTCATTTTCATTTTCTTTGAGAATAAATAGTAAATCCACATCGAAGTAATTTTTCAAGTTCTTTTTCTTGGGTCAATTTTGGCCATGAACAGTAGTCTTACATTCAAAATTGACTATAAGACTACATTTAACAAAGGTCGTGTAAGAAATAATATTAAATTCGGGAGTTGTTTGCTTGCTATCATGGTTAATTAAGGCTTCTAACTAGTTGAGATAACCATTCGGCATTCTCATTCGTCTTGAACTAAACCTCGAGAATCATATAACACTAAGGTATAATTGTAATCTATACACTACTCTATATATATATAATAGATAATACAAAGTTCAGTTCAACTGATAACATTACATGAACCAATACGGAATATTACTCTAATAATTGTTTTCTTGATAAAGGCATGCAGAAAGTGATGTATAATAAAGTGTTACAAGCAATGACAACGATTTGCCATAGTTGAGGAAAATGTGGGACAGGCACAGGAAGGGTATATCATTTATTTTATCAGATATTCTTTCGTTTCTTCTTCAGCAATTAATTAATATAATATTCGGAAAGGCTTGGGAAAATGTCACAAAGTCACGTTGGCGGTGAGTGAGTTGCGTTTGCGTGCTCCTTTGAATGAGAGAGACAACATAGTCAAATTGCATGGTGATGGTTGAAAAGATGCTTACTCTCTACAAACCAAGCTCAGCTATGAGCTAGCCTCCAAGGTGCGTGACCCTTGACTTGATCCTTCTTTATTCTTAAATTATGCTATATTATATCCCTTTTTTATTATTCACTTAATCACTTTACTTAATTGCCAAGAATACTCAGGCTTCCCAACCATGAATAACTAACACATGCAAAGTTCAAAAGCGTGCTAACTTTTGGGCACGATTTCAGGTTACTTTGTGATGAGGTTGTGTTAGGGGTAACACACTATATGATGGCTAATCAATTTGTTTCACATGAATTCACGGATAACATGGAGCAGGTTCTACTAAAACTCGATCACTTTACACAAAAATTATGGATCCCAATGAAGTTCAAGCAATCTTCTAAAGAGCTGAAAACTACGTGGAGTTTCATAAATAAGTATTGTGAGCTAAGTTGAGAATGCTCTTCGTGAGTTTATAAAGACTATGAGTTTTTTCATTATTGTTACTTCAACGATATATTTTGATTATTGTGTATAATTGTAAGTCGATCTTTTATAGATTCATTTTATTTCAGATGTGTTAATGAGTACAAAAGCAATTAGTATGGAAAACTCACAAATTGTAATCGATCTATTACATGACAGCATTGCCAATTTGCCATGTATAGTGATTCTAAATGGGTTTATTTTTCAATAAAATTGCATGCAAATTCGTAATTTTTGTTTACTACCAAAAACTACTGTTCAAATTAAAATACAAGTAATGTTATTTTCTTAACGTGAAAATTATAAGTGGAAATGATTCACGTTTAAATGGATTTGACGCAAAAATAAATATGTTATTAATCTTTTTCGTTGAAGCTAGGCTAACTGGTCCCTCTTATTTCAAAATAGTAATTTCCTGTCAAATGGAAAATAAATGGCAGGAACACAAAACCAGACAGAATTATGTTGTAGTCGAGAAACATTCAGTAGGAGGAGGACATTGACTTAAAGAGTGAATTATGATACTTAGGTATGTTAGATGTAAGAAGATAATGCTAGCTACCTGTATAGAACGACAGAATAAGATAAATTTGGTAACTAAAATGTTTGTATACCCATTTTCTTTTATTGTTTCTTATTTTTTTTTTTAACATGTGCTCTTGGAGAAAAAAGTTTTCCTTTTATATCTCATTTTTTTCTAATCATTTATTATATATATTTCACTTTTTTCTTTTGTTTTTATCTCTCTCATCCTTAATGCACTTTATATACCTTTAATCTAAAGTTGGAACAAAGCAAATAATGCCAGCTTGCCTACTTCAAATGAAATATCTCTCTATCTGGCATAGTCAAAAGTACAGTCTGGCGTGTGAATGTGTATACCCTTTGGCAGATTTAAGCACATAAATGTCACTGCCTAATGAACATATATTTTGATGCTGAAGATTCAAATGAAGTGCTAGTTTCAACTATTTGGAAAGTTAGCTTTTAGCCTTGTAAGGTCCTTGCCGAGTAAGGAGCTTTGAAATTTCCCAAACACCAGCTGGCAGTGGGTTGGGTCTCAAGAAATCAGAAGCAATTTTAATGATTTATATTGGGTTGTTTGTGCCTAGTTGAAACTTTTTATGCTTGTCCGTTGAAAAATTGTAAAGAGATGCAACACAAGTCAGTGCAAGATATATAGTAATCTTTTCCAAACAGATAGAGTGGAAATAATACATTAATTTTCATTGTCTAGCGTACTACTTCTAGTGATTTTAATATTTTGGCCATTTACTCTCTCAAACTTCAAATATTTTAACAAATACACCCCCCATATTAAATATTGAAACTAATTTATTATGTGAGATTTAAATTTAGCTAAATATTTTGTTTGTTATGTTTTATAATTAAGATATAAAATAATACTTTGTTTAAATAAAATATATGTAATAAATGTATGTATAGATGTCTAAATAATCATAAAATGGAGGAATAAATATTAAAATTATTATTCATGTGGATAAATTTTTAAAACAAATATTATAATATTCTACTCAAATCCTATTGATTGATTATAAACTCGACACAGGACATTCAACCTCTTGTTTTATAATTTGGTTCATTGATTGACATTCAATCTTCCAAGCACCTAAAGTGCACCGTGGCTGTCTGAAAAGATCAAATCCTATAAGATGGGCTGCAAAGGCCTGGGAGATCCTTTCAGGTCATTATGAATCTAAACGCAATTGACTAGGCCCAATTAGTCTATATTTTTTGTCATTAGGCCCAATGTAGTCATTCTCTTTCCAACTCCACACACACACACACACACACATACCTTTTTCATAGTTGACCGAAAAAAGAAATACTCCTTTTTCACATAGACCAAAAAAGAACCTTTTTCAATAGTTAATACTTTATTAAAAAAAAAAAACCCATCTACGTGCAACATGATTAGTTCAAATTTGACTCATGTTTGTTGGGGCTTCTAAATTAATCCCCACTCCAACAAAGAAAAATACGAAATTCCATGACTGATCATTGAATTTAAATACTAATTAAAATATTTAAAATTTAATTCTTTTTTTTTGGTATCATTTCAATTCTAAGATTTAGAAGGTGCGCTATGGACTGTCACGAGAAATCAGTCGTATCAGAAAACATCAATCTCGATAATTGCTTAGACAATAGAAACATACACTTCTAAAAATGATAAATGTTTGACAGAAAATAATACCCCCTTAATGAAATCCACAATGCATGTGGAATGATAATTATCCTTAAATGGAAATTTTAAAAAAGTGGTGATGAAGAGAACAACACAGAATGTATCCATATAAAAACAATGAACATACAGAAAAAGGATTCTTCTGCAGTTTTGGCGCAAACTGCATTCAGTAATTAGTTTATTTTTGCATTTTGGCATAAGGTTGACGGTCCACATGCACTTTCAACAAGGAGCACTGTGCTACCACATGGACTGCCCCAAAAAGCACATGTATTAAACTTGTCCCTCAAATATCCTTCAACAAACCCATGTCCTAATTAACTTTATGATAACACCTGAACTCAACATGCTATCTACCAAACACACCTCAACATAGTGATGAGAAAGAGAAAGAAATGGTTTTCTTGGTGTAGAAATTCGCGTCTCACAAATCGCTCCAAGTTAAGATCACGGGGAAGAAGATTGCCATAATAGAGAATGGTTGTGAGAGTGGCTGTAGGTTCACTCACTAGTGCTGTTGCCAGCTTCACAAGTGAACGCAGCATAAGGGGCATTAAGAACTGCAAAATAATAATAACATTGTCACATTATACTATATCCTCATATTCATATAATATAATATAATAACATTGTTAACAACATTGTGCAAATATTAATAAATTAAATAGCTGAACATTAATTAATAAACAAAAAAAAAAATACAACAAATGTGTAATAGACAGAGAGGGAACATACCATGGTTATTGTCTTATGCTCTTACTTGTGAGGGAAATTGCAAGATAGGACAGGACTCATAATGTTGACGATGATAAGGAAGTGAATGTTTTTGTTATCACCAAAGTAAAAGAAGAAGAGAAGAAGGGATGGCAGAGAAGAATAGATTGAAATGCAGCGAACTACTGATCTAATTCAGCTGGTTTGCTCAGACCTACCCTTCAAAGCTGTCACAATATCCAAACTGTGGAAAACTGCAAATGCTTAATGCATTGACACACCCAAAAATATATATACAACCAAATGGCCCTTTCTCTGAAACTAGTGCTACCAACTATTGGGCCTTGTTAACGACAACATCGGGCTTATCGACATCTTATTTTCAGAAGAAACAAACAAATAAATCCTTGTCAAAACAAATTTTTAGTACTTATTTTTTATAAGAAATTTTATAAATTTATTTGCACACAGTTTAAGATAGATTTATTTAATAATGCTAGAAAATTTTAAGTAAGATTGATTTATTATTTAATGACTTGTATTAAAAAATTTAAAATGTCTATGAGTAAAGTGTAATATTGTTTTTCAAAAAATGCCCTCGGAAGAGTCCAAACTTTTTTGAGGCCAGTGCCAAAGCATGAAACTTGCACATTCTCCGCCACTTGTTTTCCTTCAATTTGCTTGTTTGTAGGCTAATAACTTGTACTTTGCTTGTACTTTTACATTATTAAAACACAGTAAATGAAATGAAAATAGTCCCATAATTACGGAATTTAATCTGATTTGCAAGTAAAAAAAAATTGTGGTAGAGAAAACTGTGGGTGCATAGGATACACATTCTGATGAAGAGGCAAAAGGCTGAAAAGTGTGGTTTGGAGTTTCAGCTTTGGGAAAATGATAAAACTGTTTGCTATGTGGTGATTTGTTTAAGGATAACTCACTATCTGATAGCGCCCATTGCATTTAGAATCTATGCGCTATTGATCATCAATTACTTCTTTACGAGGCTGTTTTTACTGCTATGGGTTCTGTTCACTTTTTAAAACTCTTGCCTCTTATTGGATACCTATTTTTACTATTTAAACTATATTTTGTACCTCTGTAAAATATTTAATAGTCTTTATATTGTTAAAAATGTATTATATATTATTAATTATATTAAATATTTTGTTTATATTAAATATATATTTAATAAAATTATTAATATTTATTTAAATAAAAAATATTGAATTATTTATTTAATATCTATATTTTTTCTTGACTTAAATATAATTTTGATATTTATAAATATTTTTCATTTTATGATAATTTTTTATAGTTATTTTTTTAATTTAGTATTTAAAAAATTAAAAAAATTAAGATTTAATTAATACTATTAAGTGTTGAGTTGATAAAAATCAACTCAATATTTTTACATAACATATTACTATATTATTTTATTTTATTTTTACTATTTAAAATTAATATTTTTAAATAATAAAATATTAAAAAATAAATAAAAATAACATATCACGTGAGACAGTTGAGTTGATTACTTTATATGTAATAAAAAAGATTAAATTTTAATTTTTTTAACTTTATAAAATTAAATTTTAAAAAATAATTATAATTATATATCATAAAATGTTCAATATTTATATAAATTAAAAAATATAATTGAGTTTTTTATTTAAATTTGATTATTGAAAATATAAATATATAATAATGAAAAAAATAAATTTAAAAAATACAAAAAATGAATGAAATAAATTTAAATATAATAACAAATCAAGATAATTTTTAAAAATAAAAATGTCATGCAGCAATTTTGATAGAAAATTTTAGTAATAATTGTGGAGAGAGTTTTTTTTTTAATGTACTCTGTTAGTATAAAATTGTTTACTTTATTAATCAATTA
Organism: Abrus precatorius; assembly: GCF_003935025.1. NCBI lineage: Eukaryota > Viridiplantae > Streptophyta > Magnoliopsida > Fabales > Fabaceae > Abrus > Abrus precatorius. The sequence goes on along the minus strand of NW_020874351.1, from coordinate 274,669 downwards.
CAATAATTAGTAGATATGTAATTTTTTTAAAATTGTTTAAAAAATCAATTATTCCTATATAATAATCTAGGATTGATTGAATGAAAGTGTAAACAAATATTTATGCATTCAATATTTGTTGTCTATTCAATACAAGAAAGGAGGGGAAAAAAAAAGAACAAAACAAAACAAGAGATGGAAACAAAATCTTCTTATTTTTAACAAAAAGACAGCTTTGATCAGATTCTTTTTTATGAATAGTTTTGATCAGATGTTAAACGAAGAGCATGTTGTTAGTAGACGTTAATGCTAATTCTAATGAAGACAAAAGAGTTTTGTATTTTTTATGTTTTGTTAGACTGATGAGTCTTGTTATGAAATCAAAACACATATCATTCTTAAACTATGTTTTAATATATATATATATATATATATATATATATAAAATACCAAATAAGAAAGTAATAAATTGGTACTTTCAGGGTGTGTTTAGAAGTAATGTTCCAGAGGAGATGAAAAAAAAGAGAGAATTTTTTTTAACAGGTATTTATAATTTTTTGGATAGAAAATAACATGATAGATCAATATCAATTTAATAAATTTTAAATATTTATTCCAGAGAATAAAAACTTTTTTTGATCTAGTTTTTCATTTAATAAGTCAATAATTTTTTATATCAAATATCTTACATTATTATTATTTTATTATTTGCATGTTAAGTTGTCTTGATTATTTTGTTGCTACTACCCAACTTTTTAAATGCATAAAATTAAAATTCATTAATTTGAATTTTGACATTATTAATTAAATCAATAAATAATTACAACAAAAATTAATAATTAAATTGTATGATTTTTTTTTAATATTGTCTCTTGAACTTGCTTTGATGTAATATTTTCAAAGGTTGTATATTTCAAATTTATTCTTATATGATAAAATATTTTTTAGTATTAATTATGAGAATTTTTTAACATATTTTATTTTTAAAAGATAAATATTATTATTGTTATTATTTAATAACATTTTATATTTTATCAAAAATTTAAAATATTTTACAATATCAAGTATATCTTATTTAATAGTTTTTTTTTATAAAATAACATAAAATATAAAATTTATTAATCTAATCATTAAATTATCATATATTATTGTTTATTATGTATGTCAAATTTTATATAATTTAAATTTTTATATTTATTATTTAACATTTATTTATATTTTAAAAATAATATCAATTATGATAAAATAAGATAATAAATTACCCGATAATAAATTACCTAATAATAAAATTTTATAATATTGTTGCAACATTTCAAAGCAATATTAATTGAATCAATATAAGTCATATGAATGCTATATATACAGAGTCAAAAATAAGATATCAACTAAGATTTAAAAGATAATGATATATGAAAAACATTTTAAATTACCCTCATCTAACGCTTTCAAAATTACAAGTAAAATTACCGAATCCAGTTTTAAAAGGGGAAATAAAGAGGGAATTTTGTTTTGTTTTTTTTTCTAAAATCGAAAAAATAGATTATAGATTGATGGAGGAGATTGGGAAAGGAGGCAGTGGTTTCGCACTATATATATATATATATATTCAATTGAATGGGAGAATGAAAAATTGTGAGGCGAGGGTAGGGTCGTGTCGTGTGTTGTTTCTTTCTTTGTCGTTTTGGTATTCGGACCGAACCCTAGCTCCGCAGCGCAATAATGTCGTCCAAGCAAGGTACCATCATTCCTCTATCTCCGTCCTCCAAGCTCCTGATTTCTAAGATTCCATTGATTCCGACCCTGAATTTCAGTCCGATCCTGAATTTCAGATCTAATAATTAGGATTCAGATTTTTGTTTTTGCAATTTATCTGATTGTGTTTTTTTTTTCCCTCCCCTTTTTGGCTTTTAGGTGGAAAAGCCAAGCCTTTGAAGAAACCCAAGTCTGATAAGAAAGATTATGACGAGGTATTTCATTAAAATCCGTTTTGGAATTATGCTTTTTTATTTTTATTTTTTTATATTGTGTTTAAGTTGTTGTGGTCATTTCCAAGGTTGATGTACTTTGGTTTGAGAATTAGTAATACGTTTTAGGGAGAGAGAATGGACGGTTGATAGGTTTGGGCATGGCTGGAATATTGTGTTCACAATATGAAACTTTTCGAAAGTTTATTGCAAATACCTTATGTATATTATTCAGGCTCTTGTGATATCCATTGAAGAATCGGAATTTTATGATTTCGCAGAAAAAGATAGGCATATTGTCGTAAATAGAATTCATAGTTTGCTGTAACATCCCTTTTCTTTCGTTCCTTGTTTGTACGGCTGGTTAGTTTTCCATCTGGGCTTTCCATTCTCTAGAGAGAGACAGGACCTCGGGAAAGTCTCAAGGGAACCTTTTGTGATATTTTCTTTGTTTTGCAACCATTTGCTACCTTTCTTGGTGACTGAATTCAATGTTAATATAATTATGGATTCGTTCTTCTCTCTCATTTTCTTGAATTCTGTTAGGCAAACTACCATACTTGATAATGTACCATATGTGTGGAATTGAAGACATGGGCAAAGTATGTGAGGAGCAGTGTGGGAATTGAACTGTGTGGTTTTGCAATGTAACTACCTCCTCATGTGGAACTAGTCAAAGAACCAGTCTTCTCTTTCTTGTTTTATGTTTGAGAGTGTTTTCTTGAATATTATGTTGTTTGTTCACTGTGCTGTGATCTTAGTTTCAACCAAGATTGATATATGGTTTAGTCTTGCTGCTTAAGACATGCAGATACAGTCCTATGTCAACTTCTGAATCTAGTAATGACCTTCCATAATTTATTTTGTATTCCTATTTTGTAGGTTGACGTGGCTAACATTCAGAAGAAAAAGGAAGAAGAGAAGGTCAGATATTGTATTGTAATTTAGTACTTTCTACATTTGAATCTTTTGGAATAATGATCCTAGTTATACTTAATCCTGTTGCTCTCACTGATTGTGCAGGCGCTAAAGGAGTTGAAAGCCAAGGCGCAACAGAAGGGAAATTTTGGAGGTTCCGGGCTCAAGAAAAGTGGAAAGAAATAAGGGCTCTTTATCATGATTGTATACATTCAATATTGAGCTCTGTAATTACAGTTGTTACCTTCGCTTATTGTGGCCTACTTTATTGCTGATGTTAGTACTGAACTAAGGCATGTCGTGATGTAAGCGCAACAAGTTACTTGTTTGCAGCTTTGTTGTGTGTCCCTCACGGGGTTCTGATAATTACATCAACTAAGTAGTGTTGTGGATTTGGCAGACTTATAAGTAATAATGGCTTGGCTTGCGAAATTTCAATTATAAGTTCTATTTCGCATTGGTTTCTAGTGCATGCCTTTGCCTCCGTCTTTTGCTACGCTGACGAGCCTATGAAATTAAGCCGCATTATTTATTGTAAATTAGTGAAAAAGGAAAATAAGTATATTTACATGATAAGATGCGTATAATGAACCTTTAAGCTGTGTTAAAATATAGATGCCGAATGGTTAGTGAAATGAAATAGCATGGAATGTAACAGAACGGGATAAAAAAGTTATGTTAAAATATTAGGGTTTAGGGCTGCATTATTTATTGTAAATTAGCAGAAAAAGAAAATAAGTATATTAACTTGAAGATGCGTATATTTAACCACAAGTTATGTTAAAATATAGTTGCCGAATGATTAATGAAATGAAATAGAATGGAATGTAATATAACGAGATTAAAAAAAGTATTTTCATTATGTGGATATTTAATGTTATGAAATAAAATTTTCATTCTATTGTTTGGAAAAGGTACGGAACAGTAGAAGCGATAATTTTTAATTAAAGAAATGATATTGAAGCTGTTCTAATTGAACAACTGCTTATTTCCAAGCTTGAAGAGCTGCAAGAATTATACATTCATTAATAAGAACTGAGTTTGCCAGTGAGTTCTGAGGCGTATCATTTGCAAGACAGGAAGTTAGACTGGCACCAGAAAAAGTTATATACCAGTAAATTGAAGTAGAACACAGAGAAAAGACAACAAGTGAATATGTAGCTGGAATCCAATCGTAAGATGATATTTTATATACGTGTATGCACGCCCCAATTAAATGATTTGATTTTAAATTATAAATTTTAAATTGGCAGTTCAAGAATCCAGGTTTTCACATTTTCACTTATACGTCCAACAAAACCATAACATTCTCACATAAAACTTGCATTGCATTAACATTCCCACATAATGGCAGTTTATGGTGGCAAGCAAAAAAGAGAGTTATGCTAGTTCTTTAGCAATTTACGTAAAATTTATCAAAACATTTACATGAATAAAAAAAATTACAAATAAAAAAATATATAAAAACTTGTATGAAAAAAAAAGAAAAAAAAGGACAAGGACATTGATGATGAAAAATATATTCACACCCCATAACTATGTATAAAATTGGTGTATTAAGAGAGGAATATGAAGTAGAGAAAAAAAAAATAGGGATAATATAGACGTCTTATATTGAAAGAATGAAAATGAGATAAATAGAAAGAAAAAAATAAGTATAAATGAAATATAAAAAAATGTTATAGAAATATTACTGTTGAATAAAAATAAAAATAAAACAAAAAGACAGCAAGATAATATATCAATATAAAATGAGAAGAGAAAAGAGATATCTAGACAGAAAAAGATATAAGATATAAAAAAATATTATATACAATGCTGCATACAATCTTAATTTTTGGTTGATTAAATAAAAAATCTGAGAAGAACAATAGAGAATATGGAAGAGAGGGACTTAAATGAAAATGGGAGTGACGGAATGATTTACAGATTTAGAATTTCAAAAACCCCATGATTCACAGATTATATGACGTAAATAGGTCAGATCAATTGGACTGAACCCTCTCTTTTCCAAGCAGATGCCTACTATAACGTCCATATACTACTTGGGCACCATGAGCATATGGCAGCCACCATATGAAACCCTTCACGCAGTACCCACCGTATGGCACCTTGTCAAATTTCCATCATGCCATGTCGGTTATCTGCCATGGCTACCATAGCCCGCCTTTTCTTACCGACAATAGAATGGCTTTAAAGATAAGGGTCGCAGTACCCTACCAAATGCATACAGTTTTAATTTAAAATTATCAAATTAATTTAACCACTTAACCCCATGCAGTTAAGTATTTCGTATTAATCATTTAACCAAACTAATTTAATTACTTACAGGAAATAATATAATATACTATTCATTATCCTCTTCAAAAAATGCATTTTAAAGAAAGCTCCATCTCTGTGGCGATTCACGATGACGTTACAAGAGCAAAAAATGGATCAAGTGGAGAAAAAAAAAACTTCATTATACTACCTGATCAGTAATCATATGTTTATAGCCCAAAATTGTTATTGTTTTGAAGGGAGGAGGGGGGGGATTGAAATCTAACTCATATAAGGGCACATACAAAAGTGCAAATGGCAGCTAGAAAAACTAGAAGAAAGCTAAGCAATAGTATTCATATGATACCCTTACATTAACAGCAAGTAACAGTCTGGCTTGACATATCAAGATAACTGGCAAAATCGAGACAAGTTATTTACTACCCTATTGCTTTTCTGGCTTTTCTGTCTCCTCCTGTTCAGGTTCTTCTTCTTCCTCTTTCTTTTCCTCCTCCTCTTCTTCATCCTCTTCAGGAGGATCTGCAGGTAATGGAGGTGGCAGAGGTGTCTTCATTGGACTAAATTGAGGGAATATATCTGGTCTTCGTCCAGGCTTTGGCCTTTCCCACTCCTGTCAGCATATGTATTCAACAATCTATATTAGCACGCGCTAATTAAAGAGGGTTCAGAATGCCACAAAACCTAACATTACCCAAATCTGAACTTACTGTCAAAGGCACCAGATTATGTACACATTGAAACTACAGTTCAGAAATAATAGTTTGGCGGCTAACTGCTCTACCATAACAAATTCCCTTCTACACACCATTAGACTAGAACTATAATCAAAGGGCAGAGCAAAGGCGGTGCTTACTGTAATAGATCATTTACTTGGGTATGCATCAGGAAATGGTAGCACTAATCAAAGTAGCTTTGACTCACCAAAACACTCACACACAAGTATAACAAGTTCGGAATCATTATATTTCCTTTCATCAGCTTAATAGTGCATTTTGGGACGGACTTTAGTTCCTCTAAAGTATGGGATGTACTTCACTAGTAAAGTACAAAGTGATGGCTTATTCCCAAAACACTTTCTATTATCGGTTGAAATTCATTGAAAATTATGAAATTATGAATGAGGCTTTTTAAATAGGAAAAAGACCCACGTAATTTTAATGATTCTCATTGTATTTCAACCACCAGAAGAGATTGCGTTAGGAATAATATATTGCTAACATTTCTCCTAAATTTTATAACAAAATGAATAATCAATTTCTCAATTATTGGTACAAATTCACACTTGATCCTGGGGGTCCTTTATAAGGATGAAAATATTAAAGAAAAAAACATTGCATCTAAACTAGCTTGAAACATGAATAGGCGCAGAGTAATAAACAGAAATAGAGTAGAAAGAGTAAAAATAGGGAAAGCTTACGATAGGGAAATCGAGAGGGGAACGGCGAGTGATCTTCTCTTCCTCGGGAGCCATACGAACGATGTGCCTCGGAAAGCGGGGAAGGGGTTTGAGAGAGCGAAAACGAACGATGGAAGGAGGTGCATAGTAGGAAGAAGAAGAAGAATTAAGAGAAGAAGAAGGTGTGTGAATGGCGTTGAGGCTCACCAAAGCCATGGCCATGCCTCTGTTGCTGCGCCTGCGGAACACCTAATCCTAATCCTAATCCTTCCTCTCTCTTCCTCTCTGCCTCCTATTTACAATAACTTAGGTCGGTTCTTTTGTGGCTCAATCTACCATAGTTTTCGCTTTTTTCTTTTTTTTTAATTAAATGTTGTTAATCTGACTTAATATTATTAAAAATTATGAGGATGAGTGCATTGTATTTTTATTTTATTCATTAATATTTTTAGAACATTAATTAACATTTTCATTATAAATATTTACAATTTGATTAGTTGAAAAATATAAAATAATACTATATTTATCGTTTAGTTCAATTTTACCTGATACTTTTGATAAAGAGAGTTTAGTTTTAATACATTATTATTATAAAAAAAATTCATTGTTAAATGCAAGGTAAATATGATTTTAAAATTAAATAGTACGAAAATAAATAATTCTTACTTATATGCTTATTTATGATTAAATTACAATATAACTTTTTAATCATGTATTTTAATTAAAATTTTAAACTAACTAGTGTAAACAATATGATAATCAGAATCAATAATAGAATATTAAAGGATAGTAAAAATAGTATAATAATTAAAAAAATTCAACGTTCTTTGAATTACATTTTATCACGATATCCTAAAATAGTAAATAAAATAAACTTATTATCGAACATTGCACTGTGAATTAACCATACTATTGTAACAAAAAAGGAAATCATTAAAAAAAATAAAGATGAAAATAAAAATATAATAAACTATAAGTTATAAGGTCAATTTTTCTTTTTGTACAAAAAAAGGGGTTAAATTTTATTTTTTGAAAAAAATGCTGAGTTAATAAGATAAGCACATGTATCAATTATCTCTATTTTAATCAAATAAACGTATAGATTAAACAGTTTTTTTGTAAATGAATGCAAAATAGACACTTAAAAATGATAATAGATACATCTAAAATTATATTCTTTAATAAAGAAGAGAGAAATTCTTAAAAACACTCATTAAAATAATTCATAAGGATATTTCTTTAAGAATACGTTTAATATATAAATATAAATTTATTTATTTATTTATGTATTGTTATCCTATCTTCTAGTCATTGAAAACAAGTGAAAAAAAAAAATTGTATTCAGGACGGAGTAACCATTCTAACTAGGCATGAGCAAGGAGCATAGGAGACTTACACCTTTTTTTTTTTGTTACAAGGGACAAGGCCCAACAAAACCACAGCCTAGTAGTGGAGATTCCAACACATGAGGCCCAAAAACTAAGATGAATTTGTCAGATAATTATACTAATATACTTTCTTACGCATTTTTCACTTCACAATTTTTATTATTAGATAAAATTTATTAAAAATTTAAAATTATTAATTTAATAAATAATAAAATTTACATAATCTTTAGAGTTTTTAATAAATTTTAGTCAATAATGTGAAAGATAAAAAAAAACTATTTATAAGATGTTTGTGTGTAAATAAAAGGAAGATTTAAAAAAGAATACGAAGGATAAAATAAAAAAAAAGCTATTTTAAAATGAATAAAATATAAAAAAGATATAAAATATTGCTGAAAATTTTATCAACAATAGAACTTCATAAAAAATAAAGTAGAATAGTCATTTTATATAATTTTTTAATGCATACTTAAAGATATATAATAAAATTTATTATTAATTAATTTTAAAATTAAAAAATTTAATATACTAATAATATCAAATATTACAATTTTAATACAAAATTATTAGTATATTGCGGATGACACATTAAAAAATCAGTTTTCTATGTCACATCAAGCCTAACAAACCTGTAACTTGCAGCGTAAGATGAAGCCTCGATCAATATGATACATAAAGACAGAAATTTCTGGAACTTCTTCCAACTTCCACGGCTCAAAACCTATGTCATAGATATGAGTTTGAGTATTTGATATGACACTGACGTTTTCTTTTTTCTTTTTTTATAAATTTAAAAATGATATAAATTGAAATATAAAATTTTAAAGAAAATTATAAAAATATTACTATTAATTTTTACATAAGACTAATTAATTTTAAAAATATTATTAGTAATTACTGAGTTTCACAGTATAAAAATCTTCAAGTACAATTTTTGAGATTTTATATTTTTGTAGTTTTTTCCTCAAAATTTACAGCATATAATATTTTTAAATTTTATGTTAAAAACAAAACTTGAACATGACACGTAAATATGTTCAAATTTTAAAACTTTAAAATACAGAAAAATCCATGATAATATATATTTAAAAAAAATGATTTTATTTATGAATATTATTAAAATTTTATAATAGCTTTTAAAATAACCATCTTAATATCACGTAATTAAAATTTTGAATTCGAGTTTTTATATACCTACAATCATAATTGAATATTAGATTAGATACTGATTAAACTAGATTAAAAAAAAACACTTTATAAAAATAAATTTTTAAAAAAGAGAATATATTTGAAAAAAATATATAAAATATTAAAAATATTGCATTAATAATTAGATAATATAATTGTTATAAATTATTATTTTTACATCAATCTTTAATAAATTTTTAAATAATAAAATATTTACTTAAAATATCTTAATACATTAAAAAATTATATTAAATCATCTTTAAATAATAACATTTAAAAGTCATTTTAAAATACTTTTAATAAAAGTGAAGCAAGTATAATATACAATATATACCAATACTGGAAAATCTCCCATTTCACGAGATTTTCCATTATGAGTATTGAGTAGTAATTAATTTAATAGTACTTAATAAAATTATATTGGCCTCAGCCATTATTAATGTATTATGCTTCTGCAGGCACTGAAATATATTTCAATTGGGTTAGCACGCAATTTAAAGAAGTTGGTGAACACTAGGATGGAAGCAACACCATGATTGAGCTTTTCCACGTGTACATCATGTAATGGTAACGTGGGGAGATTGATTGGGGGTTGCCCATTTCCTTGCACTTCAAAATAGCAAACAAAATAGCCACCGGTGGCATTTGTTTCGGCCTTATTATCAAAAACAGAGGTTGGAGTTGTCTGTTTTTTTCAACCTTTCCTTTTCTCTTTTTCTCCCAACAATGCGAAGCTGAAATGACTTCATCCTAAACTTGATAAAATTGTCAAGACTACAGAAATTGATTTTTGGGTTTGCCAAACAATAGAAAAAGACTGAATTTTGAGATTGAGCTGCCAAGGAAACTCGTTTTAGTTGAATAGCTGATCCCATTTTCAAGATTTGTAAGCTTAATAGCTTCACAGGAGTTCTGGGAAACGTGTGTTATAATTTTGGGTATGTTCCTTTAGATGATAGTGATAGTAGTGCAATTTGATTTTGAGTTTTGAGGGGTTATCGAATTTCATTCGGTGGGTGATTTGAGAAATGGATTTCTGGCCAGAGTTTCTTGCAAGCAGTTCGGGAAGAGAGTTTGTGGCAGGTGGCCTTGGAGGCACTGCTGGTATAATCTCTGGTTATCCATTAGATACCCTTCGCATCAGATTACAGAACACCAAAAATGGCTCTGCCTTCACCATCCTTAGACACATGGTATCTAGGGAAGGACCAACTTCTCTGTACCGTGGCATGGGCGCACCACTGGCTTCTGTTACTTTTCAGGTCAGTTTTGGTCTCATTCATCAACCTTTTTTTTTTTTTGCTCGTGTGTAAATTTAGATTTAGATGCATATTCATCCTCACATATTGCAGTGGAATCCGTAACATGGGAGTTTATCTTAAATTTCAATCTCATCTTGATTATTTCACAAAGCATCCTTAACCGTCCATCTTTTTTACGATTTTGGTATGCTGTGGGGGTCTAAAATTTTCTTCAGATAAAAGCGATTGGATATAAACGTTTATGGCCGACAAGTCTTCATTGGGTGGTTCTTTTTATTTCGAATACACTGATTGACCCTTTAGAAAGTCACTTTCTCACGGCTCTTTATTTTATAATCTTGTTTTAGGATAGGGATAGAATCATAAGAATCCTTTTTGGTTTTTGCTTTTGAATTGTTGAAGAATCATTAGGATAAGGACTGTGACTCGTACACACCTTTTTCTAATTCAAGCAATATTGAACTAAATTTTCGGATGAGGCAATGGTGGTGTGTAAATTCTAGTGATCTACCTATGGCTTGTACTCCAATGCCTAAATTGAGGAAAAGGACTTCCCAAAGTTTTATTTTTTGTGACCCCAAAATTGTAACAGTAGCATTCTGACAGGCACTTGCTAGCATTCGATTTTCATTTGCCATGATATCAAATCAATTGAGATGCTTGAAAGTTGAAACCATTTCTGATCACCCACCTAGCGTTTTGACAAGGCGAGCACATGAGGCTATTGGGCCATAGCCATGGCTCATTCGAATCATTTTTAGCCAATGCTGTGTTGGGATATAACCCTGTAGATTGGCATATTATGTGTCATTGTTTATTTCGTTTTTCTTCACTCGTTAATATCAAACGAAAGTGCTTCTAAAGTTCATTGTCTCACCTTGATTATTGTTTTACTTTATGGTGCAGAACGCTTTAGTTTTTCAAACGTACGCAATTCTGTCAAGGGCATTTGACTCCTCCGTTTCTGCCAAGGAACCTCCTTCCTACAAGGGTGTTGCTTTGGGAGGAGTTGGTACCGGGGCTCTTCAAAGCCTATTGCTTTCCCCTGTAGAGTTGGTTAAAGTTCGACTTCAGCTGCAGAACCAGGGGCAGACGACAGAATCTGGAAAAGGTCCTTTAAGGGTCGCTAAAAATATATGGAGAAAAGAGGGCTTTCGAGGCATCTATAGAGGACTTGGCATCACTGTGATGAGGGATGCACCTTCTCATGGTTTATATTTCTGGACATACGAATACATGAGGGAACGGTTACACCCAGGTTGCAGAAAAAGTGGCCAAGAAAGATTGAACACTATGTTAATAGCTGGAGGATTAGCTGGGGTAGCGAGTTGGATTATTTGCTACCCTTTAGATGTTGTCAAGACAAGACTACAGGCTCAAACGCCCTCTTCTCTCAAGTACAAAGGCATTTTTGACTGCTTCAAAAAGAGCATTAATGAAGAAGGGTACTGTGTGCTATGGCGGGGTCTAGGAACTGCTGTTGCAAGAGCGTTCTTAGTGAACGGTGCCATATTTTCTGCTTATGAAATTTCACTAAGATTACTGTTTAACAATGGAAGTATTCCAATGCAGGAAACAATTTAGGACAATTACCATTCGCAGCTGTACTGAAAGCAATCAAAAGTTCAGCTATAATATTCAATAACCATTACTAAATGTAATTGCCAGATATTTTACATGTAATATTCATTACACCATGTAGTTGTCAAATAATTTATTTTTCAATTCATTGACAGCGAAGCCAGTTGTGTGGATAGGCTTAGGAACTAGGATCATCAACTTAAAATCAACAAATCTCAAACTAAAAACAACCAATTTATCTACCATTCAGAGCAACTAGATGCATGCATTGCAAGGTAAGGTCAACATTCAAAAAAAGCAGAAAAACAAACGAAGCAAATTCCATATACTATCAGAAAAAAAGAGATTCATATCATATACTCAACCACATATGTAATCCTCAGAGATACAAATTTATATGTTGTATAACAGAAAAAGAGCAGTAGAATACAGGACTACTAACTACTAACTAGTGAACCTAAGAAGAACCCCCGCCAAATGGCTCATTCTCAATCCTGTCATCACCAAGATTGAGGCCTCCCATGGCCTCATTCAAACTACAGCTAGTTTGAATCAACACGTGAGGATCATTGTAGTGCCTGACAGCCTGAATTATACCCCTAACACGCTTGAAAGGATCCTCACATTGAAAAACCTCGTATCCAACAAACACCCCATGACACCCAAGCTGCATCATCAACGCTGCATCCGGAGGAGTCACAATACCACCAGCAGCGAATTGAACAACGGGAAGCCTACCCATTTGCTTGGTTTGCACCACAAGATCGTAAGGAGCCTCAATCTTCTTGGAGAACGCGAAAACCTCATCATCATCCATGTTACTCAAAACCCTCACTTCCCCCATCAAAGACCTCACGTTCTTGACAGTTTCAGCAATATTCCCAGAACCCACCAAATCTCCTTGAATCCTTATCATGGCTCCACCTTCCCTGATCCTCCGCAAGGCCTCGCCGAGGTTTCGGGCCCCACACACAAAAGGGCATCGGAAGTTGTGCTTGTTGATGTGGTTTCTATCATCTGCCATACCAAGAACCTCGCTTTCGTCGATGTAATCAACGCCGACGGCTTCGAGTATCTGCGCTTCCACGAAATGGCCAACGCGGACACGCGACAGAACGGGAATTGACACCACGCGCTTGATGTCTTTGACGAGGGAAGGATCGATCATGCGGGAAATGCCGGAGCGGGGTGGCTCCGAAATGGTGATGGCGCATGCCCCTGCTTCTTCGGCGATCTTGGCTTCCTGTGGGTTCGATACTTGGAGAATGGCTCCTCCGCGCAGGGTTTGGGCAACTCCGACCTTGAATGAATATGGGTTCTGCTTGGGATCGGTGATGACGGTGGTGTTGTAGAGCGTGACGATGCCATCTTCCGCCATCGCCAAGTGTTTGCGAATATGCCTCAAAGAAAGTAAAGATCAGATACGGGGGCAAACGGTATGATATGTATTTGGGACGAGTGCAGTGTTTCTTGGTTTCTTATGAATTAAATTGACACAAAATGGGTCTACGAGGCACTGGGCGTGGCTTCCAGAAAATTCGACCAAGTCCAGTCTCAGTCGGTCACCCACGAGTCACTAGATGTGCATTGTTCCATTCTATTCCAGAAGGAATATTATTATAGCAAGGCTGCATCTATGATATATTCATATTTTTTCATTTTTATTCTAGTTCTAAATTCTGGTTTTCCTTGCCCTAAAATCTTTATGGATATGGAATTTCTATATGTATCAACTAAATTGACTGAATTTATAGCTTGAATATTCAAAGTCTTTAGTCAATTTACCCAAAAAAGACTCTAATAAAACCGCCTTATATGATGAAATGGGATACTTAGACACCGCTACTCGTTTAGATTTTAAGCCGACCTTTGGATATGCAAATGCCATAATTATTACCAAGAATATTCTCATAGATTGTGGTTCGAAATGAAAATTTTAATTTTATTTTAGTTTTAAAACAAAAATGTTTACATTTTTAAGCGAAATGTTGATTAAATAAGTAACGTAATATATATTAATCCTCATAATATGTAACAAAAAAATTTTACTTTGATCAGTCTTTTTAAATTTATCTCATTAGAATGTAAAATGCTAAAGTCAGATATAATCTGCAACAAATTTGAATTGTATCATTTTACGAGGGTTCTATTTTGAACATGATTTTCTTCTCTGAAAAATACTCATACTCCAGGTTAAAAAAGAAGTCAAATCAAATTTATTTCAATTAATTTTGGAAATTGAAAGTCGATTCTGAAATACATGCATTCAACACCAGTTTTAAATAATTAATTCAAAAGTTATATGCTTTGAATTTTAATTGATTAACATTGTAAAAAATATATATTAATAATATATCAAAATTAAATATAAATTAAATTAAATCAAACGGCTTTTAATTTTAGATGTGTCCAAACAAAAATCATCGATGTTTTTTCTGTTTTTTTTAATGAATAATTTATTTAAGTTATAGAATTACGTTTTTACTAAAGACATTCTTAGGAATGGCATCTTCTAAAATGTTATGACTAATATTTGTTTTATGGTAGATACCATTTTAAAATAAAGGAATAATGTCTTGGTTAATAGTCAAAACAAGTCTCTACACTCAAAAATACATTTGTAGAAAATTTATAATCATCTCATTTAAAGGAAACTTAAAAAATACTATATTGTGATAAATTTAATATTGCGTGTTTTTCAAAACATAGGAAACATTGTGAGTGCATGTGTTATTTTGGAAACAATTTTTTTACACTCTTAGTATTTATGAAAAAACGTACTTAACCCTGATAAGAATAAAAACAATTGACAAAATGTGAAATGTAATCTCTCTCTCTCTCTCTCTCTCTCTCTATATATATATATATATATATATATAATTAAAGTTTTGACGGAAAGCACAACCTCATTCCTTATAGCTTCTGTCTTCCTCCCATTTTTGTCATAATCTTTGTTCTGTGAGTGGTTTAATATACCCCCTGGCCCACAAGGCCCATGGTTCAATTGTAGAATTATGTTGGTAATGTATAATTGTGGAGTAAAGAACCATATAATACGGTAAGCCAATACTTGGGTTGATTTGGACACATCAAAATACAAATTTTTGGTACACCTAAAGCAACCCATAATGAAAAAGCACCCAGCCACCAAAACTGCTGGGGGGAAACCCAACAACCGTGGGCCTCCAACTACAATAGCAGTCCATTATCATCACAAACAAAAAAATCAAAACAACTCAAGACACGTGGCACGATATGAGAAGCTCCTGAAAGGTAGCAGGATTTTTGAATGCGAAGGAGCCAAGCGCGCAACGATAAATATATAGAAAAGCCGCGAGGTCCCCACCCACGTGAGAAAAAAATGAAAGCAGAGACCCCATTCTACGTCGTCGTTTGACAGTTCCACACGTGCCTCACTCTCGTCTTTCAGATTCAAAATTATTCAAAGGCTGTTTTTTCCCTGCATTGGGTCCTATTCCCTCTATATCTTGGGTTTCACTCTACACTACACAGTACACTTATACTCATCACACTCTTCATTTCATTAGCGATTCTGCTGAGCTCGTTGGTTTCTCTTCTCCGATCAACAATGAACAGGCATGGGCAGAGATCTGGTGCGACGGGGGTGTACCATCATCGCCAATACTCCGATCACTTTCTCGATGCCTCCTCCAAGTGGCTTCACTCCTCCTCCAATCTCGATCCTCCTCTTCAGGTTCCTTTTCTATTTCTCTTTTTTTTTCTTTCCATTTTTACCCTAATTTCAACTACTTCAGTCGAAATTCAAATGTATTTATTATTGCATTTATTGTTCACAACAACCACTAGTCCTGTATTCAGTGACGATTCTGCAGTGGAACTTCATTGGTGAATTGCGATGCATTTTGGTTTCTAGCAGGACTATAATTTGTACGGTGGAGGAGGTAGAATGTATAGGAATACGCAGAGGAGCTTCAGTGCGTATTGCATGGATCCATCCACGCCTCCTCGCAGCTACACCACCGTTAAGAGAAGCGGTGACAGAGATGATTCACCGCATGATTTTAGCCCTGGCCTCTTGGATCTCCATTCATTTGATACGGAGCTTCTTCCTCAGGTTATAAACTTATGCATTTTATTTCGTTTCAATTATCATTTAGTCTTATTCATTTTGTTTCAATTTTTTGCGTTTGATTTGTCTTTTCGGTAGATGTCGTCCTCTAATGTTTACGATGCCACCCTCAGTCAACTTAACCGTGGTAGAAGAAGCTTGGATGATCCTGAACCTTACATTTTTGGCAAACAAAATGCCAAAGTTCGTGCTCCTGAAAACATTGTCTCCAATAATCTTTCTGCAGATAATGTGAAATCTAGCAATGTGGCAAAGATTAAAGTTGTGGTACGTTCTTTTATCTTATATCTTCATTTATTATTGTGTTTATGTTTTGATTCACTTTCTGCTCACAGTATTTTGTACTTCTTGCTAGTAAGTTTGAAGGATTTTACTCAGAAACTGCATTAGTTGCTGTACCTGAAAATGAAAACTGTAATTTTATCTGTGCTTGAATTTTAATTTTGCTCTAACGTTGACATCTTACTATTTTTTATTAATGCAGGTTCGCAAGAGACCGCTTAATAAGAAGGAGATAGCAAAGCACGAGGAAGATATTATAGACACAGTTTCGAATTCTTTAACAGTGCATGAAACTAAACTTAAGGTGAGTGTATCAGGCTATTGAAATCCATGGTTCTGATGTGCTATTAGTGTCCTTGACTTTGAGAACGTTATGCTGGAGTTTTGAATGGCTCATAGGTACTAGGAAATTGATAACCAAGCATGTAACACCCTACATATTCTGCTCAGTTGTTAATCTTTACCCATTTATTTTATACAAGCCTGTGCATATGATAAGTTTTTGTCTGTAATATTCTAATAATAAATGTTTTCATTTGATGATTTTAAACTTTAAATACTTCACAGGTTGACCTAACTCAATATGTAGAGAAGCACGAATTTGTTTTTGATGCTGTCTTGAATGAAGAGGTTACGAATGATGAGGTAACTATAATGTAATTAAATGTTTCGTTGAAATAATAAATCAACAACACATAGCCCTATGTATATAGTTATCGTTTTAACCATCTGATTTCCTTAGGTGTATTGTGAAACAGTGGAGCCCATAGTTCCAATAATCTTTCAACGCACGAAGGCAACTTGCTTTGCATATGGTCAAACAGGTGAAAGCAGTCTCTCAAATTTGATTTGTTGCAATTACAGCCTGAGCCTGAGCTTGCTCTAGGGCAGAATCAGATTATGCCTATTTGGGAATGAATGTAACATGCATCACTCTGGAATTTTTCAGTATTCCTTTTTTTGTCATTTTCAAGAGAAAAACATGTTTGTAATTGATGATTGTAATTTGATAGATATTCAAAAATGGTTTCAATATGTCCACACTTATAATATGTCAAAGAAAAGTGCTTGAATTCTATAAAGCTAAGTGTTCATCATCTGTGGCTGTTATTTCATGCCAAAATGACTTTGTTAGCTTGCACTAGTACTGTCATGTTTCTACTAGTTATATATTTAGTGAACTTCTAAACACCATTTTCTTCTTATGTAGGAAGTGGAAAAACTTACACAATGAAGCCACTGCCTCTTAAAGCATCAAGGGACATCTTGAGATTGATGCATCATACTTACAGGAACCAGGGATTTCAGTTGTTCGTAAGTTTCTTTGAGATTTATGGTGGGAAGCTTTTTGATCTCCTTAATGATCGAAAGTGAGTCATTTGATCCTTCAAGTTTGCACCTTTGGTCTCTCTATATTCTTTAGGTGTAATGTTGTACTTTTGCAGAAAACTATGCATGAGGGAGGATGGTAAGCAGCAAGTTTGCATTGTTGGCTTGCAAGAGCACCGAGTATCGGATGTAGAGACCATCAAGGAACTGATTGAGCAAGGAAATGCCACAAGAAGTACTGGCACCACAGGTGCGAATGAGGAATCTTCACGGTCACATGCAATACTTCAGCTTGCTATCAAGAGATCAGTTGAGGGCAATGGATCCAAGCCCCCTCGTGTTATTGGAAAGCTCTCTTTCATAGATCTCGCTGGAAGTGAACGTGGAGCAGATACCACGGATAATGACAAACAGACAAGGTATATAGGTGATGTTGTGAAAAGCATGGTTTTATTATTAACGATATTTCCAATTTTCAGTTCTTATCCCTCTTAATGAACTTGTTTTGCTTCTTCGGATATTCCAAATTATATGGCTTGCAGAATAGAAGGTGCTGAGATCAATAAGAGCTTGCTTGCCCTGAAGGAATGCATAAGAGCTCTAGATAATGATCAAGGACACATCCCATTCCGAGGCAGTAAATTGACAGAAGTTCTCAGGGATTCATTTGTTGGTGATTCCCGCACTGTTATGATATCATGCATTTCACCAAGTTCCGGTTCATGTGAGCATACACTGAATACCTTAAGATATGCTGACAGGTAGCAATGAATTTTCTGTTGTTGGTTATCTGCCTCTGTCCAAACCATCCTTTCTTTGTGCAACCACTACAAACTGAAAAGCGTTTTTGATTTTGCTGTTGGAAACTGAATGAAAAATGCAGGGTAAAAAGCTTATCAAAAGGGAACAATTCTAAGAAGGATGCTTTATCTTCAAATTTCAACCTTAAAGAATCAACTACCGTTCCTTTATCTTGTGTTAATACGTATACCTATGAGGATTCCGCAGCTGATACATGGCCTGAGGAAAATGACGGGGATGAATTTAGTCCTCCTGAAGATTACTTTGAACAGGTAAAACCATCATGGAAGAAAAATGGAAAGATAGAGTCATCTGGTGCAACAGATGACAAATTGAAGAAATCCAGTGTTCAGATCAAATGGAAGGACATTCCAAAGGTTGAACCTAAAACAGTACATTCTGATGATGATTTGAATGCTCTCTTACAGGTAAGAGTAGACTGCTGACTTCTATATGAAAGTGGTTTTTCATACATCCAATACCTAGAGTAAAAGCATATATCATAATTTCAGGAAGAAGAAGATCTTGTAAATGCTCACCGGAGGCAAATAGAGGAGACCATGAATATTGTTAGAGAGGTATTTAAATTGGCGCTGTTACTCCTTTAACATTTAAGTGCGCACAATTTTGCCATTTGTAAAACCTTCAAAACGTGTGAGTTGTGACTATTAGTGTAGTCTATATAGAAAATGGTGGGTCATTCAAAACTTGGCTTCTCATCGAATTTCTTTTTCTCTGTTTTAAAATATGGGATGGTCTTTAATGAATATGTTGACTAAACATAAATATTGTGTATAAGCATCATATTCCTTTGTTGAAATTTAACTTCAATTTTATTTGAAAAAATGGAGGCAACAAAAATTAAATTCTTGACCATACATGAAAAATGAGTAGTTCCATGACATAGTTTGATGTCCAATGTTATTGTTATTAAAATATTCCGTACATATGCAGGAAATGAACCTCTTGGTTGAAGTAGATAAGCCAGGCAATCAGCTGGATGATTATATAGCAAGACTAAATGTCATTCTATCTCAGAAGGCTGCTGGGATCATGCAGTTACAAACCCGTTTAGCTCATTTCCAGAAACGTTTAAAGGAGCATAACGTTTTGGCTTCATCTACTGGTTACTAATTTAAATGAGACTCCTGAGGTTTTAGAATGGATGGAGTCGAGTGATTCATAATGGAATAGTTTGGAAGACAATGGAGTGAGAAGGTTAAAAAATTACTTAAGTTGTGTGGAAGTTTTATTAGGGAATGGTGACCATTGCTTGGAAGTTAAGATGACAAATAATTGAATTATATAGATTACAAATTTAATCCCAACGCCATTCATTGTCAATTTTGTTGTTACTCAACTTTTTCTTAAAAATAAAAACACTCGATTGCCAAATTTTCTTGCTCTGGAATCATGAAACAAATTTCCTTCACATATAACAGACAACCACATCAAAATATTTAATTGGTATTAGAAGGGCTAACTTTTTTATCAATAAACAAAAATTCTTGGTCCAAATGTCAACTTTCCTTGCGCACCTTTTAATAACAATTTTGAAAATTTTCCGCACACTGTACATCTATTTTACATATAGTTTTAATCTTTCTCTTCTTTTTTAATTATATGATTCATCATGTTTATTAGTTTTTCTTTCTTATCTTTTTTAATCTCTCTTTCTTTTATGGTGTAAGCACTTTCAAGGGTATCGGAATATTTCTTTCTTTTGATTTTTTTTTAAAATTCAAGTAATAATAATGTTCTTAGAAATTAAGAAAAATGCTAATTTCAGTTTTTAATAACTTTTTTCTTATTATATTTTTTATATTTTTAATGTAATAAACACTTTAATTTTTAAAAATAAAGTTTATTATTATTTAGATGCTTAAATCAGAAATTGAGGTAAATAAATTATATTGTAGAAGTAAAAGAAGGGAGAAATATTTGTGCAAAATGTCCATGCTTGAATACATTTTTATTATTCAAAGTGTGGTACTAAATTATGAGTAAATCTAGAATTTTACACTTAAATGCAATAACTTGTGTTGATAATATATAATTTCCTCTTTCAACATGTCACTTTTATGATAATTAGTCTTTTGCATTTTGAAGTAGACCAAATTTAGGAACTAAATTTCTTGTAAAATAGATAAATTAGAAACTAAATTGTTACATTTTTTAAATTTATTGATGTAATTTATTAAAATAAGTATTTTTTAATTTAGTTTAACAAATCTTATGATCAAATTTATAATATAAGTGTTTACATAAAAATATTAATAAATAAACGTTTAAGTTAGATAGTAAAATGTAACTTCAAATTGTTTTCAAAAGGTTTTAAATAACTTTGAACATTTTGTATAATTCATAAATCAAGTTATTAAACAATATACTTCTCTTCAAAATATGTTCTGACAAAGTTTTTTCTCTTTAAAAAAGTATTGTCATTAATAATTGCTTAAGTAAATGAGTGACAGTTATGTTAACTTTCATGAACACAACTGACCAACGAACTTTTTCCCGCCATCTTGTGTTGTGATTCAATGTGGAACTCTGAAACTGCAATCTTCAAAGTAAAAGAATTTGAAACCCTTTGAGAAAAAGATGGCAACTTTGATATTGCCGAAGATAAGTTTACTAATGGTTGTGTTGTGCCTTTTGCTCTCAAAGAAAAACAGCAACAACCACCCCATCACACTGAATACGGTTCCCTTACATTCATTTTCCCATGGCCCCATCTCTTTATCTGTGAAGAACAAGAACGACGATTCTTCTTCTCGCTCTCTCCTTCAATATGATTTCTACCGAAATTCCTGCCCCCATGCAGAGCGCATTGTTCGTGCTGCAATTCACCATCTTTACCGCACTACACCCACTTTAGTTCCTGCTATTATCCGTCTTGCTTTCCATGATTGCTTCGTTCAGGTTCTTTTTCTATGCCTTTTCTTGTTATTGAACTTTGAAAAAATATGGGCCTATTATGTTTTAGGATTTTATTAACCTTAATTTTGAGATTGATTTTACTCGTATAAAATATTGATAGTTATTGTAGTTTTACATTTTTAGGATAATAGTTTTCTATTAATAAAAAATAATTATTTTTATATGCTTATTTCTAGCTCTAAAAACTGAAATTAATATTTTTTTTTATTATAAATTTTGTTAAGACTCGATTTAAACATATAAAAGTAGTAATAAATATTTTTTTTCAATAAAATTTTATTATTAGCAGTGGGATTGAGATTAATATTTTTTATTATTATTTATTCTAGTTCTGACATCTATTCAATGCTTTTTTTGAGTGATGGATCAGCATAAAAGTAGTTCTTATTTGTTTATGAATTGTGCTGATTTTAATCATGTTTGCAACAGGGATGTGATGCTTCTGTTCTGTTGGATGATGATGATTACATTGATTCAGAGAAAGAGTCACCTCCAAATGCAAATCTCAAAGGTTTTGAAGTAATCCAAACCATCAAATCCAAGCTTGAAGAAGCATGCCCCGGGGTTGTTTCCTGTGCTGATATTCTTGTACTAGCTGCAAGAGATTGTGTGGCTCTGGTAACATTTTTTCTACTCTTCCTTTTTATCATTGTATGTGTGTTTTGTTTGACAGGCATATGTTGAACATAATTTAACACTGTTTTTCAGAGTGGTGGCCCATGCTATCCATTACGCACTGGTAGGAGAGATGGTTCTAACTCTTTCTCTGACATTGCAACATATGAGCTTCCTTCTCCCTATGGTGAATTATCCCAAACCCTTGCAGCCTTCAAATCAAGAGGATTCAATGAAAGAGAGATGGTCACTCTCCAAGGTTAATTTCTAGTTATTCTTTCCCTTTCCCTTTGTATTAATGTAAACATTAGTCTTTTTGTCTTGTATCATATTCAAATTCCATGCTACAGAAGCTAATGATATAGGATGGTTCTTGTCTTTAGATTCATCACATAGAAATTGTATATTTCACGCACAAGGCTCCACTAAAGTGAGCAAATAAGGATATCTGCTTTTAACCCAAATTAGAAGGATAGACACACACTTAATTGCTTACTTCAAAGGAGCTTTTCCCTTTTAGCATCAGGCATGTTGGCCTCAATCATTCCTTTACATAACCAATCTAATGCCCGGGTTTGGATGTCTTTGGTCTCTGCTATTTGGTTCTTGTGCAAATTTCTGTTATGATGCATGACTTAGTCTATCCAATTTTTCCTTCCAGGTGCCCACAGCATTGGTGTATTCCATTGCAAATTCTTCCAAAATCGTCTATATAACTTCAATGGAACCAATGAACCTGACCCTTCTCTAGATACTGAATTTCTAAATCTACTAAGATCAAGATGCAGTTCCTCTAATGCATCATCCTCTTCAGCATCAAGTTATACTTTCCATGGCTCACATTCTTCCTTAGAAGAGAAAGGAATCAATATAGGCTTTGAGCAACATCGATCGGAGTTTGGGACATTATACTACCGCAGCCTGTTGCAAGGTAGAGGAATCCTCTATGCTGATCAGCAGCTAATGGAAGGGAAAAGAACCAAGAATTGGGTTGAAACATATGCATCTCATCCTACTTTATTCCATCGAGATTTTGCCCAGGCAATGATAAAACTCTCAGATCTACAGGTCTTGACACTGCCTATGGGACAGATTAGGCTCAATTGTTCAAAGGTTGCATGACAGTGTTCCCAAGAATAGATGCTGTCTCACAAGTCACAATCCCCCCTCTTATGTTTGTATGCATTACATTTTAGTTGACAACTGTAAGTCTGGAATTGCTAGAAATTTTAAAATGTGTTTCTGTTTTCTAGCACCCTTATAAAATCAAATAACTAAACATAAGCTGAAAGTCTATTATGACCCTAGCATCTTTAAGAAAGATACTGAAGATTTAGTAGTTTACAAAATGGGAAAATTGGCAAAAAGAAAGTACGTGATTCTAGTACAAAAACCACTATTATCAAATGAACAGTATGGATTCAATTCGAGCAAGAATCAGAAAGTGCCCAATAAAAGAAAAAACAGAAGCTGTAAACAATGGGAATTAAACTGAATAAACTCATTAGTACAAGAAAATAAGTGACACAAAATAGTGAACAAAACTCATTTCCTATATATTAAAACATTATTTGCATTGTGGTTAACTGGTTATCCTATCTACAACCGAATTGAGCCAAGCCAAGTCTTTCCTTTGTGAGTTCGAAGCTGGAAGAGGGTTGAGGAACAGATAGCTCTGATAGTATGTCCATGAAAAACTTGTCGACAATATCTAAATAGACAGGGCTCTTAAGGCGAGAATAGTAGTGGAGTGCCTCTTCTATGTCTAGTACATGCTCGAGATCACCTGCATCGATCAAATCCAATGCCTTCATCTTTTGTGCCAAAACATTAGCTCCCTTGTTCATGTTTTGTGAATTTAAGTCCTCCCTTTTTTTGAGTTGTGAGCTCCCTTTGTTCTTCTTCTCTTTTGCTCTCTCTTCATGAATGCTCCTTTGTGGACTTTTCTGGGCAAAACACATGAAGCTTTGATTACATGGAGCACCTTCCACTGCTGATTTGGATATGCTGTTGCTACCATACATCTTTAGTCTGCTGAGGTCAGACTGCAGTAGATCATAAAACTCGTTGTAAAATTGGTCGCTTGTGTGAGTTCTTGCACTGCCAGTTTTACAAAGGAATGGATTGAAGGAAAGAGATCTGGGAAGTTTTTGGTACCCGCCAAAGAAGAAAGACCTGAAATTTCGGAAGCTTTTGTGAAAGAAAACCTTGGTCTTGTGAATGGTTTCTCTGAGCAGCATTTGTGGTTCTACTGTGAAAGCGTGTGGCTTTCTCCAAGTGGCTGTGTCTTCAAGGGTCATAGTTTTAATTTGATGTAGTTCTTGTGTAATCTCCAATTTTGTCTACATTCAGATTCATAAATAAAGAGACGTGTAGCGGGTAACTTTAACTTGTTTATTAAGGTCACCAAAATACAAAACCAATGTGTGTTTTCTCTGGCTAGCTTTCAATTCTACCATTCTGTCCACGGCATCTCATGCTGTTGTCCCTTTCACACTACGTCCCTCTCCGCTCGTGACCATATGGTAAATGGGGTTAAAGATATTTAAGGAAGAGACTATAAGTTGTGGACTTGGCCTTGTTTTGACAAAGCGCTATTGAAAAGTCCAGTGGATTTAAGATGGAAAGCTCTTAAGAGTGGGCGAATAAGAGATTAAGCTTTGGTTCCCTTAACCAAGTAGTCCTCAACTGAGTTTTTCAGGTCTTTGTGCTTTGTCATGCAACTTGATTTTAACTTTTGGTACTGCAGTTAACAATTAATGCACCTCCCAAGCAGATTCAGACACTGCTTTTAACATAAAATTCAGTATGTGTCACTGAGAATAATTAATGGCCCACATGCTCACAATTCTGGAAGCATATCTACAGTTGCAAATGCAACTGCATGAACTCCAGTTTAGATCCAAAGGATGCAAGGTTTTAAAATTAAGTTACAATTTGTTTTTCAATAAAATCAAAGTGATCTAAGAGTGGACATGCTCTGCAGTTGATTTTTCAATTGCCGACCCGGTTAAGTTGGTGCATAATTTTTGAAATTATCATGTATTCCTAGGGCTTTTAAAAGAGAAACAAAAATTATTTTGTGAGAAAAAGGTGCATGGTCCCCATTCTACAGTCAGGTTACGGGGAAAAGAGTGCATTCCATTTTCCTGTACTTGCCAATATTGGACTCTTGCCATTGTTTAATTCCTCCACCTACCTCTTTCCTAAATTATGAAGTTGAAGCTACTGCACTTGCAAGAGGTTGGCAGATAGCTGTTGCTTTCTTGAAATGTTATTTGCCCCGAGTAGAAAGCTACTGAACTCTGGCAACTGACATAACTTTGGAAGCATTAGCACGGTTATAAGGACAATAACTGCATATCTCATTCATGAGGATGCCCGTGAGATCTGTCACACTGATTAAAGATGACCAATATGTAATTATTAATGAATTATTTCAAGGTCTGTGAACCAGTATATTGCTCAAATTAGACCTGACCTGTTACAAAGTAATACATGTCTGTTGTTTAAATTATATGTAGTGCTACAAATTATCTGGATTATGAAACCAATAGAAGCGGGCTAAACCTCGTGCACAAAATGAGGAAAAATTATATTGAAATCATGGCGCCAAGATCGGTTGATTGTATGCATGTAATAAAACATCTGATACCATACTTGCCCAAGTCCATGATCAACATACTGCAATTTTTAAAACTAAAGAAAGTTGCACGCAACTCAATCTAAATCTTGAAAGACATCAATTCTCGTTGAATAGGGGATCAACGTGTTTATGATACATTCATGGTCACAAAATCTGCTGGTAGATGGATGCGACTATGAGCCATATGGGATGACGAAAGTCAAATTAACTTGTACATCATTAATGATACCAATTGCTGAGATCACATAACATGTATTGGTCCACGACTTCAACAAATGCAGGTAAAAGAGGAACCATTGGAATTTTAAAAGCACGGTTAGTGTGCAGTTCTAAAATTCAATGGTTCATATTGTAAATAATGCACCCTTCTCCGGAGATAAAATGTTACATACCGGAATCCCCAAACCCCCACAAAATAAAATGGACAAAGGTCAACTACGCAAACTAGAGCTACGCAAGGTTTGATTTGCCAACTCATATTTGTATCTTTACTGTCTTATTGCTTAGGATTCAACTTTAACTTCCAATACTACTCTGCCCAATGTCAAGTTTTTCAGGAAACCTTTACAAATGAAGATAATGGAATCACAGTTATACAAGATCTGCTGAAGGGACTAATGGCCACATGTCTTCTTGAGTTTGAAAAACTGATGCAACAACCTATGTACCTCTCCATAGTTAAGGGAAAAAGAAACGAGACGATCTCGTATCCACTGGGGGAGCTTGGTGATTGGGTGGGCAAAGCTCCGTTTTGAGGAATCAGATGCATACCTCGTGTCAACCAACAAAATTGCTGCATAGTCATTAATGTGACGGATTGCTCTACCTGAAACAAATAAACATACATTTATTAGTGAAAGGTAAATATCACCAATGGGATCCTATCAAAAGTAGCTTCCACCAAACCATGTTCAGCCTCTCGAGAGATCTTTAGTCCCCAGAATTGCATCGTAATTTGTAAAAGTACGCACCGATTGATTGATTTACAGCTTTCATGCAGAGATTCTCATAGTACTCTTTTCCTCTGTGACTGCAACTTCTTAAGATGTCAAAACCACCTTGTACATCTCCACTGTATAGATCACAACTAGCAGAAAAGCTAGGATTTTCAAGGAACTTTGAATTTCGAAAACCTTCAATATGCTTTATCCTCTCTAACAACTCAATATCAGACGGGCTAGCATATGGCAGTCCAACCATGACTATGCATCGACCCATTCCATCACTTAAATTGATCCCTTCAGATATCTTTGCACCAACAACAGCAAGGAGTACTGCACCACTAGGAGGTGTTTGGTTTACTTCTGAATTCAAGCTTGATAATGTATAAATGGCATCTTTATATTCCTTAAGAACAGATTCAACATCCATATTATTTCTAGGCTCCCTAAAGACACGCTTCCTCTTTGTAATCCTTTCAAGGATGCCAGAAGACTCCCAGGATTCATAAACTCTACCTTCATAATCAAAAGAAGGGAAGAAGACCACAATTCCTTCTGGAACCACAGTCACCAAATTACATAGCAGAAGACCAAGTTCTCGCATCTATAAAGCCCAAGAATCAGTCATTTTTTCACAATTAATATTTCAGAGAAATTATTCTGAGTCTGAAGAATCATAGACGGAACAGTGATATACTTACCATGTCTTGTGAGCTCCTAGAGCTGAAGCTAAAATCAAAGGAGCGGCCAGTAGGTCCACGTGTAACTGTAACTGGCATAATGCTATCTGGAGGGACAATATGACCACATGAAAAGAAATGCAACTGATTTGGTGGTAACCATGGAAAGAGTCGCTCCCTAGTCTCTTCTATAGGTTGAAGTGTTCCCCCTACTAATACAACTGCGTGTGCTTCGTCTACAATCTAGAGAAAGTTTCAGAGTTATCTTCTTGTTCATTATCTGTAAGGAAAAGAAACTAGAGCTATAAAATCCTTTTCTAATTAAGGCAATAGTATCTGGCAAACCTCAGAGAAAATCTTCTCTCCACTGAGCATAACATATTTAATATATCCTCCTTGTTTTCTGAGGCTCGCTGGTCTAGACCTGGAAATTATTATCCTTCCATCACTGTCATTGTTTGTCAGCGAGAGCAATATGTCAGCTAATGCCTGGAAAGCAGACAGACAACTTCCTTCCTCACCATGTTCCCCAATTTTTTCATGTGCTGATATCTTCTCCATAGCCACCTTTTCTCCATAACCACTAACCTGAAAAATGAAGTAAATTATGATATTAAAAAGACAAAAGAAAATTCAGAAGCATAATGTAATATTCTGTCGGAAGAAAATGTGTCCATCAAGTCGCAAGATTCACCTTATGCATGATATTACTTTCCTTTATATACGTCAACAATTTGACCAAGTTGATATTGTCTATATTTAATTCAAATAAAAAATCATTGATGGCCGTAGTAAAATCAGAGGTTCTACTTTCTTCAGAAGCATTTTCTATATCCAGGCATGAATCTATATGATTTCCATCTTTGTCGTTGTGTAGTACACCAAGGAAAGCTTGCATGAGGACCATCAAAGTTTGAATATATCTCCGATTGGCAGGTCCCAAGAGATTCCGGAATCTCACAAAGTACCGCTCCACATGGCTATGCACAGTCTCCAACTGTAAATATAGAGTAGTTGATAGGAAAATCACAACTAAACATCCAAAATATGGGCATAAACAATAAATAATTTGTGTTATGTCTACCCCTAAAGCCACACCTACACTGACTGCCTGATGACTGTCTCAAATCATTAATTTCCTTTCCCTCTGTTTGAAAGGATTTTCAAACCGCCTCAAATAAAACATTGACTTAGCTCGGATGATAGGGAGGCTAGGTGTTCAGTCAGAGTTCTCAGTTGTAGCAACATAATCGAGGTCCCTTCCACAAAAATGGCACCCCAAAATTGCATATGCAAAGTGCAAGTCTATACTAGCTTTTAAAAGGCACTAGTAAAACTTCAATCAAGGTAGAGATAGAAATGACAAGCATACCTGTGATAAAGTAATTTTGGAGTCATACATACTGATGAGTGAATCAGCTAAATTATGGGCCTCGTCTATTATAACAATATTGGATTTCAAATTCAGACCAAGTGCTTCACGGGATGATTTAGATAGAAGAGATTGATATGGCAGGACCACAAGATCAGCTCTCCGAACCATGCTTCTAGAGCCATAGTATGGACAAGTTCCCATAGTTCTTCCAAGGTTAGCAAGATCTTCAATATCCAATGGCCCTTGTTGAGATACTTCATTCCTAAATTCTTCTTGTAGTCTATGTTTTCTAAGCATTGGGCAACCTGATATGGCCTTTGCTCTGCGTACCCCTGCACCTACTTTCAAGTTCTGCAAGTCGGATCCACCATTGTTCAAGAGATATTAGTTTCTACACTCTATTATCTTATTTATTCAATTGCAGAAGTTGTCCAATAACATCGGGTTGTGAGCGCTGAGTAGGACACTACGTTGCTTAACTAGACATTCAACATGTAAAATAGTAAAATCACACGGTTTCATCTTCAGTTTTTCATTTCTAAACTGAATTTTCTTGGTTTTTCAGCTGAGCAAATGGACCAATTTTTAAATTGCCGACCAAGTAGAAGCATCAAATACTGAAGGTTCATCAACATATATCCTCCCAGCACAAAAAAGTAAATGAATATAACAACGAACAAGAAGCGATGTTTTGTGGAAATGGAAAAATTATGCATCCATAAAAACTTCAGCACAATCTTATCATTCTTAACAGAGAACACGCGAACAAATTCACCTGTCTATACTCATGCAAAGTATGCAGAGCTGTAACGTAAATATCATCCGCTAGAATGAACAAAAGGTGGCAAACCATTATAAATTTTAAGTTTCTACATGGCATCTTCCAACAGAACAGGGATACACCTGTTGATCATGACCAAAGTTCCAAACCCTACACACCTTAACTTTTGAAGCTTCATTTTTCTTTTTCTTCTGGAGTTCCAAGCATCGCTCATTTATGCGTGTGGAGTTTCCAAGTCCTAGTACTTCTGGAAAACATTTAACAAAATCACAGGTAAAATATAACTATTTGCAGCTACTTCAGTTTCAACAAGTAAACAAAGGAAATCAAAATGACCATCCAAACGAAGTAAACTCCAAACCTTCATTAATGCAAAGGTTTTTCCTGGAGCCTAAACTCACAACATCCATTTCATTAGCAAAGACTGTCTTCCTCAACTCCTTTACGAACTGTGAAAGCTGTGAATGAGTTCGACTACAGAAATAAACCTTCAAATTCTTCTCCTCCTCCTCCTCCTCATCAGACTCGTCTTCACTAGAAGAACTAAAAGCAGTTTTAGTATTCTTCCTTTTGGATGATACACTACCCAGAGCTTTCTCATCTTCACTCTCATAATCCTCCAGTAAAAACTCCTTATCGCTGACATTCACCGTGCCAATTTCCTTCTGCAAACTCTCACACCCCTTTTCAGTAGCAGACTCTCCAACGCCCATAACCCGAAAATCCTTACAATTTTCCTTGTTCTTATTCTTGCGAGATTTTCCCAACATAGATCCAACCTTCTCCTTATTTTTCTCTCTCTTCTCCTCTTTAACTTTCACGTCTTTGTTCACAACAAAGTCTCTCATCCAATCAGGTTCGTCATCCGAACCAATCCCATCGCCATCGCTATTCGCTCTATCCTTACCACACGCTGCTTCTTCTTGTAGCCTCCGATCAAGCACCCATTGCAAAGCACTACAAATCACACTCACAGTCTTCCCAGTTCCTGCTCCAACAACAGAACCAATCATAGTCACATACTATTTTTATGAATGAACCGAATTTAACAAACCTTAATTTCGAGGATAACAGAGTATCATGAAACTAGAAGAACGAGTAGTTAGTTAGTTACCAGTTGGGCTTTCCAACATGGAAACGCCTCCTTGAGTCAGAGATTCATACAGAGCGTTCATGAAATCAATTTGAATCGAATAGGGTTCGAAAGGAAACCCTCGGAATCTCACGTTTCCCTCTTTCGCTTCCATTTTCAAACCTTCCAAATACAATACACTTCTCACTCGCAACTTTTATTTCCCACGCGCCACTCGATGGCGGGAACAGCTTCATTTCCACGAACACCTTTTTAAAAAAATAAAAATGGACCGGGGCCCAAAAATAAGAAAACAACGTAAACTTACGAAAGGCCCAAAAAGAAGAATGAAAAGCCCATAAATAATTGAGCGGAAAAAAAGGCCCAAAATTCACTGTCGTAGAACATATAAATATCTTCTCATTCTGCGGTTAGCTCCATTTAGGGTTTCTGTCTGCTACAATGGTATTTCTCTGTCTTACACTCTCTGTGGATCTGAGAGTGATTTTGATTTTGTTGTGTTGATGTTTGAATGGGGATGATTGCAGGGGAAGGGAACTGGGAGCTTCGGTAAGAGGAGGAACAAGACCCACACTCTCTGTGTCAGGTGTGGCCGCCGCAGCTTCCACCTTCAGAAGAGTCGCTGCGCCGCCTGCGCTTTTCCGGCAGCCCGGAAGAGGAAATGTCAGTTTTGGGAAATAAAGGGAATTGGGTTTGTGTCAAAATTGAGTTTTGTTTTGACTTTGTTTTGTGATTCCAGATAACTGGAGCGTCAAGGCCATTAGGAGAAAGACCACTGGCACTGGTAGGATGAGGTACTTGCGTCACGTGCCTCGCAGGTTCAAGAGCGGTTTCAGAGAAGGTGGTCTTCTATTTAACCACTACTATCTTCTATGAGTATTGTTCTTTTTGTTTGTGGTTGTGTGTTTTTGTTAATATGATCCTTTTGAATCAGGCACCGAAGCTGCACCTAGGAAGAGGGGAGCGGCTGCCACTGCCTAAGGTTTGAAAGAGAGATTTTGGGTCCGCTATTGAATTATAGGAGTTTAGGTTTCTGTGTTGAGGCTAAGCTCTGTGGAACATTTTTCTTTCTGTCATTTTCATGCTCTATATTTCAATATGTAGTGGCTTTATATTTCAACATGAGGATTGTAAGACATTTTGTTTTTTCAACGAGAGTTTTTGATATTTATGTTTTGGTTTATCCTTTCAGGCACGAGTTTTGATGTTGTGGCACGTAATGAAATGTAACTAGCAAAATTTGTGTTAGGCTGTTTGGGTAACCTGGTTTGCTCTTGCTTGATCATTAACATTTTGGTTATTTTTCGAGTCTTGGCTTAGATTTGTTCTTACTTAATATAGGTGTTAATCAAATGTAACGTGTGCCTCAAAAGAAACATAGTCATAGAACAAAACACTTTCCTGATGCAAGGGGTGTATTAGGTTGTGTTTTGATTATGGATATTGTTATTAACATTTGCATATTGGTCTCACTTAGTGGGTGTATTGATTGGAGATTTGTGTGATATGAGTTATTTCATTCTTGTTTTAAGAATGGATTGTGCAATTACCGCGCATAAGTCACATTGATCTTTACTTTGAATGCGCATTTCAGCTAATTTTAGAAATAAACTGTTCTCTACCATCCACTTAGTTTCTTAATTTGAAACAGAGGTTCTTCAATCTTCTGCATGCTTGATGTTGGTTCATTGACTTCCCAAGAGCTTTAGAATTAGAAGCATTTCGATGCGTGAAAGCTTTAAAGAACATATTTGTTTGATGTTTGAACTAAATTCTGAGAAGTGATTTTGTTAATATGCTATGAGGAATTTATCATGTTAGGTGCTATGAACTACTATTTGTTAACAATTTTGTTTTATTGAGATGACAAAAAAAAAAAAAAACTAGTGTAGTTGAGGCACTTGTCTTCAGAACTTAAGTGAAAATATGCTTGTTGTGTGTAGAAAATTTACGCGTAGTCCCAATTTAAAATAAGTTATGTATACATGATGGTTTAGGGTTTACTAGTTTGATTAATGACTCCTCAATATTGCATATTAGAAGATTCTTGGATTTTAAAAGTTATTTCACATTTATTATGAAGTTGACACCTTGTTATATTCTATTCTTAAAGATTGCATGATAATAAAAACCTTTTTGTTTTCTACTTGAATTTTTAACATGAAAAGTGATGATACAAAAATAAATATCTTCTGAAGCCAAACAAACTCTCTACGTAAGACCAATTTTAAGTGTATATTAAGTATGAATTATGAACAAGGTTACTTCTGTTTGAAAGCCATGAGAAAGAGATAAACCGTCTTCATAGTTCATACACGCAAATAGATGAGCATCTTGGAAAAAAGAACGTTCTATTCGTGTCCTCAGACATAGACCAAAAATAGAACGTTAAGTAATGCAAGGGAAAAAATGATATCAAAACGTCCTGACTGGTTAATGACCTCACCAGTAACCCACTTAATAAGAGCCTTCTCAATCCACAGATCACTATGTCGACCAAGAAAATATCGACGGATCACTTGCAAGAGCGTACGACCCTGTCAGTCACAGTTTTAAACAGCAGTTGGCTTGAAAAGATTTTAACAGATAAAAAATCTGAATAATTGCACTAATCTCGAAATTTACAAAACGGCTACCTCATGATGCCGAACATAATTACAAAACTTGACCTGATAGACAGAAAATTTGAATTGCCTTCAAGTCGTTGACATGCAGAAGGGGAAAGATGTCGGTTGCCGAGACAAATGGGATAAACCAGGAAAAATCACAAAACAAAAATGCATCCTGGAAGACACAACATCTGCACTATAGTTTCTCTGCCTCATCTGAAAATTATAATCCTACTTTGTTCTGAACTCGCCAAATTTATGCTTTTCTTCATGCAGCTGCTTGAAAACATCCCCGAGTTCTGGAAATGCTGATGTAAGCAGCAACTCCAAGAAATCAAAAGCCAGCTGCTTCAAACAAACCGACGACTGCAAGGAAGTCAAAAAGAATATTTATAATGATGCCAAATCATGGGAATAATTCTTGCATGAGAATTGTGTCTATAGGCACGAAATAAAAAGATCAGCATAATATTAAAACTAACTTCAACATGGACTTCACCAGACTTTATTATTTACTTTCATATATCTTGAGCTTTTGAGTGATTTGGTGGGAATTTTACAGAGAAACTCAGTTACCCAGAAATGATGGGATGATGATGATATAACTATCAGTCGCAAAAGAAAAGTAGAAAGATAATCAAAATGAAAGTAGTACTTGACTACTTGTACCATAAAATATATTATCATGCTCCAAGTGAGCCAAGTGAATTCTAAATTGGAATGCAATGCGCAGCATCATAAATTTCATGGGATAATGTTACAACCAACATTGCCGAGGAATTAGTGGTAGAAGGGCAAAAGAAGCTTCTGTGGACAACATCAATAAATTTAGACAGAGATTACCTGAAGGAAAAAATATAGATCCCTAGCACATTGCTCATACTCCTTTCGACCAACCAGACCTACAATTGCTGGTGGTGCATGATCTACATGTACAGAGGGATGGGTTGCTTAGCACAAATTTTTTTTTTTTTCAAAAGAATCAGGTATAAAATAATGAATAATTGGAATTTTGGAGATGAATGAGTGGCAAAACAGTACCAATCATTAGCTCATAGACAAACTTTGCACGCCGTTCTGCCTCCTTTTGCTGCTCATCATCCACCATTGTTGAAGATACTTGTGTAGGTTGATGACCATGAGGTGAATTCTGAGATGAACTAGCAGGTGATTTTGGTGGTGGTGGTCGTCGATTTGGATGCTTAGTTAGGAATATTCCATCAGGCCAGAGTATCTATGAAAGTTGCAGTCACAATACCTCACATCAGTACACTATATCAATCATATGCTTATCAGGGTCCTATGATATAAAAATAGAAATATAGACATCACAAAAGAAAAAAAAAGGTCAGAAGATTACTTGCTCAACTCGCTTGACCCCTGAAGCAATCACTGATCCCTTACGGAGTAGCTGAATTTTCTCTATCAACCAGTCATCAAAGGCATCACCCATTCCTAGTTGTAATATTTGTTTAGCAACCCAGAAGGCCTTCCGCCTGTAATCACCAGAAATACATTGTAAGAACTAAGAAGATAAACATGAAACTAGTGAACTTAATATAACTTATGTTTAAGGAGAAATGAATATGAATTTTCAAATTACCTAATCCATCCACCATCTTGAACCTGGAAGATGACATCCACCAGATCCAATATTGGTACACTCAAATTTGGTGGCACCCACTGCATGGAAGAATTATATTAAATCAGAACCAAGATTTCCATCATGCATATAAAATCTAAGAAGAACAACATCAAAAATAAAATACAATCATTACTCAGTTAAATAACAGCAATGAACGATAAAAAAAATTACATCATTTGTCTATTCCTAAAAGAAAAGAATAAAAATCCAGAACTAAAGATTCAGTGTCTTCATAACCTCTGTTGGAAAAGTATCAGAAGTATCATGGTTCACATCAGAAACCTCATCTGAATTATCTCTTCCTTTCACCGTCTGCAAGTTATTGGGAGAAGGTGCAGTCTTCCTGGTTAGAATATCTTTATTGCTGCCAGAATTATCAAAAGACTTTCTAGGTTCTTGTGTATTCTTTTTAGGAAGAGAAAGAGGTGTGCCATCTACTTTTGACCTCAATCCATCAGCCTCAACATTATTTCTTGCTTGCAAAACAGCCTCTTTGCCTTCTGCACTACAGTCTTCTCTCCGTAAGGCTATAGGGTCACTTGCAGGTGCAGAGAAGTTGGAAGTGTTTTTAATCTTCTCAGATGGCTTGGCATCCAAGCCAACTAAATAAACAAAGAAATGCAAGACGTGTCAAAAATGGGAGAGGAAGATAATAAAACTATGTATGTTCAATGTCCTTCATTAGCCATGACTCACCTGGTAATGTTTCCATGATAGAAAAAGAATTTGAGAATATGTATGTCTGCAATAGATAATAAATACTAATAAGAGATAAGCCAGATAATTTACAAAAGTGTTGGCAACAGAAGGGAGGAAACTGTTGGACAAGAAATCAGACCTGAGAGTCAACACTGAGAAAATCCCATACTTCAATTGATTCTGAAACTGTTGGTAGTTGCATAAGTTTCTGAGGGGCAATAAGCCAGGCATCAACATATTATTGGATGAATCAAGGAAAATTGTCAGCAATGACAAAAACAATGCCATATGATACATGCAAAAGAAAGTGTATGATCTCAATAAAAATGAGTTTAAGAAGTGTCAAGTTCACCTTCAAATATTTATCCAGCAATTCACACCGCTCTTGAATGACTGGTACATCTAAACCAGTTGACAGAAAATGTTTTGGTGGTAAATGAAGATTGTACTCAGGGAACTCTTTCAGGCGTCGATGTAGCTCCTCAAAATGACGAAACCTTCAAAAAACATGCAACAATGTAAGCCAAGAAAGAAAGATAACAAGAAACCTATGAAAACACTGTCAGATTAAAAAATATTATTAGAAACATTGATATAAAACATGGAGAAGGCTTAGCACCTTCTTTTAATTGACCAACTGTTATTATTTACATCTGTAACGGATATGGAGTAAACAGCAAAGGTTCTTGAGCCACTCTTCACAATATTTGCACCTAAGACCTGCAGCAATAAGTTAGCTTGCGTTTTTGCATATACAAACAGATCAGTATATGAACTTATACATCATTTGTAAAAAGAGGTATATGTCACCATCATAAGTACCTCACATCGCAACTTGTAAAAGGAATCCATGGCAGAGGAAACTTTTAGGGAATTAACGGACAAACTACAAGATTCTGATTTAGAAATAGAGTATGTGGAAGAGGAGGCAGTGGCTCCACTGTAAAGTCTACCCAAAGTTTCAATATCAGCATCATCACTGGACTCCTCAGAATTTACATGTAATTTTGGAGAATTAAGTATGTCTTGACCATCTCCAGATAAAAAGCTGGTTCTCTCAACTTCCTGCCACGTATGTATTTTATGACCACTTGGCCTAGACCTTTTACTGCCAGATTGGGTTCTGGATAATCTTGGATAGCGAGAATGGCTCTTATTCCTTTTCTTTGTACTGTGATTGTCAAAAATTTCAAGTGGGTGATGAACATAAGAAACGGCCTGGTTTCTATTACTTCTTCCATCCCAGACCTTAGTGCCAGGGGAATCAAGACCAGTGACACTGCTGCTCTCATCATCTTCAGTACTATAAGAAGTACTGCCCTCTGAATCATTCATCTGCGTATAAATGTGGTTGTGCTCATCATCTTTATATGAGGTAACTGAAGATCGAGTTGATCCATTTGTGTCTGCAAGAAAGGACGTATTTTCAACAGTGGATTGACTGCTGTGTCCAGAATTAATGTGGCCTCCCTTAGAGGGAATGAGTTTGGAATTTGTGTCTCTTTCTTTGGGTCCTGATATTGACTTCATATGATCTGCTTTTGACAATTTTCCTACCACAGGATGCTGCAAAACAGGCTCATTTGACTGGTTCCCGTCATCCTTTTTCTTGTAATTTTTCCCTTTTGTCCATATGTTCTCAAAATGTTCTGGAGCAAGAGCTTGGGTCTTTCTGCGAGAGATGACATCTAAAATATCTCCCCACTCTCCTCCGGAGCGATGTCTCTGAACACCTTGGTTGTCATTAGTTTGCGAATTTGGAGGCAATGAGTTCCATGTGCGGGATGATTGAGCATCAATAGAAAGCAATGGATCTTTAGTAATATTATCACGGGTATTATTTTCTGCAGAAGACTCTCTATTTCTTGATTGACCATTCCTTAGCTGCACAAGCTCAACCCCAGTAACAGAAGGATCTAGACACTTGGAAAAATGATCAGACGAAGTCTGTAACTCATCTGGATTAGTGTGAGATGCCTCTTGTGCTGCAGGGACCCCCTTGTTAACCTTGGTCTTATTAACTACCACGGATTCAATTCTTTCATTAACAAATCTGCAAGTGTAAAACAGAGAAAATAAGAACAACATATGTTAAGAATGACACAAAATGAAAGGAAAAAAAATACCTCGGGTTGGCTAAGTTTAGGACAGGTCGCATTACAGCACATGCAAGAAGCTCCCTCACAGTATATCGAAAGAAAGAACACCTCAAATCCTCAGATTTGAAAGTAACATACATGAGACCTGTCATCAGATGCTGCAAAACCTGCAAGTTAAGAATACACACAGCATTATAACCCAAGGCTAGAAAATAAAAGAACAAGATCGCAGCCCATGGATGAAGACAAAATACACCATTACCCAATGCATGCTTCTAAAACAAGAAAGTGAAAAAAAAAAAAAAAAAACAAACCTTATGCTCGGCTTCAGCAGAAAATAGAGCAGGATGCAATTTGTTCTCAGCAGCCAAGACAATTTTTAGTTCAGTATCTCGACTTTCAATTGTTAATGAACCTGTATGTTGTTTTTCAATCTTTAAATGAGCAGCACGAAACAGCTCCAAGTGTGTGCAAATGAGATTAATAAGATCCCTGAACCAAAAAAAGTCAATTCTCCAGTCAATCAATATACAATTAGGGAAAAAAATCATGGTCAAAAAATGAAAAT
The DNA here is from genome assembly GCF_003935025.1 of Abrus precatorius. NCBI lineage: Eukaryota > Viridiplantae > Streptophyta > Magnoliopsida > Fabales > Fabaceae > Abrus > Abrus precatorius. The sequence continues at coordinate 236,499 of NW_020874351.1, read as the reverse complement.
GAGAACCTTATCAAAAAATCTATCAGATTTATGTTTCTCATGCGTCCTGAAATTTCCCCAAGGACACCATTGATTATTTTCACCAACTCCTCAGGACCCTCTTTGTCTGGTGTTATGCGAGAATACCAAAGATCTGTCACCCACTCAGAAATTAAATGTCTGGTGAAGTGATCAATTGCATCCTCGACTACAGGAGAGTTCACTTTTGTTCTCCAATCAAACTTTGCAACGACTTTAGGATTTTCAATAGGCTTATTTGAAGACTGAACAATGGCGGAGCTTGCTTTGTTGTTGTATGCTGCAGCTTTTCTCTTCATTTCAAAATCTAGTGATAAATAGCGGAGAATAATAATTAAGGAGGCAGCAGCTGGCAAGTTGACCCAAACTGAGGAACTTGTCACTGAAACAAAAACAAAAGAAATTAAACCAAACACCAAGACCTAAAAATATCATGAAGCTATAAAATAACAAGTGAGAATCTCTTAATATACACAGTTTTCTAAGAGTTGAGGAATAATGCATTTGCTTGGGGACATGAAAGGAGGTATTAACAAAATTTAGTGTCACCAAATGAACCCAACAGCGGTAGGGGTGTTCAAGTATCCAACCTTAGCTGATCAAAGTGATGAAACTGAACCAAACTGCAGGGCAGCTTTGGTGTCACTGAAAGATAAATATTCTAGGATATTTGCCATAGACTTTATTCATAATTTTGACAAAATGTCAAAGCATTTAAATAAAACAAAATCTGCTATCATGCTCCTCTCCCCTTTAGAAAACAATTCATAGCTGCCAAATCCTAGACTGACCTCAATCTCTTTTTACTTTCTTTATATATCCAAATTCAAATCATGATCATAGGATTATTGTTAGTAACCTTCCACTGTTATTAAAAACTCATATAATTGTAGTTCCCTTTATCTCATCTCACCTCACATAAGCAAAATCAAGCACAAAAAAATGCATGAGGAGGAGATATCACAACGAAACGGACCATAAATTTCAGTAGCTATGAGACTACACAGAAATATTCAACGTCCAGAATGAGGTAAAAAAAAAAATTTGGCTTCCAATGCGCATAAAGGAGGTCAAATAATGATTTCGATGTGAGTCCTAGTTCCTATATTAGGAGGTTTGTTTATTTTAGTTTTTTTATAAAATTATTTTGCCAATTTCAAGGTGACTATGGTAGAATTAAATTCCTGTTGTAATACTATGTGGATTATGAAGCTTTTGGATTATTCACTTTTCACCCAAGCTTGTTATTGTGTCTATAGAAGTGTCCTCTGTGTTAAAAGGTAAAACACAAAGTACAACATGCATTTTCATGTCTGAATATTAGGATCAGCAGTTCCCCTGTGTTGTGGTGAATTCTTGAGTTTCTACCATGCCAGGTTCCAAGCTAGAATAATAGCTAACCCAAATAGTTTACAACATTTCAAGCTTCCACCATGGGTCAGTTTGGCTAGTACCATATCACATTATCACCAAGAAAAACAAAGAAGCAAGCTGGATATCTAAAAGAAAACAGCAGCTACTCTTTGATCACGAATACTGTAGTAGTACAGTAACTAAAGCATCACTTCGTAAGCAACAGTTTCCACTGAAAACCTTCCCACATTCTTCCAACAAAATAGGTCCAAACAATGTCGTCTTCTCTAAAAACTGATAGAGAAACGATCCTACGTCTTAAATTCAACAGCATTCTTAAATTTGTTTTTCCAAATTAAAGAGAACTGCCATAAGAAATTGTTCCTACCATTCTTCGCACAGCAAGTAATATAAAAATAACCGTGATGCTTTAAAAAATTGTGCACGTGATTACCAAAACAATGAAAAAAAAAACTGCTGAAACTAAACATTAAACAAGCAACACACAGTAAAAGGAAACACAAATCGAAGTCGTTGAACAGAACAGAAGCACGCGCTAGCGCGATTACAGAGCGAAATTAAGTAAAGGAAAAGAAAAACGAAAGTGAAACTCACAGGACATGAGATATGAGAGTCCAACGACGCATACGACGAGGATGACGATCCGTTTCTTAGCTTCCTCGACGAGGTCTCTCACTGTCACCTGGTTCGGCTTCGGCATGCTCATCTTATCGGAATCGCTACGCAACGCAATTCGGAATAGCAATACTCAATTCAAATCAATCCCAACGCCATCGCCAGAAGAAAACGCGAGACGGTGAAATAGGATAGGGAATTCGGTTGAGAATGAGGAATTGAAGAGATGAGAATGAGAGGGAGAGGTTGAATGCGCGAACAGTATCAACGTTAGGTTTTTGGCTTGTGTTTGCGTTTGCCGGTGATGGCAACGTTGCCGTGATGGCGTGTGCTTAATTTTCTCACTTTGTGTGAGTTTTCTCTTCCACTCTCTCTCTCTCCCTCTCCTGATATTGACGTGGGCTTTCTTTTCCACTGTGATTCAATCTATGCCTATGCAATTGCCATTGTCATTGGTTATGGTCACCATTCTGGTTAGCATACCATTTATTATTATTATTTTATTTTTCCAGTTTGTATACTCTGGAAGGATTAACAAAACATGTCATGTTTCAATTTAAAAACAATTTAAAGTTGTAATAAGTTAACATGAGTATTAATTGATTTGATAAACTTTTAGGAAAATACTCATTGCACATTTTAATTAATCAAACATTCTAGCATTTATTTATAATATAGAATTAATAATACGATAATTTATGATTAATTTATAATATAAATTTTTAACAATTAAAATATTTTAACTAATTTTTATTTTAATGTTTAAATTGAATTTGCAATTATTAACACTTTGACACACAGTCAATTGTTCGGGAAAGAGCAAACGTTTGAGGCATAAAAATGGATAATGGAATTACATAATTGTACCCTCGCGCGTTTAAAAACTATTAATTAGATCTTAAAAAAAGTAACTCATAAAAAACACTTTGTTAACTAGTGTATTAAATATAAGAAAACTGATATTTAGTTATTATATAATATATTTTTTTTTGTAATTAAGTTTTTTATGTAAAAAAAAATTGTATATTATTCTCTATATAAGTCCATTCTTATAGTACGTTATGACTTTAATTTCATTTTTTTGTTTAATAAGTTATTTAATGTAATAAGTTTAAATTTTTACAAAAATTTTTTCATTTAATTTTTATAAATAAAAAAATCATTTATCAGATCTTATATAAAAAATTGTTTTAAATTTTATTTGTATTGATCTTATGACAGTATTAATTAAATTAACATTTTCTTATCAACTTTAGAAGAATTGTTCTAAATTTTTTTAAAAATTTTGTATATTTTCAATTTATTGTATCCAACTTCATTTGTATAAGTTAATATTTATTCGCTTAAAACTTATGGGAAGAACTATCTTAATAAAATATTGTATCTTAATTTTTGTTTTAATAAGAGTATTACATTCAAGGAATTGCTTGTGTATTTTTATTTTACTAGTAGCCTGTAGGTCCCAAAAGTAATAGGTTCCTCTGGAATTTTTCTGTATGTCTCTTGCAACATGCGTTTGCATATATGATAAAAATGAAAGGATCAAATAAAGAAAAGTTACAAAGTCCAAATTCTATGAAATCTTCCAACAATGAAATATTTCAGACGACATGTTTCGTGATTGGAAACTGCAACTGGTGGAACTACACACCTCGAAACAGATCGATTCAGAAATAAATGGTTCGTAATTGATTCAATCCCTCACATACTTCTTTGTTTATTTATTTAACGACGAATTACTCATTTTTCCTGATACCAAATTATTTGTTCTTCAACGTGCCAGCTCAAATAATGACCTTCATCATGAATTATGGCTGTGGATCACAGTAGCGGTGAGCTATGGTCCATCTCATTATTCAATCCAACGCCGTGTTCCTTTTCGCCATGGACAGGAAGATGCGACAACTATATATATATATTTCAACCAGCATCGTATTTCCTTTTTAAATACATGTTTTGTAATCTAACTCTCTAACATATTTTAAGATAATTTTAATTCGGAGCTTAATCACATCTTTCCTATTTATTTTATTTTATGTGCTACTTAAAGTTGCTTACTATGTAATTTATGTCACCTTATCTAACTTCGTGAGTGAATTTTAGAGCACAAAAATCTTTATTTACAATTTTTTTCTTATTTAAGAAAAATGTATGTGATAATTATTATTGTTTAAGGGTTTTATTTGAGAGTGAAAGAATTTATAAATGTTTTTATACATGTACAGTTTGATAATTATAAATTGAAAAAAGAAAAAAGAACGCAGAAGCTTCACACGTGACCAATGAAGAAACGTCCAGAGGGAACAACTTAACTGATGTGGCAAGATTTGACAGCGAACACTTGTCATCGTTGGATTTAGTTATAAATATTTAATTATATTTTAAAAATATAATAAAATTTATAATTTATATATAATATTTTTCTCACTGAAAAAATATATTAAAATGTTTTATTTATTAATAATATTAAATATAATATATTATATTTTTATAAAAAATACTTCTTCATTTTTAATACATATTCATACACGCATAAAAAATTCATTAATTATTTACTCTCTTCCCGTAACTAGTACTTAGATCGGGAATATTGAGTACCCATCACGGCTTTAAAAAAGATAAATTACAAAATTTTCAACCATGCGCTGTGGCTGACCCACCTTTTACATGTATAAAAAATGCGCATGTTACAATGAAAAGTATAACGAGTAAGGCTATAAACGTTTGTCTAACATTTTTTTTATTATTTATTTAAAATTATAAAACTATATATGTCTTATTCTTTATTTTTAAAATAATATTTTTTAATAAATTTTAATTAATAATAAAAATACGTTACTGTCATTACTCAAGTATGATTGATCTGTGTTGTCTCGTCTTATCCATTAAATGTGTATATTTTTCTTGTAATGCCCCCACACGGTGTAATTTGGCATAAGCTTGGGGATTAATGCGCGTCGGAACATGTTTATTCTTAATCTAACTTTTCCTTGTCATAAATAATGATGCATGCCATTCGTCCCAAAACTATGATCCTCGATCGGAACTGCTTGTTAAGATAATTTTTTCTTAGTTTACCAAAAAAGCCTTCGAGAATGTTATCAAAGATCACGCGAGCAAAAGAAAACTAGTAATGATAATCTTTGGTAGGGGGCTATTATGATACATTATGTTAAAATAATTAGAATTCTGATATAAATATAAGAAACCTTAACGTAATTTTGAATAATTTTTAATAATTTTTAAAAATGTAATATAAATAAATATTAAATAATAATAAAACTGTTCGTCATAAAAAAAAGTAAAATATTACCTCCACATTCATTAAAAAAAATTATATTTATAATATACTATTATAAATATTTTAAACTTCTTAAATAATTTATTCTTGTTGTTTTCATATTTTACAGTTTTTATTTATTTATTCTTATGCATTGGATTCTTGATCAGTTATATTGTATAACCTTCCTGCTAAAAAGAGCAAGTGGTTTCAGAGAAATCAGAGTAAAACACATGAGGAAGCAAGTGAAGCGATGTAGAATATCGCGAAACCAAAAAAAACATGGTAAAACAGAGGAACTCCATTTACAGCGACTGTATTGAAGATCGTTTCCATTTACAGCGAGTTAGATTCGCAGTAGGGTCCACCCTCAAAATCCCATGCGAGGATGCGATCTCGTGAATCGTTATTCGTAAACCCTTAACCCCCTCTGTCTCTCTTTCACTCTCCCTTTCCTTCTTACCGTCACGCCTGAAACATCGTAGACCATGTGGTATCCGCCGCCGGAGAGTCCCATCGGAACAAACTTCACTGATTCTTCTCTGCCGCACAAGACCTATCCTTCAGTTCCAACTCGTAGCATCGAGATATTTAAGGTGCCGAATAATGAGGGGTTAGCGAGGAGTAGATTGATAACGGAATAATCATAGGGATTGTGTTAGGTTATGTATGTCTGCTTATCGTTGGGGGCGCTTTCGTCTGCCTCCATAGAAATCGGAAAAGAAAGACACGTCCCAACAACAACTCGCAACCGCCACAATCTAAAGGTGAGGCCTCTCCGGTTTCTGGGTTTTCCTATCCTCATTGCTCCGAAAACAGAAAAAAGTACGCTATATTACCGTATTATCCATTTATAAATTATCAGCTATAATATATATATATATATATATATATATATATATTTTGTTCTATTTCTTACATTCTTATTTATTTTTTCTTTATTTTTTTCTTTATATTACCGTATGTATGTTAGGCTTTTATTCTCACACTCTCATTTATCATAATTATTTAAATTAGAAATTGTTATTCTAATAAATAAATAATAAGGTTGAAATTAGTCAAATTACACATTCTGCTAAGACATAATTCACTTTTTTTCCCCTTGGGATTATGACCGTTTCTATATAGAGTAAATACCAAATCCAACGTTTGAAATAAATCGCTACCTAATTTGGTTCTTGAAGAAAAGAAAGTCAGTAAATAATTTCTCAAAATTATAAACGTCGAACACTTGAATCCTCGTTTTTCTTCTTCTCAGTACTATAATTAGTTATTAGAAAAGCGATTCGTATACCAATTTAATCCATAACAAAATTATTTGAGACCGAAATTAAATTTAGAAAATGTTAACTTAAATCATATATTAAAAAATTTAAGTGTTTCCCATTTACAGTCAATGAATTATTTGGTGACTTTTCTTCTTCTTGAAATAAAACATGCTTAATTTATAGTTTATATGAAAATACCATATATTAGTAAATTGAAATAAAACAAATAAAATGAGACAAATTACACATAAAAAATAAACTTGAATAAAAATATTTAAATAATATTCTTTATTGAAATCACTTTCTAATACCTATCATTCAAATAACCTTATTTTCAACTCACTTTTACTCAGGTCAGGTTAATTCAAATTCAATTCTACAGATATCCCTATAAACCAAAATAAAGTTGAGTTCAAAATTTTCACCCTCAATGTTCTTAAACGTGCTCGTGCCTTTACCCCACCCTTACATAGTGTCGTTGTCATACCTAACTGTATTATAGAGTGTTTACGTCCAACATTCATAAAGGGCACCAAAGTTTGTATAATCAAACACGAAAGGAGATTTAAAATGGTAAAAAGAGAGAGAGTGAGAGAGGGAGGGAAGAATATCCTTTAAGATATTTTTACGCATCGCACGTGCCGTCATTCCTGCTTTTCTTTCTTACTCTCTCTTTTTCCGACATTTTTTGTTATATTTATTTATAGCCTCTCTCCCGCTTAATAAAGCAACTGGTTTCGGAAATCGGAAGCCGGAGCAAAACGCAAGAGCAAGAAAGTGAAACGACGGAGAATGACAGCAAACAAAACCATGCTTAAGCCAGTTGAAGCACATAATCTTCGTTGGTAAACGTAGCTGTTTCAATTCGTTATTGGTAATGGAAAGCAATGCCAGTAAGTGAATGAGTGACTCGGTAAGAAGTAGCTATCGCAATAGGGTCCACCACAACATTGAACCACATTCCACTTTATCTCCTCAAAATTCTCATGTGAATGATGCAATCTCGTGAATCGTAAACCCCAACCCCCCCCCCCCCTCTCTCTCTCTCTCTCTCTCACACACACACACACACCCCTTTTTCAACAATTACAAAACCCTTCTTCTAATTTACCGTCTCACCGGAAACTTCGCCGGCAATGTCGTCTCCGCCACCGGAGACCTCTCCCGCCACGAACTCCACTGCCTCTCCTCCTCCGCCGGAACCCTCTCCCGCAACTAACTCCACTGTCTCTCCTCCATCGCCGGCGGTCACCACCAATTCCACGCCGCCGCCGCCGCCGCCTTCGTCTATTCCGACGTCGTTTGAAACGGTTAACAATGGGTTGCAGAAGGGTACATTAAACGGAATAATCATCGGGGTTGTGTTGGGTTCAGTAGGCATGCTTATCATCGGGGGTATTTTCGTCTGCCTTTATAGGAATCGGAAAAGGAAGAGACACCAGAATAGCTACTCGCAACCGCCACGACAGAAAGGTGAAGCCTTTCTGCATTTCCATGTCCTATCTACATTGAAGGAAAATAGTGTAACTGTTACCATGTACAATATATGTATAAGTTCTTTTGTCGTTTTTCCTAGTCCATTATATTAACTTCGATTTGTTGTTTGTTATTAATATTCTGAGAATCCCAGTAAATGTGCTTGTACCGATGCATTATACGATGTGATTTTAAAAAATTTATGCAAAAATTTCTGTCTGTTAGTCGTGAAGGTTTATTTTGTTTTATTTTTGAATTTCCTAGTTAAAATTTTGTTTGTAGGGTTTTTGGCTTCATGCACACACCACCAGCATTGCTCATTACATATGTTGCCTAGATTATAGCTTGCACAAAATGTGGTTTTAAGTTTAATTCCTATTTGGGTGTAAAACTAGCATTGATTCGGACACTGGAACTAATTCTGGGGGACAATGTTTTCAGCTGACTTGGCTGGTGGCCTACTTCAGCATTGGCAAGCCAGTGTTCCTCCAATGACAGATGGTAAAGTAGGCTTGCCGCCCAAGCCACCTGGGGGTTTAGTGAGTCAGCAACATTCATCTACTGGTCTCCCCACACCTGCCGTGATTTCTTCAAATACCAGCAGTAGTTTGGGGTCTGAGAAGCCATACATTCCCCCTTCTTCTGGCATTTCCTTGGCACTATCTCATAGCACTTTTTCATTGAACGAATTAGCAGTTGCAACAGATGGATTTTCCAGATCAAATCTTCTTGGTCAAGGTGGTTTTGGCTATGTCCACAAAGGAGTTCTTCCAAATGGAAAAATTGTTGCAGTTAAGCAGTTGAAATCTGAGAGTAGACAAGGGGAGCGTGAGTTCCATGCGGAAGTAGAGGTCATTAGCCGTGTACATCATAGACATCTTGTTTCCCTAGTTGGATACTGCATCTCAGACAGCCAAAGGATGCTTGTCTATGAGTTTGTGCCTAATGATACACTGGAATTTCATTTGCACGGTAAGATTTATTGGCTCATTTATGATACAAATACGATTTCACTGTCATTTCCTGAGATAGAATTTCTGAAATCAGTCACCCATAAGTGTGATGAATTTTTGCTGTAAATGTAGTAAAGTTGTGTAAAGCATAAATTTTGCATGCAATGGTTAAAGTGTTTCTTTTAATTCATATATTGGCCTTATGCTTTATGTGTAAAACTATATGATCAGTTTTAAACATGAAAAAATCTGCCTGATCTGATCTGGTTACTGATTGAGAGATGAGTATTCCACTGTCTCTATGGATGTCTGATAGTTTTACTCATATCTCACAAGAATGATACTGTAGATCTGAGTGAACTGTGAATATCATTGCAGGAAAGGACAGACCATCTATGGACTGGTCCACTAGGATGAGGATTGCTACAGGATCTGCAAAAGGATTAGCATATCTGCATGAGGACTGTGAGTTTACTGTAAATAAATAGTGTACACTGAAGATCTGGCAGCATTTTCTAGTTCATGATGTTAGTTTTGAGATATACTTTTTTTGGTCTGATATCTTTTTAGGTAATCCCAAAATCATACATCGTGACATCAAGGCATCTAATATCCTTCTTGATAATAATTTTGAGGCTAAGGTAAATTTTATAACTTTTATCCTGCATTTCTTGATATATAAATTCATACTCCTCAACTCTTTTGGTTTCCAGAGAAATCTCATTTTCCCTGTTCAAATTCCTGCTTCCACATGGCAGATTATGCCTGTTTTCCTGTTAAAAAATATTAAAATATGTTAGTTTATAAGCCCATCTGTGGTATAGTATGTAAACTTAACCAACATATTGAAGAACCTTTCACTTTTTAATGGTGAACAAGAGGTGCAGGTGGATGAACTGGAAACTATCTCAGTTTCTATCTTGCAGACAGTTTTCTGCATTTCTAAAGAAGTGAACCTCCCCACTCCCCAGGCCCTTCATTGGTGAGAATGCACTAGGCTGCCCTATAGAAATTAAAAGGGATTAAATGGAGTACCAGAATATTTAAATGAATTAAAAATGGAATTGTTCATCTTTCACATTTGGCACTTTAGTATCCATTTACATCATCTACATAATAAAATAATGATGCGGTACCTTTTGTTCAGGTTGCAGATTTTGGGCTTGCGAAATTTTCATCAGACACAGAAACCCATGTTTCTACTCGAGTGATGGGAACTTTTGGGTAAGATTCATCATTAAATTCTTTTCTGTTGAATCAGATTATGAAATACTTTTTTTGTGCAGTATGTTTCATTGATTTTATTTTTCCTTTTTCTATTAATTTTTTCTTCGAATCTTACCGAAATTCTGAGTTTATTTAATGCAGATACATGGCTCCAGAATATGCTGCTAGTGGGAAACTCACTGAAAAGTCAGATGTTTTCTCCTTTGGTGTTGTGCTTTTGGAGTTGATTACTGGACGGAAACCTGTTGATAAAATGCAATCCTTCACAGATGACAGCATGGTTGAATGGGTGTGTAGTATACAGTACATCATTTCTATTTCTGTCTTAATAGTTATGCATAACTAGGGTATAAAGCATGGTATGATATGACAAAATGTCTCCTTAGACATCCTTTCATATTTTTTGGTCAATCAATGAACTTTTCTGGGATTGAGAACATTTGGAGAGGAGTGGGTGGGATCACTATCTTTACATTCTATGTTGTATTTGCTTTTTTATACTTTTTTCTTCAATTTGGAATCTCGGATGGTTGAGTTTGAGCCCCCCCTTTTTTTAGTGTAGGCAATTCTTGCTCAAACCCCCTATTCCTTTGGCCACTTTAAAAACTAGGAAGGCTATGTAACTTTGTACAGTGGATCAGTTTTGAAGTTGAAGTTATTTGGTTCACTGAAAGAAAAAAAAAACTGACTGGCTCTTATCTTAGGATTAACGACAGTTCAGATTAGTTTGAAATTTGTCTTTAGATAACTTCTTTTGCCAAGTTTGTATTGATCTCGGGTGGACCTGATTATAGTTTGCAACCACCATCAAATTATTTGCCAGAAACTCCGAATATAATCAAATTGATGCTGAAATAATATCTGGAATATTCTGCAACAAGTAGTTGAGATTACTGTCTCTGACAATTGAACACCCCCCCCACCCCAAAAAAAAATAAAAATAAAATTTTTTTTACAGGCAAGGCCTTTGCTGTCCCAAGCTTTAGAGAATGGCAACTTTAATGGACTTGTTGATCCACGATTGCCAACAAATTACAATCTTGATGAGATGATCCGAATGACTGCTTGTGCTGCAACTTGTGTGCGCCATTCAGCCAGGCTTCGGCCTCGAATGAGCCAGGTGAGTTTACCTAATCTGAGAATATGTTTGAGAATAAACTGTGTTTTGTTTTTATATTTGAATTGTTTTGGCTGTTTCTGTCTGTCAAGTGGATGAAGTCAAATGCTTCCCTCAAAGACATTTGCCTGTTTCTCTTCGACAAAAATAGTCCAGTGTTGTGTTATAACATAATACAAACTACAAAGTATTATCAGGATATGTGATTTAGTGGCTGATAATAGTTTAGACTTTTAGAAATTCATGATCCAGTCTTGACCATCTGCAAACTAAGACCTGATGCTTTCCTTATTAATGATAAAATGAATGACATTTAGCAGGTTGTTCGAGCTTTGGAAGGTAATATTTCTCTAGAAGATCTAAATGAGGGGAGCACACCAGGACACAGCAGAGTTTTTGGTTCCTTTGAGAGTTCCAATTATGATACTATTCAATACAGTGAAGACTTGAAGAAGTTCAGGAAGCTAGCACTGGAAAGCCAAGAGCAAGGCGCTAGCGAGTACAGTGGTCCCAGCAGTGAGTATGGTCAACATCCTTCTGTCTCGACCAGTTCAGGCCAGCAAAATACTCAGGAAATGGAAATGGGGAATGTGAAGGGTAGCAACCATGTTTCTGGGATGAGCTCTTGATCGATGATTCCCACGTCTTGCAAAGTTGCACTCTACATCAGATTGCAAGTGCGCCTGTGAAACTGGTAAATATAACTTGGTATATTTTGCAGGTCCAATGTATGAAATGACTTGCTCATGATGAATAGCAGTTAGAGTTCGTTTTTTTTTTTTTAAAAAAATTTCAGTGATTTTCACGGTCTAACTTGTTTCACAAGTATGATTCCTGAATTAATTAATACACCTGTAGTTGTGTAAGCTTGATTCATTCTTCGAAGCTAACATTTGTTTATCTGGAAAAGCCTGACATTGGGATTAAAAGTGTTGGGGATGAGGTATTCTGTATTTATTTGGGGAACATTGTGATGATGCATTTTATAATGAGCGTTGGCCTGGGTTAAGGCTTGTAACTGCTCAGCTTGTTTGTGTTTTTTTTTGGGGTCAAAGTTCAGTTTGCTTGTTTGTATTTTTATTTTGGGGTCACAAGTCCACTATAGCTGAGAGTTTTTTTAGCTAGGAATACTAGGAATGAGGAGTCATGGACCAACCTTGGTGCGTCCTAAGTGTCAGTACTTGGATGTTTTCTGGTCTTCATCGATGTTTATACTTTTTGGTGTGCTTAACTTAAAATCAATAGTGAACACAATTTTGCTTTTTTCACTTTGAAAGAAAATTCATAATTTCATGCGTGTATGAAGACAAAATCCTCTCGTTTCTGAATGTACTAAATTTATTTTGGAAAAATTTTATCGGTCTTGTGAACAATTGATCTACGTGGAGGCTAGAAAGATCATCCTTTCGTATATATCTTGTTTCTCAGTGCCTTTCATATTGCTGGCCTTTGGATAATCAATGTGCTCCGAGGTAGATACGCCAAAGGGCAGTGTAATTGTCATTTAGTAGAAAAGTTAAGATTGGGGTCTTCTTATTCTAGTTTCACTTGTTTTTTCATTTTTGCAATTTACTGTAAAAAGTAAAATTGAGAAGGCCTTCCAAGTGATGATTTGTCAAAAAGTATATTCGGCACTTGTTTTATTCAGTCGTTTTGGATAATCTACGTTTATATACGAGGGATTTAATATAATAAAATATGTTATTAATAATTGTGTTCCATCAAGTTTCAACAAACTATTTTTTAAATACATTTCAAGATAATTAAACTACCTTTTTTACTGTAGTGAACATTTTTCTTTTCTTTTTCTGCAATATTTAATTCTAAGTTTGACAACAAATCGTTGTCCTTATCCGAGTTGCCAACATTAACAAAAAAACTTATTCATGTGAAATAGTATTAAAGGCATGAATATGCTAGATCTAATTGGTATATGTGTCACGATCAAGACTTGTGTTGCAATTTCATATCTGTACTCCACACTTGCAGCCAAACATATTAAAAAGGAGTGGACTATACGTTATAAATTTATAATTATGAATAAACATTCATTTAACATTAGAAAAAACACATCAATATAATCTATCAATTATAAAAAATTAATAACTAATTAATCTATTAATTTTGTGATCCTCACATGGAAAGATAGTTTAACGTTGCATTTTACAACCAAGATGAGAAATTAATATCATATATTTTTTAAGAACCAAGTAATAGTTAGTTAATTTTTAAGGGTTAAAATATTTTTTTTCCAAAATTAGTAAAAGTTGAAAGTGTAGTTAAACAAAGAATCATGGGTAGTTTGGGGAAAAAGGAAGCGAGTCATGGTTGGCATTGGTTGTTTAGTTGGTAACTCGGTGTTGTTCCTCCATCTGTCTTTCAAACTTGTGTCGCGCAAATAACTTAAAGCACATCACAAATTTTGGGTCCCAATTTTTTCCCTCGAAGTTTCCATTTTCGAGTAAAACACAGTTCCTCATCAATGGCATCTCGCCGCCGCATGTTATTGAAGGTCATAATCCTCGGAGATAGCGGGTACCCTTCTTTTTTTAATTTCAAAATTTTTCTTTTGAAATTAATCAGAGAATGGGTGATATTATTAAGTACAGGAAAAAAAAGGGTTGTTGCATTTATCTTCGAAGTTTATAGTTTTTATCGAAATTTCCGATCTTTGGTTTGTTTTGCAAACAAAAATTCATGGGAATTTTCTTCCAGCAACATAAGAAGTTAAACATTAAGGGGGGGGGGGGAACGGAAGTGATTAAAGACTGTGTTTGGATTCTTGAAAACGTGAAACTTTCTTGTCAAAATTAGGTTTTTATTTAGGGTAAAAAAGAAAATTGGTCATAGATTCTAAAGATTTACAATTTGCTAAAACGGGTTAGCTTTATATCCTGCCTGTGCATATATTTGAAAGCTTGTGATGTAAATTCTATGCAATTGTTATTGATTTATTCACCAAGTGCTCTCTTCTAATTAGCATTTTCTTTTTTTGGTGGCAGGGTTGGTAAAACATCACTGATGAATCAGTATGTCCAAATCTCGGATGTTTCTTTTAAAATTATTTTGTTTACGGCATTCGGAAAATATCTGATGAATATTCTTTTATTTGGTTCATATTATCATGATCATTATTTCTTCCACATGCATCCAGGTATGTGAATCGTAAGTTTAGTAATCAGTATAAGGCTACCATTGGTGCGGATTTTCTTACCAAGGAAGTTCAATTTGAAGATAGGTTGTTCACGTTGCAGGTGAGAGATGCAAGAGGATACTGTTTCTTTTTGGATAAAAATAAGTAGTCTTTTTTAATATGTTCACCTATGATATAAATTACCCTGCCATTCTGCTTTGAACCAAGCTATTATGTTTAATTAATATCTTTTATCAACTTCTCTATAATGTTGACCACTTTTTACGCAGCTTATCATTTGATGTTATATTAGTTCTATAAAATCTGTTTTCTCAAATTCACTGAGCAACTCATGGCGCTGTTCAAATCAATGCAACTTGAGTGTCTTCCATTCTCTTAAGTTTCTTTTTAAAGATTAATATTCTTTAAGTTTATTATTTATATTTTATAATATAAATGCCTTCTCTTCCTTGCAATTCTTTTGACGCTGCTACTACATAATGCGTTTCCTTGTGATGGGCAACTTCGTAGATCAAATAATTTCCTTTGCATTATCTTTCAATCTCATTTTTTATTGATTTTATGAAGTAAGAGGCCTTTCATAAAACTCAAAATTGGAGAAGAAAACAATCTGGTTTCTTGTAAAATTAATGTCTGTTTGATGTATGAAATGATGGCCATTGTGCATGGTATATGATGATGGTTGGGGATGGGTCTTGACACTTTCCACTTGAAATAAGATCAATGTTCGGTTATACTTTTTGCCATGATAGTCATTGAATAGTCTTCCATCCGTTTGAAGTTTATGAAGAGGGATCAATCATCTAAGATTGACATGTTCTCATCAATCATCATACCTACAGATTTGGGATACTGCTGGTCAAGAGCGGTTTCAAAGTCTTGGCGTGGCTTTTTACCGGGGTGCAGACTGTTGTGTCCTTGTTTATGATGTAAATGTGATGAAATCTTTTGATAACCTTAACCACTGGCGAGAAGAATTTCTTATTCAGGTAATTTATTTAATCATTCTCTGGTTTCTCCGTATTACCTTTATTAAGCATCAGAGGGAAACTTATGCAAATATTTGATTTTCAGGCTAGTCCATCTGATCCTGAAAATTTCCCATTTGTTGTCTTGGGAAACAAAATAGATGTTGACGGTGGAAATAGCAGAGTTGTAAGTTACTTCTTTTCTCGTTTCATAATTGCTTATTGACCTTTATAAACATTGAGCTCAGTTATCTTTGGAGAACAAGCTTTCTGCTGTATTTGTGACTTGTGAGAAGATATGATATAGGCTACTCTCATTTTCTCATGTATACTCAGTGTTTGGTGGTTATTTCTACATGCATGTGTTCATTACAACCACTTTTGTTGCAGATTTCTGAGAAGAAAGCTAAGGCATGGTGTGCTTCAAAGGGAAACATACCATACTTTGAGACCTCTGCAAAAGAAGGATTTAATGTTGAAGCTGCTTTCCAGTGCATAGCAAAAAATGCACTCAAGAATGAACCTGAAGAAGAAATGTGAGTATTCCTAAACTCTTGAGGTTTCTTAATACATGTCATTTTCATAAATGATATACAATTTCTTACTTCTAAAAGTTCAAGTATAACAGTTTACGTTAACTCATCACAAAGCGTGAGTATGTTGCATGTTGATTGTATCAGGTACCTGCCTGACACAATTGATGTTGGTGGTGGTGGAAGACAGCAGAGATCTACGGGCTGTGAATGTTGAGTGGAGAGTTGTGTGAACCAGCTTTACTTGCTTGTATGATGCCAATATTCAAGCGCCTCTCATTGATTACTAGCCAGCAACTACTTTATTAACAGCGTAAAACCAAGGACAAATTCCAAATCTTTTTTGTATCTCACTAGCGGATTAGATGTCCATCATGTTTATTTTTTCTATTAATTCCGCTTTAATGTTTTGTGACAAATTTTCGGCCAAATTAGAAAATGTACGTTGAAAATTGTGTACGATTGAGGTATGAATTGATGTTTCTAGTTTAAGTATGAGTTTAACCTGCATTTAATTTGGATTAAAATGAAATTGCTAGTTTTATTTTGCCAAAGTTAATGTCAGTTATGTTTTTGCGTCAAAGTTAAAGTATAATTATTACGTTTTTCATTTATATTGATGTCAGTAATGTATACTTTATTTTCTACAGAAAATAGTATTTATTAGCACCAATGTATTAAAATGTCTCAAATTCCACACACAAAGACTTGTATAAAGTAGTTTTATTTTTTTTTTATCACCCGATATCAACACTTGCACCATGGAATTTTGGTGAACATCACTTTTAGGATGAAAAATTAAGTGGACGTTGATACATACACTTTTTTCAAAACGAAGAACAGACTTCAATTTGTGGATGTTTGATTCTCATCACACTTAGACTCATTATGGAAGATTGTTCGCGATATTTTACCAACAAATAACAACAGAAGATGTCTACATCTGGTAAAGAATGCAATGTGTTTTTATATGGTAGACATGAACAATTATTTTTTATGTTCTCTATGATTATATTGATTCATCTACAATCGATTAACTTGAATTTTCTTTTATCATACATTAGTCGGTTGTTGAACAACCTCTAGTAAAATGGGCAGATACAATAATAACATGAAACTAAGCATTTTTCACACTGTAAAATCTCACTTTTGATGCATACGAAGTTATAAAATCACTCATTTTCTACACAATTAAACTCAACCTTGTAAACTGTAGTTACTGTATAAACATATGATTTAAATATCTAAGATAAATCAGTCTCAACAGAGAAAATTTAGTTTACAAAAAATAAATTTCATGCAACTAAATATTAATAAAAAAAAAACTTAACATAGAAAGGAATTATGTCACCCAAATTTCATAATTTTACGTCCGTCTAAAGTAGAGAGAATTGTGACAAAAAAAAGTAATCAATGATATCTTTAATACAAAGGTTATCGGTTTTACTTTAATTTAAAATATAAGAGAAAGTTGAGTTAAAAAAAAAAAGGTTGAGGAAGTATGTTGCAAAAGTGTGAAATACAATAAGTAAACTACAATAAATCCTTTAAACTAAACTACATATTAAAGTCAAATATTATGGTGCGTGGAATGTCCCACCTTTTTAACCTTTTTGGTTTTCCCCTCCTTCCCTTTTCAACGGTTCTCCATTTGATTTTCAAATACAGAAGATGCCAAACTGTGCAGGATATTCCTCTTTAGGTTCCAAGAGTGTTGTACTCATAATGAAGCATCTTTAGTTAAAACTTTCAAGTTTCAACAGTTGCTTTTTAGGCCATGAAGCTGGGACCAACTATTGCCACACACTCTGCCACAGGACAAATAATAAAACAAAAGTAATTTCGTTTAGAACTTTATTATATCTTCCTAATATTTTTTTAAAATATTTTATAAAATAAATGAACATTTTTCTATTATTTTTAAATGATGAAATACATTTAATTTTTTTGGTTCAATAGTTAAAAAATTATAAACATAAAAAGTAGGGGATTTAAAATTATTTTTCGCGGTTAATTGTGGAGGGGGATGGCTATTATTGAGCCAGGTTTTTCTGTGACAACCATTTTTGTCCATAGAAAACAAACAGAAAAGCCCAAAGACTTAAAATGCCCAAAGGGGCCCACTATCACATCACCGCCTTAATCGGTGCTATATCCATGAAGTTTGTGATTAGGGTTCAGACAAATGAATCACGTGATGTGATGGAGTCCACCAAGGAAAACTCTGGATTGCTGCACCAGATTCTACCTCCGCGCCTTGAAGACGCTGGCCTCGAAGATCCCGCTCTGCCACCCGAATCCATCCACCAAGCATTTCTCAAGGCCGCCGCCGCCGTCAAATCACGCGCCTCCTCCATTTTCGCCGCCGACGCCGACGAAGACGACGCTGATTGCATCAACGATCCCTGGCCCACCGCCAAGGACGCCTCCGATGCGGTCATCGGAATCGAGCCGGAAATTGAGCCGCCGGGAGCCTGCACTGTGGAGAGGGGATGCGAGGCGGTAGCTGACGAAGTTAGGGTTGGTGGCGATGGCGTGGAGGTAGAGGACGAGGTGGTGGTTGGGGAAGGAGTAAGATTGGGGGAGGATAAGGAACCGTGCGTGGATGAATTGCAAGGGTTGGATATCAAAGAAAAAGAAGAGGATGTGAAGAAGGGCGGTGACGAAGACGATGAGAAAGAGAAGAAACCTACGTTGGCTGAAGGCTATGTTTGTTGAATGTTGGGTTTCTTTTTATTCTCTACCCAGACTTTGTTTGTACCTAGTTTCTGTAATAGCTATAGGGAAGTGTCTTGTAGTTTTAACATGAAGGTTTTTCTTCAATGTTCATAATCAATGTCTTCATTTCATAAAATCAATTGAATTTTTGTTCTAAAGCAAGTTCCAGAGATACCACTCTCTTTGTTAAGAGATAAATTTTGAATAATAATCAAATATGCTAAAGTTCAGCGAATCAAGATTGATAATCTTTGTTTAAGCGTCACAATAAAGATGAACTAAATCATTCTTTACAATTGGAAGGGCACTGATATGGATATCAGGAAGCTCTCATCCAACAATCATGAATTTCCATATCACGAATTATTAAACGGTGATAAGGTAAATAATGCATGCAATTCAATCTTGGTAGTTCTATGAGATTAAACCAAGGGAGTTAACAGTGGCTTTCCAAGGAAATGAGCTTCAAGGTTTCCAAGGACAAGGTCAGCCATTGCAGTTCGAGTTTCTACAGTGCCACTTCCAACATGAGGTAACAAGACAACATTTTCCAGCCCAAATAGCTCTTCTGGAACATGAGGCTCATTTTCAAAAACATCTATTCCAGCCCCGCCCAAACGTCCTTCAAGCAAAGCAGAGACCAACTCTGGTTCATCAACATGCTTACCTCGCCCAATGTTAATAAGATAACCCTTGGGACCAAGAGCATTAATGACCTCTCTATTGATGATGTGATGGGTTTCCTCCGTAAGAGGGCATGCAACCACCAGTATTTGGCAGTTTGATGCTAACTCAACAACACTTGGATAGTACTTGTACTTTGACTCTCGCTTTTCAGTTCTAGTGTAGTAACATATTGGACAGTTAAATCCTTCAGCTCTCTTGGCAATTGCTGTGCCAATCCTTCCAAGCCCAATAATGCCAACAGTTTTCCCAGAGAACTGGAAGGAAGAGAATACACAATGTAAAAACCAATATCCTGTTGAAAAAAGGGGCAGGGATACTAAAAGATAATACATATATGGATTACAAAAACAGATTTTGATGAGTAGAATATGATAAGGTAATTCCAAAAGATTGAAGCTTGACACTTCTTACTGAAAATGCTAGCAACACACTCTTTAATACATATTTTATTATTATTATAATTTATTAAAAACTATAAAAATCATCTAAGTTACATCTTTCTCACTCCTAAATTAATGTTTCTCTCTCATTCTTTTTTAGCTTTTAATAAATTTTAGCTATCAATAGAAAGTGTGCTGGAGAATGTATGGCTATCATTCCTCATCCTAGTAAAAGTGAAAGCTATGACTTATATAATCCAGGGTAGAGTGCACTTAGATTCATGTTAGGATTATAAATGATTTTAAAGTACATTAGAATGCAGTTCCAAACATGCTATTATTCCTATTAGTGTTGGCATTGAAAATCAATTCTCTCATTTTTCAATAAAAGAACGCAAGTTCTAATGTAAATCCACAGCTGGGATTACTTTGAACGCACACCTAGAAACACACAGCATGATGAAACAAGTCCAAATGCATTCAACAGTTCAAAATCAATTTTATGAAAATCAAATTACATAATGTTAAAACAAACAACCCTCAATTTAAGTGAATAACACTTGCCCTACTGTTTCATTATATTCATAGCACACCACAAACTGATAAATGGCGTGTGCGAATTAACACGATTCGAACATCGAACACATGGAGTCGAAAAACAGATAAGAGTTTCATTGCGTTACCTTAGTGGTCAACTTGTAGTCACCTTGCTTCCATTTCCCGCTTCTGACGTAGCGATCGCACTCGCAGATTCTCCTAAGGAGCGCAAGTATCAACCCGATGGTTAAGTCGGCCACTTCCTCGGTCAACACGTCGGGTGTGTTGGTCACTCGAATCCCCTTCTCCTTGCACTTCTCCAAGTCTATCTTGTCCACGCCAACGCTAAAACTCGACACGATCTCCAGCTTCGGCAGAGCCTCGATCAGCTCCGCGTCGGCGCCGCCGCTCGAGTTGCCGACCACGGCGCGGATGGAGGCGGCATGCTGGCTTATGAGCTGCGCCTTTTGCGGGAAATCCCAAATTCGGAAGAGTTTGTAGCGCTTGTCGAGTTCTTGTTCAAGATATGGCATCGTCTGAGCCACCAAGAGTACCCCAATGGATCCCATTTTAGCTGCAATTGGGGTTAGGGTTTCGATAATCGACGAGTTCCACTGTGTGTCTGAGTCTCTGAACGACACACCTCGTGTTGTTCATGTGGATAAGATTACTCACTACGTAATTATTCTATTATCATTATAGTTTAATTTTAATTCATGTAAAAAAAATTAAATTAACTAACTATAATATATTGTGATATAATTTTTTTATATTAATTATGATAAGAATAAATAATTTTTATTGATAACGTATGATTCCACAGTAATATACATTTTTTATACGATTAATATATTTAAATTAATTTTTATTACTAGTATTTGTTTTAACTAATATTAATTCAATCTTATTATGCGACAATATTATTTTAATATTTTTATTATCCTTATATTAAAATTAAATTTAAGCATATAAAAGTATTATTTTTTATTAAAGTATCATATTTATTGCATTAAATTATAAAAATATAATAAATTTTTAATAAAATCTTATATTAATATTTATTTAAATTCAAATAAAAATTTTAAGAAATAATATATTTTTATTTTAATCACCCATTAAATATAGATGAATAATAATAAATAGTTTAAAGAATAACTTTTTTAGAATTCATATGGGTATCAACATTTTATATTTTAGAATTTCTCTTATTACAATAATCAATAGAAACAATCTCAAGTACAATATTAGTGGTTGTTATATTATAAAGAGGAATGCTATTAACGTATCCTTAAAAACGGGGTACAAGAAAGTTAATCCATTAATTTTAGCTTTATTTTTTAAAATTATATAAAATTCATTAAAATTGAAATTAAATTTTAAAAATATTTTATTAAAATATAATCTGTAACAAATTAAGTGAATTTAAAATTAACTCATACCTACCTTTATATGTTAAATATTATTGATATATAATAGATCATAGGAATTAATTATTATTCAATCGTACAGTTAAATATTATTTTAATTTTGTTTCAATTATTTTTTTAGCTCTTTCCACTCAAATGGAGTGTGTCAGGTTCGTGGGAAAATTTTATCGTTGAAACTATTGGTCACTGTGAGAAGGGATTAAGCAAAAAAAAGTGAAATATAAGGTTATTGTTTTTTTGGGTTCGAAATAATGGCCTATGAAATGTGGCTGTTATAGACATGAGCCCACACAACAACAGTTCATAATTTGGGTTTGTGCTATTTTGAAAGAAACAAAAGGTAAGAAAAAAATAATGGCTCTCTTAAGGTTTCTATGCAAGTGATATATTGAGTTTATTTCTTATTTTATTCAATTTTAAAGCTTTGAAAATGCTAAATTGTATTTAGATAGTAGTATGTGTGCTTGATTTGTTTGTGTATTTATTTTGTCCTATTTTAATACTTTATTTATTTATAAGTGTTATTAGACATCTTAACACATTAATAATGGAGAAATGTGATTAATAATCACTTTTACTAAAGGCAAAAAGTAATTGTTGAGACTCATTTTATTTCTAATTAGAATTCTAAGAGATTAGTCAAGTGGAATAAGGTAAGGCATCGCATCTCATAAGTCATATGTTTCAATTTTCTTTTGTCTTCTCAAGGTAAGATAAATATAAAGTCTTTATAATTTATTTTTTTTTAACCCAACGACTTTTTTTATATTAGAATGAAACACCCCCCAATCTTCTAAAAATTGTATACCATTGTTATTATTTTTAATTTGTTTCAAAGCATCCTACATCAACAAGATTTCGGTCTTGACAAAAAAAAAGTGGTATATAAGCCAATATATTTAGTAAGGGGTACATATCAATTTGTAATAGCTGTCCAATTTGATAAAGTAACGTTTTTAATAACTTTTATGAATGTTGAATTTCATTTTTTTAATAGTTTGATTAAAATAATAATTTTTATGAAATTTGAAAAAAAAAAACTTATTTTAAAATAATGTGATTAAGTATTAATAGTATTTTTAATTATATGAAGTTTTATAAACTTATTTATTTCACGGGATTTTTTAATAAGATACAATTAGATCAATAAAATCATAATTATCATTTTATAGTTTTAATACTTAATGAGATAGAATAAGTATTTAACATATAGAAACAGAATTCATAAAAAAAAATTACAGGAAAAGGCAAACTTTGTAACTCAGGCGTAATATTAGGTGATCTGATCCCAAAAAGACATGAGAAAACCCCGATTCACAACTGCATGCATTTATACAAATTACAATATTAAAATTTTAATAAAAAGAATTTTTCAAATACAAATAAATACCACTTAAAAACTAAAAACTGAGTATTGTATTATTTTTTTAACTAAATATTTTATTATTATTTTTTGCTATTCAATGAGGCTAAAATATTTTATTATTCAATCTATAATTTATAAAAAGCGATATGATTGTTTTAGGAAATGCCAAAACAAACCTCATAAATTATAACAAAAGAACTTTCTTGCTAAAAAAATTTAATGTAAAATATCACTAATATTTTACCATAGATATCTGCTCAGGTTGAAATAAATGACATTAGATGAATATATCACTAGGAAACATCTTTAAGGAATTGATTAGTGTTTTTAAATATTTGTTAAGAAAGTAAGAGTAAGATTTTTATTTAAAAAATATAATACCAAAATAAAAAAAAAATGATTTATTATTTTCTTGAACAATATTTTTGCAGGATATCTAATTACATAAGATTTGAAATTAATAAAGAAAAGTTTTGGCATGCGCCCAACTCCAAACTTCCTGCAATGACAGGGTGGAGAATTTATGGCACTCTATAATGGTCATAAAATCTAATAAAAGACTAAGGGCTGTGCAGGTAGCATCATCACAAAAACCAAAAACTTAGAATTCGAAAATTATGAAGATTTTGGACATGACAAATCAAAAGCAGTTAAATAGTTGTACGTGAAAGTTAAGATTGAAGTGATGTGGGTTATGGTAATTGCCTAGGCATGCATGTCGGTCTTCCCTGGTCTTTTGCTACCTTTGACCTTCAAATTAAAACCTTAACCATCCAATTTCCCACATCGTTGCCAAAACAGATTCCTTCCAACATAATAATAATAATAACAATGCAAAATTTTGTTTCTAACTCTCAAACCCATCTCATTTCTAACAACATGCACCCCACGTTCATTGAACCCAACTCAAAAAAGAAAAAAAAAAACTAACACAAACTCCATCAAATAATCACCTCCAACTTTTTGTCAAACTCTTATTATTCTCTTCACAAAACATCTCCCATTTCATTTGCAAGGGCTTCTCCTTGGTTATTTTCCTCCCTTGCCATAGAAGCATATCCCATGTTTTGTTCTTGCTTGTTCCTCCCTTGAGAATTTTCCTTTCAAGATATACACATATATATTTATACAAAAGGAAAATGGTTCGGGCAGTGGAACAAGAGCAAGAAGGTTATAGGTCCAGATTATTCAATTTCAAAGGAATGTTTGACAATACAGGAAGGCATGCAAAGAGTATGAGCGTTGAGAGTGCCAGCACATTAGATCCTTCTCCTTCAGAAGAAGATCCATTGTCATCAAGAAGTCATGGATCAAAATCTCTCAACGATGTAGACAAGGTTGCTAAGCCAAAAGTAATGAGCAAGGAGGAAATTGCAGCCAAAGAAGCCAAAGAGAAGCTTATGCAAGGTAAACATGAATGTTAACTAGATTGAAATCTACTTTGCTTTGATATGATTATATATGGTGTCATATATTTTATAACTATTTATATTGTTTCCATGCATAAGGGGGAGAATTAACAGAGCCAGCCCATTTTCTTCAACAATAATTTATAATATATTGATTTAGAAACTGTTTCATTCAATGTCTTGTACACGACTTTGATAATTATATATTGTTGGGTTTAATTCAGAAATGGAACAGATGAAGGAGAGATTTGCTAAACTTCTATTGGGGGAGGACATGTCTGGTGGAGGAAAGGGTGTTTCATCAGCATTGGCATTGTCAAATGCATTCACAAACCTTGCTGGTATGTTGACTTTCTCCTTCAACTAAGACATGGCATTCTTCTTTCTATACTTCTTGAATCATGATGTACAAAAATTGTGGTGTTCCATTTTCAGGAGAGCTTGATAGCAGAAATGTTTCAAGTATCAAATAATTCATTGTCAGTTTCTCTCATTCTTTTCTTACTGAGAATGCAGCTGCTGTTTTCGGTGAACAAAAGCGCCTAGAGCCGATGCAGCCAGAAAGGAAAGCAAGATGGAGAAAAGAAATCGATTGGCTTCTATCAGTCACCGATTACATTGTGGAAATGGTTCCTGTGCAACAAAAAAACAAAGATGGCTCAACCATGGAGGTAACCCTCTCTCTTTCCTTATCTTTCTCATTCTCCTATCATAATTGGTATATGATTGATCTTCTTTTTGATAGATTATGACAACACGGCAAAGAACTGACCTCCACATGAATATCCCTGCCTTGCGAAAGCTTGATACAATGCTTTTAGTAAGAATCTCTAACCTTCTTCCTGATTCCATCCTGAGTTAAATATGATCATTACTTTTCTATAGGCTTCAATTGGTTGGTAGTTCTCTAACACTTTTTTATGATGAGCAGGATAGTCTAGATAACTTCAAAGACCAAAATGAGTTCTATTATGTATCAAAAGATGCAGATGATTCGGATAAAGACAGTGCAAAGAGAAAAAATGATGACAAGTGGTGGTTGCCTACACCTAAAGTACCTGCAGAGGGTTTATCTGATGCAGCAAGAAGGTTTCTGCAGTATCAGAAAGATTGTGTGAACCAAGTACTTAAAGCAGCCATGGCTATAAATGCTCAAACTCTATCAGAAATGGAGATCCCTGAAAGCTATATTGAATCTCTACCCAAGGTAAGTTAAAAAAGAACTAGTATTTTCTTAGAAGTTATCTTGGTTAACATTCATACATATTTTTACGCACAACTTAAGTTTTGGTTGTTCTTCACTATTTACACAGAATGGAAGAGCAAGTCTAGGGGACTCAATCTACCGTAGCATTACAGATGAATTTTTTGATCCTGATCAGATCCTCTCTACTATGGACATGTCATCAGAACATAAAATCCTAGATCTTAAGAACAGAATTGAGGCATCCATAGTGATTTGGAAGCGAAAGATGAACCAAAAAGATTGCAAATCAGCTTGGGGTTCTGGTGTGAGTTTTGAGAAAAGAGAACTATTCGAAGAGAGGGCTGAAACCATCTTACTTGTCTTAAAGCACCGTTTTCCGGGGCTTCCCCAATCTTCATTGGATATAAGCAAAATCCAATTCAACAGGGTAGGAGCATGTCTTGTACACAGCTTGATTCTGCATGCCTTTTTCAGTGCAATGTTGCATGATGAATATTTGGCTAAGTTGAAAACTTCTTATTCTTTATAACATAACTAAGGATCACTCACCATTGCAGGATGTGGGACAAGCTGTTCTTGAAAGCTATTCCAGAATATTGGAGAGTTTGGCCTTTACAGTGCTCTCAAGAATAGAAGATGTACTTCATGCAGATTACCTCACTCAAAATCCACCACAAGGAGGAAGAAGAAGTGTTACCAAAAACCCAATTCCCAAGCCAGAGAAGTCTCCAACTTCTAAAGAGGACTCAGAAGCACCTTGTTCAATGACACTATCAGATTTCATGGGTTGGAGCAATGATCAAGTTGACTTAGACACCAAGAAAGACGCCTTTTCAGATGACTTCTCCAAAGACAGTGATAGTGGAAAGCCCCAAAAACTTCCAAACATAGCAACCGACAAGAAGGTGTCTTACCTTGAGACCTTGGGGGGTATGAGAAGTCCAACATCACGCCATTAAGCAAGAAAATGAAGTGCTAAAACTTGAAAGAGGGAGGAAGAGAAAAAAGCCAGAAAAAAACAAGCACTGGTGAGAAGCTTGCGGTCTTCGGAGAAGTTGTTTACGACATAATCATCTGTTTTTGACCGTCTATTCTTCCTTTTTGTACATAGGAATCGATATACACGTTACAAAATCATCGGGGTTTTGAAGCAATGCCACAAATGAATTTGTAGCCAGCTACAAAAGATATATTTTATGAATTCACAGATTCATGCCTTTTGCCGCCATTGTACCTTAAAATACTAGAAGGAGGATGGATTAGACCTGATTGTAAAAACCATTCCTAACTCTCTTCTGCATAAAACATTGTTCATTGGTTCCCTATTTCATCGCCCCTATAGCATACATACTTGCTGCCGCCATCATCAATTAGTAACTGTAGTTATCTCTCTCGTTACGCATGTACTAAGCTAGATAACATGGGAATTAGATCTTTTAATACACCATTTCCATTTATTTACCCCATAAAATGACATTAGAATAGTTATATACTTTAAGAAATAGATATTTGTAAATTATGAAGTATACTTTAAGAAATAGATATTTGTAAATTATGAAGTACTGTGAAAAATAAAGCTGTATTGTTTATTGTGCCAGACAAGATCTGATTAATTTATAATTCAAAGATTAAAATACATGTTAAAGAGTTTAAGATCAATACTCCCAATCCAATCAAATAGCTCATACAAGTTTGGCTTTGCTTCAATTGAAAATCAAAGCAAGGCACTCAATTAGACAGGAAATAAACATCTTTGAATAGTAGGCTTTTGGAATACTTACACATTATGCAAAAATAATAAAGATTAAAAGGGGAACATAATAGATGGAGTTATGCTTCAAATTAAATTAGATCTTGCCACGAGGACCAGGCTTTGGTGGAAGTTGTGGGCCCTTTTTGATTGGTAGAATATCACCTGAGGCTGTAGCACTGAGGTATGCAAGGGTGGAACCACCTCCCAATATCAAAAACTTGAGTAACAATCCCCTCTTTGTGAATGGAGCAGCAAATGTCTCGAAGAACTTGCTCTACAAACCATATCAATGAAACAGCTATATGCTTGTCATGGATGTTGAATTATGATCTAGACCGAAAACAACTGTTTTAGATTTCAAATCATTGTTCCTACTCTGCCAGATATTCAGAAAGCATGAACTATCTAATATTGCTGCCTCTGGCTTTGGCAAGAACATTTTGATCTTCCATCTTGAGCCATTTAAATCACAGTTCTTACATTATTGCACTTTACTTTAAATTGCAATTTCAATCTTGTAATGCCTACTTGTGTTTATTCCTTTCTTCTCTTCTCTGGTTTCTATGGTCGTGTTGTATATCAGAAAATTTCAGTTGCACATCTCTTTTAAACCATTTTTCATGCATACGGATTGGCCTCTTTAAGTGATCAATCCTATGCAAGTATCAAAATTGAAGCGTATAAAAAGTGGTGTGCAAATAACCAAAGCCCAAATATTGCTACCCTAGTCCGTTGTATTGTATGTTATAGCACACTCAAGTATGGAATTATGGAATGCCCCAAGTTTTGGAACTGACGCACACTAATGGCAGTTGAGGTAACACTCGAGTTTAAAATTAGACCATTTATGACTTGCCCAACATATGTTCACCAACAAGGCAATGCGTGTGTTTACACAACTGTGTTTTAAGCTTCAAAGTATTCATCAATGAATATAAATAGATACTCGGATTCTCAATTATCTACTAACTTTTCATGTTTCATATACAATGAAAATGACGCACATGAAGAGACTTGACAAACCTGAAGAGGGTTGTAGGGTGAAGGTGCATCGTTGCCGTACAAGTCCCACTGACCTGTAGTGTTGCCAATATCCTCCAAATCAAAGTACACACTCTTGTCACCATACTTTGCTACCACGGCACCAGTCCTGTAATGTTTAGTTATACTACTTCAGCATACAATTAAACACACACAAAGCATATATAAGGATATTTTAATTTAAATATACTGAAGTTTTTACATTATCGTGACTTCTGAAAAACTATTAATTTCTGTAATAATTAATTTAAAAATTATATTTATGATCTATTCTAATTGTTTAAATGTTAAGATGTTTACAATGATGGTGCACAAAAATTAAACCCATTTTCTTTTTTTCATCTGAAGAGAAGGAAATTAAGCCAAGTTGATTGAATTGTAAGTTTTGCAGATGCATGGAACCTGAAATTCTTGGATTTACAACTCTGGCGAGAGGGCTTGAAAGTGAGCTTAGTTCCAGTAAGGGAACTTCCAGCAAGGCCAGTGATTGCAGCTGGTTGAACAGCAGCTAAGGTTGCCAGAGAAGCCATGGTGATGTTAGCTCCTATAACTTCAGTATCAAGTGAACAATGGGACATAACTGTTTCAGTTTTTGATGTGTTACTTGGAGCTCATGTGTCCACGTGGCCAGCTACATTCCATTGAGTGGATTTGGGAATTCATTTATGAGGTGACACGTGACTTAAAGATAGATAAGCCTATCCACTTCTCAACTCTTGGCCAATAATAGTAAGAGAGATGGTATAAATTACTTTCTATTTATTTTAATAAGTTTTATAATTAAATTTATAATATAAATCATCGTAGCATTGAAAAATGAAGTTAAGATCATGATATTCTCCTTAGTTTCACCTGCTTTACGTAAAATTAGAATGTCTCATTTTTTTTTAATCTTACATCTTCTTTTGTTTTATTTTTAAAATATGTCAAATATAAAATGTAACTCATTTTTTTTCAGTCTGGTCAAGCAAGTCACCAAACTACCGAAGACAACTATATTATCCATTAAAATTACGTAGCCTTGATATATGGTTCTAAAACCCGCTTTTTTGTGTCTCTTCATGCAGATGCACACTACTCCTCGCAACTTAATCCATGATACTAATCAAGAATAAGGGGGTAGAAAAGCATGCTATTTAATTTTACTACTGAACTGGATACTAAGATTCAATTTGGTATTCCTTAAAATAATCAAAGGTGAAAAACCCACATGAGTTTTTCATATAAAATAAAGTTCATCCTTGAATTTTTTTTCTTTTTTTGAAGGAACAAGAAATTCATCCTAACTGTAAAAGGCTGCAAAGCCTATAACTATTGCAGCAAATCAAAGCCTATCTATCTAATAATCTTTTATCTTGACTAACCATCTTCACATTGCAAACTTGTTCTAATATTTCTTAATGTACAAGACACAAGATTATTAACCGATTCCACAGACTCCAATGTTAACTTGGCCGTTGGAGAAGCATTGGCAAGGATCTGGAATGTCATTGTAAACAAAGACCCTCCTTCTGTGTGTTTTTCTTCTTGCCTTGAAGTAATCACAAATGGCCTTGCCCCTAGTCCATCAGGAAGAATTGAGAATCCTGAGGGCAACACAGCAAGATTACTTGAATCACATCCTGTTAGTACAGATTGAATACCAGCTAAGTCCACAGGAGCATACACCACCATTGACTCATAAGCACTTGTGCAGCTATCTTGCAATATCCATGTACTGTTTTCTTTTGATTGTATTTTCTACAAAATGAGAAAAATCAAATACTATGTTTTAAATGCATCTTGCATTCAATTCATTATTGAACCCTCATATATATATATATATATATATATATACAAGCAGACACATGACTAAACTAAAAATTATAAAAGCTAAAATAATCACCTTAATTAGAACTAGCTTTTGAGGTTAAGATAGATAAAGATTCAAGACACTTCTCTTTTCTATAATATATAGTAGATAATTAGAACAACTTACATGGATATTTACAAAATTGCCTCGGTCTTTTCCTTTAGCTAAATTTGCAATGGACTGCACTGACGCACCACTGGCCATGATATCCCACTGCGACAATGATAATTATCAACATTCAACACAATGGTCCCGCTTGCTATAATTACTCACCAAATTAGCTAAAGAGCTGTTATAGGCTATCTATAGGAGACACAAGGTGGTTGATATGAATTCACTTGTGTGAAACTCAACAGCGGTGTATCTTCCAAGATGCATCTGCCTATCGTAACATTAACAAGAGAAGGGATGGAAAATAGTTGTACCTCACTTCTACGAGCTTCATCTCTCAAGAAATCAAACAGGACATTAGGAGAGACAGGAAGCCATATAGAAGAAACTGCTGACAAGATAACCCCAAGAGGTTCACCAGGGTCATTCAAGTTCTTCCTAGAACTAATCCTTATGTCTTCTCCAGTTTTACTTGTGACCTTCGTCCATGTATGGAAGCTTGATGCACCAACTGCATGACAGAAACTGCATGCCATTCTCTGTGCCAACTTCAAAATGCTTTTCCTCCCAGCCAATGTAGCAACACCTAACATTTCATGATCAATCTGTTAAGTGGACTATAGTGAAGCTTCCAACATGTTACTTTGAATTCATTGCTCACCAGTTGAATCCTTCATGGGAACATTTGTGGCCATGTAGAAAACTAAACGTTCACATTGGAGTTGCAGTGTTGCAATCCAGTGCCTTGCACCAAAAGCTAGACCACTATTAACAATGGCTCGATACATTGTATGAACTGTGATCTTCTGGCATTCCAAGTGCTCCACCCATATCACCTAAAACCAAAAGTAATATCAATATATATATATCCCATATTTCCCACACCATGTTGAAACTTTTATTTATACCTTGCAATGGCCATTTGACTTATCCTCAATAATACAACCAGATGGGCGTTTTCTGCATTTGACAAGGGATGCGTCAATGTTGTCTTCTACTTTGTCTATGGATACATCAACAATTGCCCACTGTTCAGCACTTAACTGTTTGCAGCACCTCACAAAATACACTTCTCTACTGGGCACCATTGGAGTGAGCATTTGCAGCTCAGCAAACATCTGCAACCATTACAGCTCATGGTTACTTTAAGACTCATCATGTCATGCAAAAACAAAACATCGTGCCTTTCGTACTTTGATGAAAAAAAGTCTCATTGTCCCTATATGGGGACTTGAACAGTTTCATCCTTGTCTTGCTATCTTAAAGTATTGAATAGGGAAACAAGTAGAATGAGAAATGCTAAATCTACCAACTATTTTGGTCTATTTTACATAAAAGTGACACATGTTTTTAAATAGATAAAAAAAATTAAAATAAAATTACCTAATGTTTGTGAGAAGATATATGTATTTTTTTTTTTCTAATAAAAAGATTTATAAGAAAATTTAACTTTTTATGACCAATGTAGCTACTAGCTGGCAGGATATGCACATGAAAGGAAAATCTTTTTCTAGCAATAAAGAGAGAAGGAGATATAGCAAAAACAAAAATAGAGAGAAGGAGAGAGAAAATTCCAGCTGGATATGTTGGATCCGATATTGGGAAGTGCGAAGAAAGTGCCGAGAGTTACTGAATGATGTTTGATCTTTTCTATGTATTCTTTTAAGCTTTTTTGTGTCCTTATCAATACTTTCTGAGATACAAATAAAAGGCTACGTTTAAAGACAGAAAAAAAGCATCAGCACTAACATTTCCCAACGAAAGATTATTGCTTGGGTTATAAAATCTCAAATTCTGTTAAGCAAAGTTAAATAATCATTATCCAAATGCAACCGAAGTTTTTTATCTTGAACTTCTACAACAGTTGGTTGAAAATTACAACTGTGCGAAAGGTCACTTTAAAGAGGAAGTTCCATCATTTTCTAGAACATGCCAAGGTTTGGACCACTTGAAGAAAAAAAATCAACGTTCTAACTCTAGACCGAAATGAATGATTGAAAGATAAATGAGACATTTCTTTTGTACGTATATAGTGTGACCACCTAACATAGCTAGCGTAATCATCTTCCGCTTACCAATTGCACTGCACCATTCCTGTTAGAACCTTCTCCCCTGCATATGACATCAACAGTTGCTGCTTTTGATATTAAGCACGGAAACATTTCCTTCCATTGATTCTGCAAGAAGGATGTTAATTAAAGATATTATAATAAGAAAATAAATACATTGATTCTGACCTAGATCTTAGTTATCATATAAGAGAATAAAAATTAAGATTTAAGCCTAATCATAAACTCGTAAAATCATGTGAAACAAAGATTTAACTCAAACCCTCGTGGTAAACTATAACTATATGATACATTTTGTTATGTATATTTATTTATACACACACTTATCTTACTCTTACCACGTCTAGAAAACTTTGGACAAGCCGTGAGAGATCCACAAATACAACCCCCACCTCTCTAGAAGCTTCGATGAATGTCTTTGGCCTTTCACTGCATGAATTTTCAACTGCGAATTGCTTCACATATTCATCATAGTTAAGTATTTCACGACCTGTCTCAACGCTACGAAGCCATAATGGTTCACCCATATTTGCCATCTTTACGAGCTCCTCCGTTGCTTGGTTCACTATATCCATTATCCTTGACTTCTCAAGCCCGAAAATTCCTTTGTAAAAACACAAAGAGTTTCTATTCTCTTCCTCATTATGGCCAGCAGAACATGAAGGAGACGTTGTCCCTGGTGAACTTTTTCCTACAACTGCTCGGAGCTTCTCTACCTATATATAGATTAATGACATAATAATTTTTCAGTCAAGATTTTACACACACATATAATTTTTTTGGTAAATAATAAATTTTATAAACATTTATAACATAAATTTAATTGTAAAATTTATTAAGATAGGAAAAAATTAATTTTGATAAACTATTCTAAAAAAGTTGTTAAATGGATTAAAAAGAATGATGAGTCATGAACTAGTATCATTGATAATTTTTTCAAGAGTAATTTTTTTTTATTTCCACGTTCCTTATATTTAGAGTTGGTGTTACACATTACCTCAGCTTTGAGTTTGGCATTTTCAAAACGAAGTTGTTTCTCTTCAGTGGAGGACATGAAGCCATCTAGGCTAGCTGTTCCCATACCACAATTGGGGCAACAAGATTTGTTTATGGTCTCTCGCATGGCCTTATTTTCCTCGCGTAATTTCTCTAATTCGGTCTTCAACAATGAATTTTCATGGCGCTCTTGTATTGCCTGCAAAAGGCAATATAATATTGCATGATTTCAAAAAATAGCTTACTGCCAACAAAATGTATTTTTGTTGAGTTGAAATTGATCAAACTAATTGAGTAGCATTCTTGAGTCATAATTAAAGTAAACAAATTTAGATACCTTGATTTGGGTTCTACGATTTTGGAACCAAAACTTTACTTGCCTTGGAGCAAGGCCAAGTTGCTTGCTGAGTTGTTGTCTCTGCTTTTCATCAGGATGCGGTGATTCCTTGAAAAGCCTACCATAGTACATTCATGTCAGGTGTTAGCTTTTTTGTTGTTTTATCTTTTGGTAAGTGATTGATGTACACTTCGGTAAAAAAAATAACAATATAAGTAAAAAATGTGATATATAATATGTCATGAGATAAAAGAAGAGGAATAAATAAATAATATAAAAAAGAATTATTTATCTTTCTTAAGCATAGTGATCCAACAACAAATAGAGTTTAATAATAAACACAAACTAATGAAGTGGAAGAGGAGGCCGGGTAGCCTTACATTGGCATAAGATAACAAACAAACCTACTTCGACAAGGCAAAAACAGTTACAAATTAAAGGCAAAAGATTTTATTTAACTTATTTAAAGAAATTAATAACATATTTGATTAGGTTTTTCACACAATCTTTCAAAAGAGACAAACAGATATTTTTTCATAAATAATTGATTTCGAGCTTGTACTAAGCTTTAGGCCCTTAGCTTTAATAATCCCCCTTTTAATTTGACTATATGATATATCGATCACAAACTTTTCTCATATAATCTTGGTCAGTAGTACGGTCTACAACTACATAAACTATGTTTTAAAGTTCCCCACCAATAATGTCG
Source organism: Abrus precatorius (assembly GCF_003935025.1). Lineage (NCBI taxonomy): Eukaryota > Viridiplantae > Streptophyta > Magnoliopsida > Fabales > Fabaceae > Abrus > Abrus precatorius. The sequence goes on along the minus strand of NW_020874351.1, from coordinate 201,917 downwards.
GCACGCAAATTAATTACTCAACTTTGGAAGAAACCATTTCATTGGTATAATGCTACTACAAATTAGTACTAATTAGTTAACAACTAACTAATACAACACATATAAAACCATCACACACCATAAACCATGATTAATAAAAGAAAATTGCATCTTAAATATCCTTCCCTCTCTCTCTCTCTCTCTCTATATATATATATATATATATATATGTGTGTATCAAACAATAAAGATTTCTTCGAAGACACCTCAAAAAAATAAAAAGTGGAAGAAAATTATAATGCTCATCACCCTAACCCATGATTCAATTAATATCACCTTTAACTCGTACCAAATACGTAGATATATACGCAAGTGTAAGAGTTTACGTACGCTTCCATTTCTCTTATTTGTTCAGCAGTGTGTCTGTGATACTTTCTCCTCTTCTTCGGGTTCTTATCAGCATCTCCATCATCATCATCATGTTCGTGACCACCTTCACCATCGAAATCTTCATCGGACCTCGATCTCACGGGTCCTGAGTTGTCGCTACTAATCTCAACAGTGTCCTCTCGCCGGACCTCATCGCCGACCACCTCCATGCTCGACGTCTCTGGCGCCTCCGCACCATGCCGGAAAATCCCAGCCTAAGTTCAGTACCCAATCAAACAGAAGAAGAAGGCAACACAGAATTCTATCACAAAAATAAATAAAAGAAAAGTATAGGAAGCTTATTTATATATAATATAATTATGTGTATAAGAGGAGAAAAGAGTAGCAGTGAATAATTTACTAGGCTAAGAGAGAGAGCTGGAGAGGAAAACAAGTCTTTGGTGTGAGGTGGTTTGTTGTTGGACATGTCCACGCCCATTGGCCACCACGATGTTTGGTGTTGTTCTTGATGATGTTTTTTTAAGGAGCAAAAATGGTGTTTTCAGGCTGAGAATTGTTTTTTTGTTTTTTTAAGGAGCGAAAATGATGTTGCTTTTAAAGATCCTTTCTCATGTTACACGCTCTCGTTTGCCCTTTTTTTTAATAAATAAAAATACTCTTGGCAATTAATGAAAACTGAAAAAATATAATGATAAATGCCAACAATAGTAACTAAGGAAATAAAAAAACAATATTTAATTAAATAATATTTATTGCAATAACATACAAAAATATTGAATGATTATTTTTATTCATTATAATAAATTGTATTTAATATTCTTTTAAAGTGCATTTTTTTTTATTTTTATAATCAATACTTATCTACAAATTAAATTTTATACTCAAAAAGTTATATTTTATTCCTTACATGAGCACTCGGTTATGCTTTAATCCTTAGTTACATAATATTGTTAAGAAAATATTAACATTATTTAATAACAGTAACTTAATAAATAATAACTTATTTAACAATCTTAAAATATATACGTCAAGGACTCGTACAAGAGTTAAAATATATTATTTTTTGTTATTATAACAAAAAATTATATAAAACTAAATTATAAATAATTTTTAATTATAAAAATTATATACATATATATTTTTTAATTAAATTTTTATAAATATTTTAAAGTTTAAAGCACTCAATTAACATGATATATATTTACAAATTTTTTACATAAAAAAATATGCAATTCTTAAATGGGTGAAGTTTTATTAAAATTTGTTGATACTTGTGAAGAAAGTATAAACACAAATTTTCACATGCAATGTAAATTTAACACGATAAGATTTATTTTAAAAAATTTACGCAATAATGATGAATATCTTCTGGAAACTAAATTAGTTAAGTAATAAAAAATATAAAATATTTAATACAACATCTTAATTTTCGGAAAAAAGTTTTTTTTTATTAAGTGTCTGTGTACAGATATTAAAAAATATTAAATTTTCTTTATTAAATATTTTTTTAAATGTAAACATTAAATGACTTTTATGTTTCCAATCTTATTCATAAGTATCTTAAATATATTGATTAAAAAATAGGAATGTGTTTGAATGAATAATTTAAAATTTTTAATACTATAAATTTTTAGGATTGTATTTAGGTATATAAAAAAATATTAATTTTTTATTAAAAATATATTTCTTATATTAAAATTATAATAAATAATATTTTTAATAAATCTTACTATTATTAGTTTTTAAAATTTAGTTTCAATCTTTTATAATTTAATTATATTAATATTTAATAATATAAATTTAACCATAAAATTTATTTAAATAATTAAAAAATACAATAAAAAAATTAAATATTATCTAAATAAATGTTTTTTATAGAAAACTGGTAAATAGATTATTTAATGTGTTTTCTTGTATTTTTACTTTATTAAAACGTCATTAAAAAAGTTTTGAAATATTAAATAGAATATTAATATGACTTAACAAATGTTTGCTAAATAATGGAAGTAGATAACATGGTGAAAAAATATAATATGAAAAAGGGGCATTGGTTTTGTTTGGAGAGAGAAAGTAAAAAGGATGAGAAACGTAAGAGTGATGAATTTAAGAATATAAAAACAAAAGAGAGGAACTCGCTATGCATTCTTTTAATTATTTATTTTTGTTTTTGTCTTTTTTGTTGGTTAGTAATACACAGAAAAAGGCTGGTAGGATTGACGGTTAGATATGCTTCGTTACATTAATTCAATTTATGGCTTCAACGGTTTTTTTAGGGCATCTTAAAGATAGAGCTGCTTCCACTATTTTACTAATTTAGGAAAAATTTATAAATTATTTTTTGAAAATTTATAAAAAAATGTATTATAGTGAAAAAAAATTTTATTGATTGACAAATTATTTTAATATTATTTATTAATTTATAAAATATTTATAAAAAAGATAAATTTAAAATCTTTTACTTAATTTAAATTTTTTATTTAATTTATATTTAACAGTCAATAAATAATAAACCATATTTTATTAAATATATATTATAAGAGTTTTTAATTTATTTTGATATAAGAAGATTTTGTCTCTATATTTATACTAATAGTATAAAAATATATATTAAAATTATAAAATAAAAGGCTCCATTACTAAATTAGAGCAATTTTAGTTATTTATATAAAATATATGTAAAATTTGTTTACCAATTTATTATTTTTTGTTACATCTTTGCTGCACAATACCGAAATAGTAGAACATAAATTTTTTGTAAAATTTGAATAATTGGGAGATGACAGCATTGGGTGAATTTTGCATATTGGATAGGAAGATCTTGCTAGATTTGGTGCTACGTGGCCATCATGTGGAACATACGTTATAAAGTTTGACAATATTTTGTTGTATTATTTTAATATTTTTTTTCTTCATTCTTAACGTTTTAGCTCTGTATTATTTTAATTTAAAAGTTTAGTAACAAGAGAGAGAATATGATATATATATATAAATGTGTATGTTTTCACAAACCAGAGAAATTACTTTTCAAAATAAGTTGTTAAGATAAACATGATTTATTATAAAAATTATAAATTTTAATACGAAATTTATTAATTTTTATACTTAAAACAACGTTTTAGATGAGTTTTCATCTGAGTTAAAACTCCCGCCATGGTATTTAATGTATCGTGAATCATAATCAAGTTTTCCGGCAGCTTTCAGTAACAAAAGTTAATGTGAAAGACTAGTTCCTGAACTAAAGTGATAAGATATTACTTTTTTATATATAAGAATGGCTTAAATATATTATTATTTTTATAAATATAGATTGTTTTGTAATAAATTTTTATAATATTTTTTTTTGGTTAAGACGTAATTCATAAAAAGTAAAAAATTTAAATTTAATTTATGCTGTTAACTATATTTTTGTTAAGTGCTAACCTCACTAATAAAAAATTAACTAAACATTTCATGTAATAATACTGCGTCATTTTTTTTTTATTTATTTAAAATTAATATTACAAATAAACCCCTATTATATACTAGCACAAATATTTCTCAAACCTTCTTTCTTTCTTCTTTGCACCCCTCTCCTTCCGGCATCCTATCTTAACTACTAGGTCCAACTATTTGATGAAGATGCGTGTAGAAATGGAACTCAATGCTCCATAAATACAAAGAGTATAGTGACTTTGTCTTTCAAACCAAATATTTTGTGTCTGATATTTTCTAGAATACCATGGTCACACCACTGTTGCTGTTACGCGGAGCTATGTACCCATAGTTTGCTATAGGACATTATCACCATTTCTCCACTTAGCCAACAAATTAGCAAGAAGAGGACACAAAATCTCCTCCTTCCTACCCAAAAGAACTAAAGGCCAAGTTAGAACATTTGAACCTTAAATTATATGTAGTTGGGGTGGAGGTGACACAAGCCAATTGCTTGCTGCAACAACAATAACAACAACTTTCATCATCCTCAACGCTCGTCCAGCACACATTTCATTTACCTTTTCCAACCCATCCTTGACCATGCCACCCTCCTCCATTGCACACAATCTCCTCTTTAACCCGTCCTGATTCCAAATTCATCTAACCAACCTCAGAGGCTTTGGTGCTACAAAACCACTCGTCAATAATAATCGCAATGGATTCACTAACACTCCTCATAGAGCTCCTGAGCCTTGTAACGGCGGTGATGGAAGCCTCGTTGGGGACGATGCCGAGGGTGGACATGTGGTGGAAGACGCGGAAGCCATAATCAAGAGCGAAGGATTTGAGGGATGGGTCGGTGATGGAATTGGAACAGTGGTAGAGTAGGGCATTGAAGTTGTGGTGGTTGAATCGAGTGTTGTTGGAAATGACGCCGTCTTAGAGGGAAATCACGCCGCGTAGATCTTTGGCTCTGGAGCAGGAATTGAGCTCGAATTGAAACTTGTTTTTGGCGTTTTGGTTGCTTTTCTTTTTCTTCTTCGTTGGGTTTGAGTGAATTATTGTATCCTCTTCCATTCACGAGTTTCTTTCCACTGAGGGATAAGAAAATAAGAAAGAGAAAACAGAATAGGATATATTTGTAAATATAAAAAAAATAATTAAGAGTTTATTTATAAATATTAATTTTAAATAATAAAAAATTATAAAAAATATCTCACATAAAACTATAAAAAGTTAATTAGTTTAATTTTAATCTTAATTTAGGTGAGTTAGGACTAAAAAATTTTATAAATTAAAAATTTTATGGACTAAAAAATTTATTGGGTCAGGATTAAGATCAAGATTTTAAAGGTCAAAAAATTTTAATATTTATAAGTTTTCAATTCAAAAAAGTGATAAAGTAATTAATAAAAAAGAAATAAATTTGTTTTTATATATATGTAAGTTTATGTTACGAAATAAAAAAATTATTTTTATAAAAATATATAATATTCAATATTATTGATATATGTACTATATACTAATTTAATATTTACAATAAAATTTTATTTATATAAATTATGATTATATTTTTCAAAATACACGTTAAAATAGATAAAAATTAATATACATATTGCTTTTCAATTGTCATTGTACACATATGAATTAAAGTAAAAATGATATGATAGAAATTTTTTATTAAAAAAATAATATTTAATAATATTAATATTTTAAATTTAATAAAAAATTGAACGCATATAATATTTTTATGAGCCAGATGATTAAAGAAAAGGTGTATGTTATAATATGATTAAAATCTTAAATTTTATTTTATTTGATGGTTAAGACATAACAGTAATTTGATTGATAAAGTGTGGCATTGAAAGGAAAGAGATTTATTAGTATATTGATATGTTAAGACTTTGCTGAGAAGATATTTTTGCTCACACTCCTCAACAATACATTCTTGTAACATCCACATATTCTCTGTCAATTTCACATCTATATGTTAGTAACTGCCTTGTTGTCATGAAGAAGAAAACCCACCGCTCTTCAACGCCTTCATTGGCTCCACAAGTCATCCTTATTCCCTTTATATATATATATATATTATATTTCTACCTCTTTTCAATCTTCACCCTTTTTTATAAGTCAGGGTTAATTTATAGATAATTCTATCTTAATCCATATATTATAGACTAAATAACTTAAGATCAAATTATTATTTTTAATTATAATATTTAGGACTAGATGAATTATTTTAAAGTTAGGTAGGGTTAGCCCAGGACCTTACTCTTGTTTGACAAGTCTAGACATAGCACGTGGCAGTGTTGAGCTAGTTTCTCAGCATGAGGAGAGTTGACTGCAAGACTAAATTTAAAATTTTTAACTTTTTAAGAATTATATCTTGACAAAAGTTTATAAGAACTTATCACAAAACGACTTACATTTATAAGAACCAATAACATATTTAAACCTATAAGAAATAATAGTTTTATTTTTATTATAAATTTAATTTTCAAAGTTCATTTTAAATATTTAAAATTAATATTTTTTATTTAAAAATATTTATTAGGTAGGAAATATAAAGTATAATAAATATTTTTAATAAAATATTATCACTATTTATTACTTAATCTTAACTAACATTTTTTTTATAAGAAAACATATTTCTCATAGTTCATTTGTTATACTCTTATTTCTAATATTATCAAATAAATATATTAAATAATTTATGGGTTTAAATAATAAATATATTTTTATTTAACATTCACTTTATGTAATAGTAAATTAAAGGATTGTTCGAGAGAAATAATTGAACTCTTTATATATTGTGAACATCTTAACCAGATACTTGCTTATTCTGTATTCAATCATGTAATAATATTAAAAGTATTTTTAAATTGAAAAATATTACATGATATGAAATTAAGTCACAAATTTTGGGAATCAAATAAACCAACATTTTATCTTCCAATGACAAAAATGATGTTTTACTATTACTACGTTATAGAACAGAATGCATTATGTCAACTAACATTTTGTCCAATAAGTTTTCATTGCAAGAGGTCCACTTGATTGAATCTATAGTGCATTGATTTATGGAAAAAGGGTGTATACAGTTCATAAATGATGAAAATGTGTATTTTCCTTGCAGAACTAACACAAATCTAAGCAAATAAGAAGGTTAACATTTCCAAAGTTAATAATTATAACCTTTCTAAATACAAATCCATGAAAAGTTATTTTCATCAATTTATAAGCATATCCGATTTGTCTATATACAAGTCACGCTTCGTTAATTACACACTTTAAATTAATAGATTATTTTAATATCTATCTTATTTATTGTTTGTTTCGTTTATAATAGTCTCTCTCTTGATAATTAAGTACTAATTTTATATTTTTGTAAAAACTTAATTAAAAATGCGTAATTGATAAGACTTGTTTATACAAGTTTGTCTGTGATAAATAAATTGTTATTTGTATATTGTTATATAATAATTTTTTGTTTCAATTTATTTATTTGTTTGTTATAAAGTAAGAAACTAATTTATTCATATCAACACAAAATAATTATATATCAAATTTATAGTATATGTTAAAAATATTTATAATTATTATTATCAAATTAGTAATTCATAAATTAAATTTATGTAGCTATCAATTTATATGAGTAATGATGGTGAATGTATATGAATCTTATAATAAATAATGATATAGGGAGAATTTAGTAATTAATGTATGTAAAAATATATTTACTTTTCATAATTAAAGAAAGACATAAATAGTTTTTTTTATAAATAGAAAAAAACATGTTTTCTTAATTTAATACAAGATTGGTGAAATTGATAAAATTAAACTTTAAAAAAATCTTAAATGCAAATAAGCAATAATAAATAAAATATTAGAGCATTGCATATAAAAAATTGTTTAGTTATTTTATTGATTTATGCCCAAACTTTTTTCTGCATGTAAGCATAGCTTGTAAAAAATGAGATATTTGATTCCACTCTCTTTCATACTCTTATATATTTTCTCTATATTCATTTATCTCAACTGTTATATTTGTAGTATATCCTTTTATTGTGAACTCTTGTTTTATTCTCTTCAATGATTTTTGTGTTCTTATTTTGAGTAAGAGTTAGCTTTACTATTTTACTAGTATGCTTAATTGATTTAGTTAATTTTTTACATATACTTTTTTAAAATATTATTTTGTTACTAGATAAAATTCTTATGAAACGTAATAAGATATAATTTCATTTAATTTTTTTATAAATTTATATTCTTTTAGAAGCATAGACCTTGAAAAGAGAAAGTAAGCTAATAACATTTTATAAAGATTTTTAAAATAAAAGTAATTCTTCAAATAAAATACTAATAAAGCTTATACAATCTTAAAATTAATTTTAAGCAACTAAAGTTTAATTAGAGCAATTTTATTTTTAATTAAAGAGCAGATAATTCAAAAAGATAAACAAACACTACCTAAATTGAGAAAGAGTAAAGCTGACACAAATCAACTAAATCTTATCTAGTAATAAAATAGCATATTTAAAATGTATATTAAAGGGTGTGTTAATAATATTTTCTTCAATTAATTGTAAATACAACGATTAAGTAATGTCTGATAACATCAACATTTTTAATTAATTAAAAGGCATTAGTTCTTATATTTTGAATATACTAAATACTTTTCATCTTCTGAATTGCTCTTTAAGTAACATTTTCTTATAGTTAAGGCTGTAACAACAGATGATGAGATTTATAATCCAGCAGGCTTATTAACAACTGTAATAATTCCTTCCTTAAATAAAGTTTTGGAGCTACATGCAGGTTAATTATGATTAAATTTATCAGCAATTCACATCGAAATTAGCCACAATGCTTTCTTTTTGCTTCTGATTCTCTAACACAAGCCTAATAATACATAGCATTATTAATTCATTTAATGGATGATTTCTAATTTCTTCAGTAGCTATCTCTAAAAGAAAGTTAATAACATAAAGTAAATCTAAAAATATCATACCAACATTAATTAATTTTATTAAAATTTGACTAAATCTTGACCAATTTTAAAATTATATTAATTAATACAATAATTAAATTTACCGTTCATTCTTTTGTTAGCTTGATTTATCTATATCAGCATATGTAAATTTACGTTTCTTTTTATGGAAAGCAAAAAGAGAAACCCCAAAAATTCCATATAAAAGAGGTATCTTGCTTTCTTTGTTCTGCAGCTTTTGTCGGTTTCTTACTAAATAAGTTTCGAGCGGTTAGATTTACAGAGAAAAAAAGAAAATCAAATAAGGTATAAATATTATAGGAATTGTTATTATTATTTTTAAATTAGAGTAATAGTTTTATTTTAATAACTTATAAAATATAATTTAATACACATTATTAAAATAAAATCTGAATTTTAATTAAAGAATAATATTTATATCAAAATTTTTAAATACAAAGTTAATTTTATCATACAATTATCAAATATGTTTACACAATTATATTATGTACTCAAACATAATTTTAAGATCTTTTTGCATCAACCTATGATTTATATTGGTAAATAACATATTCATGTTATAGGGTCAACCTGAATCTAGGTACACTTAAATCAGTAGTCCTAAACGTATGAAGCATCAAACAATAACCCATTTACTAAAATGTAATAACAACTTTAAATGTAGATTATTTTATTAAATATTTTCAATAATTAACCCCAAGCAGTAAATTCCAATACGACACGTAACTCGAGAAAAAAGAAGAATATAGCACAGAGGATATTTATAGAGGCCACCCCACTCAGCTGCTTATGAGAGTCTGGTTCGGTGCATTTACTTTAGACACTGTGTATAATAAATAACGATAAATGCTAACTAATGTTTTTAAAATATTAATTAGAAAATATACTTTTAATAATATTTAATTAATATATTCGAAAACAGCCATAATCAATTGTAAAATATAAAGTGTATAATCCAAACCTCTTCGCCGAACTCTATTAGACAATTAACTCTGAAGAGTGAATAGACCCGAAGAGAAATTATGTATTTTAAATTCTGTTCAGTTGTTTTTTTCCAATTAAAAGGAAAATAATGAAATATAAAATAAAGTGTGTAATAAAAAAATGAAAAACGTTTAAAAGAATAAAACCACTTAACACCAAACCAAAGAGTGTCGTCCAACATGCATAATTTATAATAAGATTGAATCATTTCACAATGAAATCATCAAGTACAGTATTTTAGAGACTTGAAGATTGATTTGTACCATTAAAATGAGATATACACCTTTTGATGTTTCAATTACTTGTAGTGAGTGTTGTTAAAATGTCTCTGCATAAAATTATAAAAAAATGTAAAAACAATTATATATAATATTACAAACTGTATTAATTTTTAGATATTAAAATCACAGAATTCAAAGCATTCAGACACTTTCATTCTTTCATGCAAATGGGTTGGTGATATAAGCACATACTAAAAGATATATTTCGACTAATGGGGACTTCAAATCAACTTATATATATATATATATATATATATAGAGAGAGAGAGAGAGAGAGAGAGAGAGAGAGAGAGGTAGCTAGTTGCTGATATGGACATTTTTCAGACATTGTGGGATGTACGGGGAAAGAAGAGACTGCAGCAAAAGAGGACAAAACTAAATGGGATTTTCAAGCACTGTGTGACAAACTCCATGAGATAATGTACTGTTACAAAAAGATATCACATCGTTAAGCGAAGATCAAAGTTTTGTTACCTTCTAATAAATAATTAATAATAATAAAGTCTTATTAAATAACAAGTTTATTATAATTTTATAACTTTAATTTAATAAATATATTTTTATTTATTTATAAATGTTCAAACTCAAGTTGAAGTTAACAAAAACTATAGTTGAATTTACTTAAATTTAGATTATGGCCGCTAATTCTATAGATTGGGTGAAAGTTTTTCTTCCACCTAAACCTAAATACAGAACTTTATCTTCAATTTCACACATAGTTTGTAAAAAGTGTTGAAAGTAGTTTAAGAAATTAAGTTAAAATATTTAAAAAAGTGAACTTTTATTAAAACTATATTCATTGTATTTTTATGTAAATTTCTTTAAATAAAGTTGATTATATTTGAATAAATGAACTCTTAAGACTAATGTTAATAAAATTAATAAGTCTGGGTTAAAACAAACATTTGCTCATATTAAAAATGCCAACGTGTCTCCAAAAGAAATATGACAAAATTTTACATTTTAGTGCAGACCATTTAATGTACCATAAGACGATTAATAATGAAATTAAAATGTTGATATTTTTCCGATTTTAGCTTTAGTGTTTTAGCACTTTATTTATTTTTATTTACAAAACTAACAAATAATTAATATTTTTTTAGAATTTTACTATAAATAATTAATATTTATTCAGTAGAAGATGATAAATAAGTGATGAGTCTCACATTGGTTGGGAGAGTGACTTATTAGTCTTTAAATAGTTGTGGCGTCCTTCTTTATAGCATGAGGCCTTTTTTTAGTGTGTCATATCTGAGAGAAATAAATCTGTAAGGAGTTAACCCCCAAAGCGGATAATATCATACTAACCGGTGGATTGGGTGTATGTTATCAATAAGTAAGATATTGATTAATATAAACGAATAACATACTTAAAAGTTAAATAATATTTTTAATGAAGTTTAAAATATTATTTTTCAATTCGTGTATAAAATTTTAGATTTAATTACACCTTTAGTCTTTATATTTTAAGTATCTATTATATTAGTTTTTTAATTTTAATTTTTCAAATTTTAATTTTTTTAAACTACTTAACTTAAGTTTTTTTGTCTAAAAATTAAGACTTTTGTTATATTTTACATTTTTATTTAAATATTTTATACATTTCTTCTTTATTTATCGGTGTAAATCAATAAAATAACATATTTTTATGACATTTTTATTAATTATTAAATATAATTTTGAACTGACGAACTTAATTTAATTATTTAAAAAATTAAAATAACTAAATATGAGTAATTAAAATTAAGAGAACTAAATTCACACTTATATTAAAATATAAAGATCAAAAGTATAAGGAAGTCAAAATTAAAACTTTATTTTGATAAAAATTATATTTAAAATTATAATAAATTATTTAAAACATTATAATCTTAATTAAAAATGATTTTCTTAACCTATTCAACATTAAATAGGATAAATTTTTTATAAAAATTAGAAAATTCATTATAATTAAATACATTATCAATGTGAAAAAATTGTTTATATATATTTTGCAAACCCATGTCATTCTTCTTACTCTTCATGTCATCTTCTTAATTGGATTTTGTAGGACTTCTGGAATTTGAAACTAATGATAAGGAAAGAGTGAGAGACAACCGCCACTCCAAAACTCACTTTGGAATGGCATGATTCTATTTCACTGGCCCAATTTTGTTTTTTGGTCAACTTACCCCATTCAAACATTGCTAACTTTTTTTTTGGGCTGGGCTGGCACCACAATCTGTCCTTCATTCGTTGTTGGTCCCACATTAAGAATTACTACCTCCACAAAAACAAAAACCCTGGAAGGAAAATCACTAGATGAAAAAAAAAAAAAAAACTACTTGCTAGGTGATGTATGTATTGTAAAAATAATGTGTATCTCACTCATTTTTATTTTTAAAATAATATTTTTCATATTTTTAATAAATTTTAGTTAATAATAAAAAATGTGTTAGAAAGTGTATTAAAAAATATCAAAGTTAAAAAAAAAAATTTATTGATTGAACCATCTTAATCTGAAATAGTTTTTTTATTATTATATGAACGATAAATATTAATGTTTTTTTAACATTTGCTTTAATTATTTTATTTTTTGTGGTTCACACTCCTTGCACTTGAAAGCTGTATGGCTGTGTATGTCTCACTCATCCTTTGCAGCAGTAGAGTAATTACAAGGTAAACTTATTTTTTCTGCCCAGGTTTTATAATCTTCACCTTTTGATTTCTGTCATTTGATTGTCATTGGAGAAAACCTGATCCCAAATTTATTATTTTTATTTCAATTATTATTTCTGTTATAACTTTTCCTTTAAGGGTGCAATTGTAATGCAAATGGCTTCCATTGTTGCAAGCTTGCCGCCACCGTTGCTATTCCATGGTAAAAATTCACATCCAGGGAACTTCCAAACTTTCCCTGTTTCTCTTCTTCCAGGTAACCCCTTTCTTTTTCTTTTATTCTGGTTCCTTTCAAAATTGAAATGAAATGAAAGGTTCTCATAAACAATGGTTTTGACTTCGTAGTGTTTTTTAAATTTATTTTTTCAAGTCAAGTGTAGTTAGTTTAAGTCAAAGTGAGTAGTAATCTCGGAGATGCTGAACCGCTGGTTCAGTTTCAAAGTGAAAATTTTTATTATGACATAGGTACCCAAAGAGGAAGAAAGAGTTAGGTTATCCTCTGTCTTGCTGTGTAGTTCTTGTGATCAAATGGTATTATTATTAGAAAAGTTGAACTTTAAAATCATCAGCATGGAATTTGGTAATTGTCTGGCTTTAGTTAGAAATTAAGAATTAACAGAAGGTCTTGTTGTAAGTTGTTCAAGGCTTTTTGGCATGATACATGCACTCTGGTACTATGCAAAATTTTTGAGCATTTTGCATTTGGTTGGATCCAATTATGAAAATCATTGTTGTATCATGTGTGTGGTTTTGTATTTGAACTTCATTGGTTTGCTGTTCTATGGAATAAATGTGACTATGTCCAGGTCCTTATAGCTGTTGATTTTAGTACATACAACTTTGGCTGATGCGTGTTCGAAGTGTTTGTATCTCTTATGTTCCTGATTCTTGATTTTCAATTTGAATGCTACACAGGGAGACAGAATCGTTTTGCTTTTGTTGTGAAGGCTTCTGGAGAAAGTTCTGAATCTTCAACTAGCCTTACTATTTTTAAGTCTGTGCAGAATGTTGTGAGTTTCTCCTCTCCTCCCATTCACATTCTTCTTATCTTTCTTTCAAAGAGACAGAAAAGGTACCATATACCTAAATTGCTGTTTGTGTTTTGTATGTTGATTTTAAAACAGTGGGATCAGCCTGAAGATCGACTAGGACTAATTGGTTTGGGATTTGCAGCCATAGCAGCACTTTGGGCATCGACAAATTTGATTGCGGTAATCTTCACCATTTTCAGTGTGTTTTGGAAATTGAATATGTTATTGTAGAATTTTAGCGAACGTATTGACATATGGGCTGATATGATCACCACTAGAAAATTTTGAATAGATGGGATACCTATAAGCACATATCCATTTGGGCTATCACGTTTTAGTCCCTAAACAAATGGTTGTTTTTATTTATTAAGGATTTAGAAATCTCTTTTAAGTTTAAATTGCTTCACAATGACATTCCTTCTTGCTCTCTTGGTTTGGTCATTGAATCTGTACATACTTTCACCATGAAAAACGAGAGTTAAATTTTATCCCAATGCAATGCTTGCACCATTGTGATTTTGTTTTTGTCATTTTTGTATGTAGGCCATTGACAAATTGCCACTTATCCCAAATGCGATGGAATTAATTGGAATATTTTTCTCTTTGGTAAGTGCTGTGCTACATAGTTGCCGTGGCTGTGAAAACTTGTAATTACCATGTTTGGTTTAGCTTAAATTTTTGGACATAATCTTGTTTTTTTTAACAAAAGGAAACTATAAAAGCTGCAAAAAAAAAAGATTATTTTTTCAATGCGTTTCTATTTAATCTTAATTCTTTATTTAAATTTTGCAAGTAATTTAAACTTCTCTTTCTATTCAGTGGTTTACCTATCGCTATCTCATATTCAAGCCTGACAGGTAAACATTCTAGTCACCTTTATTCTGATTTCCGTTAGTTTGTTTTATATTAATTACATCATAACATTATTCTGTTAAGACCTTCTGTTTCATAATTGGAGGAAAGAAAGAGAAAGTTTATAGTGGATGGTTACATTTACAGCATTACTCATTAACCACTGGATTGATTAAATCCTCTTATAAAGTGGGTAATGATTAACTACTTAATAAAGAGATTAACTTCATGTAAATAATGAAACTTATATTCATGAGTAATATTATTCATTGGTACTTTTCTAGAGAAATCCCGTTAACAAAGGTTAGCTTCTATTGCACTCAATTTGCAAGCAACTTCTCTTTGAATTTTCTTGATACAGGCAAGAGCTTTTTCAAATCTTGAACAAGTCAGTATCAGATATCTTGGGCCAGTAATATGTGCTGCCAAAATGCTACGCTAGGTTGTGATTTGAAGTATGAATTCTCAGCAGCAGCAGTTCTTTTGTTTTGGGAGAAGTGGGTGAAAAGGGGGGAGGGGAAAGAGGTTTTGTTTATCTTCACTTCTATCGTAAATGACTGTGCAAGGATTGTTTATTTGGTCAAAGACCACTAACGTTACATCAATGAATTGAAGCTTGCTTCTTCTGTGTTGGCTACTTTGTATTGAACATAATAAGATAGTTTTACAATTCTATTGACGATCGTTCCCTTGAGCATTTGGATCAAGTTAATAACAGATCAATTGAAAATAAAACTAGCTTAATGCCAAGATAAGACCCTTTTTATAGGAAAATTGTACCTTAAGGCAGATCATTTAATGTATAATAATAGGGATATCTATTTGCCATTTATAAGTCGAAGTTGTGTATATCAGTGGAATTTTGTTTTGCATTCTCTAAGTCCATTTATGGTCACTAAACAATGTTTGTAAAGTAGAGATTTGATTCCTGTAAAGGGAGAAAAGATATAAAGGGAGAAAGTATCATTGATTTAAAGTCATGTTTATAAAACTATTTCATTTAAATATTTTTGCTATTAAGCTTATGATGTTTTATTTTTCATTGTGCACCATAATGATTGCAATTACTATTAATTTTTAAGGATCAGTTGTTTTTTTCCTTTTTAAGTTTTGCAATGCATGGTTTGTTATTTCTTTGCTACTCTGATTTTTTATTTTTTTCATTATTTGTTTACTATTTTTATGATTTTGATAGTAGTATAAAAATATAAGACTTTCTAAGTTTTCTACTGTATTTTTTTTGAGTGTATTGATGTTATAGACCTTTATGCATTTGTACACACTTCCCTGTATTTGTGAGTTGCCGATAAAAAAGCAGAACGTAGTGAGTCAGTGAATTACGCAATCATAGGTGGATGAACTGCGTGCCAGCCAATTGAGGGCTATTGCCAATTTGCCAGCCCCACCACCATTTGTTCTTAATTTTCAACCAAAAATTATAACAAAATAAAATCATATGTTCATTATTTATATAATGTCATTATGGACCAAGCTGGTTTGATCACAGTATGCTCTGCCTAACAAAAGCATATTGCCATTTACTTATTTTCTTTATGTCAAAACCTGTTTATTTATTTATTTTTTAAATATTTTATATATTTTTATTTACTTATTTATATAAATTAATAAAATGTCATTATATTTTTATTATTTATTAAATAAAAAAAGCTTAATTTGAATGTTTACAAAATTTTAAAAAAATTGAAACAATTAAAAATATTAAACGTGAGTAATAAATAATATATTATGTTTATTATTATTATTTTTTGGTTATGAATCTCTCTCTTTTATTTAAGGTGTACTTTCACTTATATTTTTTATAAGAAATAAAATAGAATATTTTTTTATCTTTATTATAAAAAATAAATAATAGATTTAAGATGTATTAATTATTAAATTTTTTTATACTCTTTTTTATTAGTATTATTAAATATATAAATTACTAATTACATTATTTAATATTATAGATATTTTTAAAATAAAATTTATATTTATGAAAAATATAAAAAAATTAATTATTATTTTTTTGGTATGATGATTTAATCTTATATATATATATATATATATATATAGTCAAAATTCTTAAACATACACTTGAGAAAGAAAAACGCTTCCGTACATTTTAAGAAAAATGAAATTATGGTGTTAAGGAATTGAGCAATATACATGAATGTGTCACACAACTCCGAACGAAGATTAATGAGGAAGCAAATCACAGCGTAATTTTCAATCTTCTTGGAAATGCAGGACAGAGAGCAGAGTTGTAGGAGCTGCCACATGTCCTAATACACATTCCAATGACACACATTACATACCTACTTGTATCTGTATTATTATACGTATACCTTTGCGAAATCTATGGTAGCTTTGTATTGTATTGACCAAGACTGCGTCACATACTGACACGTGCCTTCTTCTTCAGTTGCCATCACAACACTTCACTCTCCTTTTCTGATTCAATCAATTGCATCGCTCTCTATCAACATTCGTTCAACCTCTGCGTTTCAAACTCCGTTCCAAAATCTTCGTCTCACAACAACAAAGGTTTTCAAATCTCTCTCTCTCTCTCTCTCTCTCTCTCTCTCTCTCTCTCTCTCTTTTCAGTTTTTCTTTTTATTGTATGATTGCATTTTGGCTTCTCCGCTTTCCTGTGAATGTGGTGTGTGAGAGAAGCTTCTTGATATTTGTGATTCTCTTCAAATCCCTTCTAAACAAAACAAATGATGGTGAGATTTCTGTTTCACCCCATTGTATGGGAATGACGACAATGTGCATGGAAAAATCATCGTAAAAGTCCCATGATGTAATAGAAAATGAAGTTCTGGGGGTGTCAGATCTGAGAAAATGTTTGCAATTTCTTGTTGAGATTGCGCTCTCGTTGTACGTGATGTTGTTTTCATGTGCTGTAATTGACGAGTTCTTCGATTGCCATTTGTTTTTCTAATGATGATGATGATGCTGATGCTGATGCAGTAGCCTGTGGAAAGGTTTGGAGAAGCTTTCTAACGTTTTGCCATGCGGGGACGGCAGCGAGTAGCATCCAGAGACCACATATCTGGGCATGAAAAAGAAGAAAATCAAGGTATCTTGCTGTTTTTGTGATCTTCAAGTTTATACTATTATTATTATTAAACTAAGCAGTTGCTTTTTATTCTTTAAAAAATTGAGTTTACTGATTTTGTATTTGAGTGATTCCACGACCGTGAGTTATCAAAGCTTTAAAATATACTATAGGAGTTGAATATAGTAGTTGATCATAAACTTAACTCTTCGGGGAGAAAAATGGAAATGGCTGCTTTAAATCGAATTATACCGCGTAACAGTTCAGCTATAGTATATTCGTTACATGATTGTATATGTTTTCATGTGTGTATCGTGCATCTTGCTAGTGAATATGATTTCTTTTTTTTAATAACCCATTTGGAGAATTTGGTTTGGAATGGTATCACTAACTGAAGAATTTAATTCCTCTTAGCTTCAGTTCGTTTACCAACTGTCAAACCTTGTTGGCAGCGATCTTTGCGGCATGTAGTAGTGGCTTCTCTTTCTTCATTCTTATATGGATACCATATTGGGTATTTTATTCTACACTGAAGCTTGATCCATCTTCATTCTTCTTATGTCTATATGGAATTATCTAATTTTCTTGTTGCTATTGCCAACTCAGAGTAGTCAATGAAACCTTAGAGAGCATTTCTGTAGATCTCAGCTTTAGTGGGAATACAATGGCTGAAGGTACTTCGCCCCTATTTTTCTGACTAACATTGAGCTCTTTATCATGTTTTACTTCTAAATATTTATCTACTTTCTTTTATTTTTATGTTGATGAAGGTCTTGTAGTAAGTATATGTTTAGGAGGAGCTTTTATTGGATCTCTGTTCAGTGGGTGGATTGCAGATGGTGTTGGGCGTAGAAGAAGTTTCCAGTTGTGTGCTTTACCTATGATTATCGGGGCTGGAATGAGGTATCAGCTGCCTAAGTTGCAAATTAATTCTCTCATTATTTTGTATCACATTGCATGCTTATGCTATAAAATCTGCATTCTATTTCTGCAAAGGAAGTACAAAGCTATGCTGTTTATTGTAATATATATAACATATGGTTCCTTTTCTAGAGAAGGTTATCTGGTTAAATTTATTGAGTTCCTAGCTCCTACCATCGTGGGAATTTGAAAATGTTAACAAATTGATATGCTTAATTTCTTCAGTGACAAAATGGCATGATCAATTCTCTTTTAAGTGTTTGATTGTGGTATCAAAATCCATCTAGTTATCTCTGACTTTATATTCAATGATTTGTTAAGCCTCATATGGTTACTAAGGCTGCAGGGATGAGATGACTAGGGGTTAAGACAGGAATTTAATTTGTAACTACCCTGCATCAATGGGAGGTAGGAGCAAGCAAGGTAGGAAGTGACGTGTGAAATCTGGTAAGGGAAATGATAAAAGCTGCAAGGTGGAGAAGTGTAATAGGCAATCATTCAGTAGGAATTAGGGCTGGGATAGGGCAGGGAGGATTCAGACCCTTTAAGTTCTGCAGTATTCCTATCTTTGTTTTTTAGCTTTTCAGTGTGATCAAGAGGGAGATTTCCCAGTCTAAGGATTCAGAATCCATAGTTTCTTATCCATAAAATCTGTTCTTATCATGAGGTTGTCCATCAGCTGCTTTAAATTTGGATTTTATTTTTCAATTTCTTTTGATAGACATAATTTGTATTTTGTAAATAGAACTCTGAATGAATCAGGAAAAGTTGAGAAATCACTATTACAACCCTAATAATTATTATGATAAAACAATGGAGAGCCCCTTTCTCATGCTTTCTATTTGTATTCATATTCTTAGTGCTCTGTTGCTAATTAACATTAATGTCATCCTATTTCAAAATGTTTTCTATTAAAAAACATAAGATAATGCAACAAAAGAAAGGGAGAACCAGAAAGAAGGAACATTTTCCCAATAAAACAGTAAAACTATGAACTTATTATTCACAACTTTTGCAGTGCAACAGCAAAATCCCTGTGGGGCATGCTTTTGGGAAGGTTATTTGTTGGTACTGGAATGGGACTTGGCCCACCTGTTGCAGCTCTTTATGTGGCTGAGGTATACTTGATGGTATCATCAATGTTGTTTTCTGTGCAGTACATGATCGTAATATTTTTCAATAGAGGTCTTTTCAATTAACTTAAATCCACTTGCATTTATAGGTCTCACCTCCAGCTGTGCGGGGTGCTTTTGGGGGTTTAACTCAAATAGCAACATGTCTTGGACTCATGGGTTCTCTCTTTATTGGAATCCCAGCGAAGGATATTGTGGGTTGGTATGGAATGTTAAATGGGCTTGATGAAGTTCAAGAAGTTTTTTTTTTACTGTAGCATAATAGACTAATTCAATTTTCAGTTACTTTTTTTTTCTAGCTGTATTTTTCTAAAAGGTAGTTTTTCATGTGGAAATTGTGTGGATAGGTGGAGGATTTGTTTTTGGGTATCTGTCATTCCTGCTACAATACTTGCACTTTTTATGGAGATTTGTGCAGAGTCTCCATATTGGCTATTCAAGGTTATCTACTCTCCCATGTAAACAAACAAGAGCTTCTAATTAATAATTGAAACTGGTTAGCTTAATTTCATATATTTGCTTTCAACTATTTTACATCCTTTCTGAAGGCTAATAGGTAGACTAAAATTTTTGACCCAAATCATAGCTTATAGATATTTAAGTATAAATTTGATCTTTGTTAAGATATATAAGTTTCATACTGAATATGGGTAATTAAAACTACCTTGCTTTAAGATCTCTAGTATATTTTTCTCTTTGTTTACTTTTGATTCAGAAGAGGATTTTTGAAATGGTGTTTCTTGAATGCTCCTCTGCACAATATTTTGCTGATGTGGTGCTATCAAAAGGCTCTATTGTTAGGTGACTTTTGTTCGACCATGTTGTTTCTTCTGCTTTATGAATAAAAAAGGAGATTCTCTCTTTCCATTATGACTGCTACCTCCTTTCTGGATTTCTGAGTTTCCCTCTCTCAGTGATTAATTCCCTTTTTAAAATAATAAATAACTATATCCTTCTTGATATCTATTTGTAACCTATTATTAACTTATAGTACACTACTTCTTAAAAAAAGAATACCTAGGGTCTCACCCTTCCAAACTGTATTTATTTCCTTCCTGTTATTGATTAATGTTATTTGTCTACATAGGCACTAATATTTCTTTGACTTTGTTTAGAGAGGAAGAACCATTGAAGCCGAAGCTGAATTTGAGAAGCTCTTGGGAGGGGTTCATGTGAAAGCTGCAATGACTGAACTTTCAAAGTCTGACAGAGGTGATGGGTCTGATACAGTAAAACTCTCTGAATTACTCTTTGGCTGCCATTTCAGAGGTACATATTATATTTTTTAAAATTTTATTTCAAATATTTCATGTGTGGAACAGTAGTATACCTTTTAGATGATTGCTTAATCATATCATAATTTCTAAAATTGTTTATTTTTGCAATCATATATAGTTGTGTCTTATTGTTGGTTGCTAAATTACTAAATGCTTTTTGCAGTGATGTTCATTGGATCCACACTTTTTGCATTGCAGCAGCTATCTGGCATAAATGCTGTTTTCTATTTCTCTTCAGCTGTCTTTGAAAGCTTTGGTGTACCATCTGATATTGCAAACACCTGTGTGGGAATTTGCAATTTATTGGGTATCTGCTGGCTTAACTCCTTTGTTGTTGTTTAAGTTGGTTTGTAATTGTGGTGTATTTCTCTCAACCTTGTTGTTTATGACCCTTCAGGGTCAGTTGTCGCAATGATTCTGATGGATAAACTTGGAAGGAAAGTGCTTCTCCTGGGTAGCTTTTTTGGCATGGTAAGAAAGAAATGAAAAATATAACTTTGCTGAATTAATCTCTTTTAAACTTGAATATTACTTAAACCAAATTTCATTATACATGTTAGAAAATTCTAATTAATTTGTAGGTGTCTACTATTCAATAATTGCTTTAACTATTCATATACTTGCTGCCATAAGGAATTGACATGCACATGATTTAGGAAGGCACTGTAACCATTTAGCTTCCAAAGCAATGTTTTCTGTTACCAAATTACTAAGTTCCAAACCTCCCTCCTTAGGCATGTGACATACCTACCATTTGACAAGGCCTGAAAAGTGGCTAGACAATAAACTGGAATGCTGGACAAAGAAGCCTGAATAAAAGCTCTTTCTATTATGGGAGATGGAACAATTTTCCTGATAGTCTTGAGGGATTTAGGTTAGGTGTGTTTGGTAGCCAATGCATGGGAAGGGAAAGGTTCAAAGATCATGATACAAAATGATACACACTAAGTTAGGTGTGTTTGCATGGATGAGTGGACACATGAGAAAAGTCATGATACAAAATGATGTATACAAGAAAATATTGGAGTAATATCTATAATAGAAAAGATGATTGAAAATTGTCTAAAGTGATTCAGTCATTTGCAAAAAAAACTTTTAGGGGTACTAGTAAAGAGAGTGGATTGTATGACTCTTAATTTAATAAAGAGGGATCAAGAGACCCAAAAGAATCTAAGGCAAAGTTATTAAAAGAGATTTTTTGATTAATTAGATTTCTGAAAATTTAATTTTTGACCGAACTCAATGACATTGTTGATCCATATAAGCTGACCTCATCTGGTGAGATCAGGCTTAATTGTTGGTTTGTTATATATAGGAATAGAGTGACAAAATATATACAAGAGGAGAGTATCTAAATCATGATTTCAGGACTGGAATCTAGTGCCAAAAATCTAGGATTGATTTTATGTTAATATTGCTAATAAAAAAGACAAACAATCCTAGCTTAGTAATACTAATTGGGAAAAATATACTCATAAAATAAGTATCAATAACAATCAAGTAAATTAAAGGTTAGATTGTTTATCTATAATCTCCTGCAGTTTTAGTGAAAACTGCCAAAACTAATATGCTCAACACAGACATTTTCCACCAATACTTAATCCACTTGGTAGTTTTCACTTTTTGCAAGCTCACCAAGTGTGGCGTACGCAATCTCCCATCTAAAGTTTTCCTACAATCATCGGGAAAGAATTCAAGCCATTTGATAGTAGGTAGTAGGTGCTTATCTGTGATGCTGTTTAAGGGTTGAATTTCTTACCAGTTATTGCATTTTTTACTAATTTTCATTAATGTGGATTATATTATCTGATCTCTTTATGCATTTTCTTGTTTAGGCATTAGCAATGGGTCTACAAGTCCTTGCTGCAAGTTATTTTGTATCAGGATTGGGAGCAATGTATTTATCTGTTGGTGGCATGTTGCTGTAAGTGGCCAGAAGCTTCAACTTGCATTTCTTGGGAGGGGGGTTGGGGGTCAGACACTCTTCTAATATTGCTATTCAGTCAATGGTTTTCAGAAATTCATAACTTGTGCATACCTAATTTGTCTATGCATCAGATGTAGTATCAAGTGTTTATATTAGCAAAGTGGACATCCATTCCAATCATTTTAGCAGCAGAATCACAGGGAAATAAATCTAACATGGACTGCTGCTTAGATTGTTGGATATGGTGCTTTTGAATCTGAAACACCTTGATTCCTTAATTTGCACTCCCAAGTTACTTAACAGATTTTTCTCAATTAACTTGCCAAATTACCATGATATGTGTTGCTAAATGTGAAATGGACAACACAGGTTTGTGCTATCATTTGCTTTCGGTGCTGGTCCAGTTCCTTGTCTCCTCATGTCTGAAATTCTACCTGGCAAGATCAGAGCCAAGGCAATGGCAATTTGCCTGGCTGTGCATTGGGTAATTGTCTTTGCATGCATTCATCATTTCATCTTTAATACTTCCTTACGTCATTCTGTTTCCTGTTCTTAACTTTCTATAGTATTTAACTCGTTTGGGCATTCTTATGAACTTGAAAACTTCTCAAATCTTTGTCCTTATTGTGTTGCCATATTTAACACAAATAGTGCTGATAAATATTTTATGTTCACATTTTAAAATCAAGTTTTGTTTAAATATTTGAATATATTCTAGTAAGGTTCCTTTAGCTCTCTGATTTAACCTCAGTTGAGAGATGATTGATAACTTGACATGGTATCCGAATCTGATTATTAAGGAAATTATTGATTTGAAAATTCTTGATAACCGGTGCTTAAACAAGACTGCAAGCATAGTTGGCTATGATTGTTGGTTTATTACGCTTGAAATTTGTGCTTTATAACATTTTGGGATGCTCTTACTAACTATATTGCGCATGTTGAAGGAAGTTTTCGCCTTTCAGATTATCAGTGTCTTTTAGTTTGGTTCTTTTCTTGTTTACGCCCAGCCCATTCCTTCTCAAATGTTATCTAGTTCTCTGAATTTGTAAACATTCTGTAACAGGTGATAAACTTCTTCGTGGGTCTATTCTTTTTGCGCATGCTGGAGCTAATTGGGCCCCAACTTCTGTATAGTGCTTTTGGTTCCTTTTGTTTGACGGCGGTGATTTTTGTGAAGAAATTTGTTCTGGAAACAAAAGGGAAGTCACTCCAGGAAATTGAAATTGCGCTTCTTTCTCAAGAAACAACCCAAATGAACTAAAGTGGCCGTACGGTTAAGGTATAGGCATATATTCATTTGTTGAAAGAGTTGTGGAAACATTTTCATGTAAAAAGTATAAGGAAAGATCTTCTTTCACATACTATTCACTATATATATATATATATATACACACACACACACATAAAGTGAATAAGTCCCGGTCTGGGTTCTCAAAAGTTTCTAGCATCCTTTCCATGCCTTTATCCCGTTTCCTTCCCTTTCGTAGAGCCTAGTATGTGTTTCTCTTCAAACAAAAATTTATTGAAAGCTATAAAAGTAGTAAAGAAAATCATTAAATTAAAAGTGAGAGTCACATTATTTTTTTATTTTTAAATAAATTTGTCAAATAATTAAATATATGTTTTAAAGAATGTGTTAGAGAATATTTTTTCTCAAAAGAAAAAAAAAAGTTTTTAACATCCATTATTTCTGTTTGAATTTTTGTCATCACTTGTATGCTTAAACTTGAGCAATTGAATTCTAGAAATAATGGCTGAACAAAATATACAATTCAAACTATTTTTATAGGTATTATGATTGTATTAATCGACCCGTATTTCTTTATGTTACTGATTTGCAGGGAAATTTGAGCTTCGTTTACCTGCGGTCTAGTTTTCTGAGCATTTGATAATCTCTTGCTATAGTTTGAGTCTTTTTTCGAATGCTCACTGAAAGGCATTTGTAAATTTTAGAGTTTTATTTTTTACACAAAATTGGTGAGCAAATTCTGGGCATTGATACTTGTGGGAAATGTAATTGCATTTACATAATTGATATCACAGTTTTGACTGCATATGAGTTGTTTTGATAAAAGAAAATCAACCTAATCATATTATTGTAAGAATAGCATGGTTTACGTCTAACTGGAAAAACTGAATTAAACCAAATTATCTATCGATCAGATTTGTTCGGTTGGGTTCAATTATTTTTTATCTAAATTGTAAAGGAAATACCAGATTCAGTTCATAAAAGAAGATCTAATTTGGTCTTTTAAGAAGATAAAATCATCAAATAGTCTTTTATGATTATAGAGGTGGAACACTAGTTCTCTAGATATATTTTTTTCTTTATTTTTAGTATATGACTAGTCCTTAAAAAAAATATCGATTACTCTAAAAAAATTATTAATGGTTTAAATAAAAAATTATTAATGACTCAAATTGGTCTTTAAAAATATTAATTTTAATGGATGAAAAATACTAAACTGAAAATTTTAAAGAATTGTTTAGTGATTATATCTTTTCTAATAATCACATTAGGTTGTTTAAACTTTTTAGTGATTATTTATTTTCTAATATAGGGAGAGAGAGAGAGAGAGAGGGAGAGAAAAAAAAAAGAGACCAGTAAAATGCAGCACCGCATGAAACAAAAAAAAAAAAACTTCGAAATGTAATAACATGATAAAACTGAGGGTATGCGAGTAATTAGATCAGAATAAATGAGTTTTTTTTATTTTCTGGATTATATATATATATATATAAATGAGTTTTTTTTATTTTCTGGATTATATATATATATATATATAATTTTATTTTCATAGGAGACAATTTTACTATAAGTCATAAATGTTTATATTATAACGAGATTAATTTTTTTTATAAGTAAAATTTGAATTTGAAACTTTAATCAAAGAAAAAAGAACAGTTTTTATTGTCTTGCTTTAAAACCAATTACGGTTTGGAAAAGAAAAATGGTCATCCTTTGTTTTTACTCAATGAAAAACAATTAGGTTTGGTTTAAAGTAGTAAGTATTCGTGTATATATA
Organism: Abrus precatorius; assembly: GCF_003935025.1. NCBI lineage: Eukaryota > Viridiplantae > Streptophyta > Magnoliopsida > Fabales > Fabaceae > Abrus > Abrus precatorius. The sequence goes on along the minus strand of NW_020874351.1, from coordinate 175,966 downwards.
TATATATATATATATATATATATATATATATATATAAATATTTTTAGAAAACCAAATATCTTAAAATTATAATAAAAAAACATCATTAATTTAAATAAGTAAAACTTATAACCAATTTAAATTTGAGAAGATAATACTAAATAAAAAAAAAACAACTTCAAAATATCAGAATATGAAATTAGAGATGAAAGAAATATAATAAAAAAACAAATGAAATTTGATAGGTGAAAAATAAATTTGAATATATAAGGAAAATTTAAAAACATTTTACATTTTTTTAGTTTATAAGATGAAAAATGTAAAGTAATGATGAATTAAATGTAGAAAGAATAAAATATAATATGTTCACATATTCAAGAACGAGAATTCAAATTTAGAAGATAAATATGGATAATTTATTATTTCCATCATCAAATAGAAGTTTAAAAAATGATAATAATTATATGATTTTAAAATCATTTTATAAAGTTGCATTTATCTAAAATAATAGAACTTGAAAAATTTATTTTAATATTTTTTATTAATTAACTTATAAAAAATATAAAGCAGATTATTTTTTAAAACTTACATAACCAATAATTTTTTTATATGTAAATCCAAGAATTCTGACAAAAACAAAAAGTGTCATTAATTGGTTTTTTATGGGCCATTATTAGTGATTTTGTATGATATCGATTGAGTCAATGGATCGGGCTCCCTAAGATACGTTGGGCCTTCGTTTCTTGGTTTTGTACACCGGAAACGCCACAACATAATCAGACTCGAAGCTTCGAATTGAAGGCGAAGAAAGAAGGATCACAGACTTTTCATCAAATTTTGCTGTGAGTTTCTACTTTAAACCCATTTCATGTATACGATATTTCCGATAAATTAATCTATTAAATTAATTTTTGCTTTGAATTTTGGAGAAATGTTTTCTCTACTGAAATCTGTGTTCGACAAACTGAATTTCGTTTTTGCCATGCAGCTGTTTGATGAAATATTTGACTGAAAGCAGAGTTCCATAATTATCACTTCCGCACACTAATTTTTTTTTCTTGTTTTTTTGGTTTTTTTTTTCCCATTTAAGAAGGCGTTTAAAAGACCATTTATGAAACTTATTTGAACTTATAGAAATAGCTAATAATTTCAGTTTCTTTTGATGTGTTCTTTTTTTAGGCAAGTTTGTTAAAATAAGCTGTTCTTAAATTATTGCAATGGTGAAATTTATCAAAATAAACTTTTTTTATTTAATTTTTAGTAAGTTTTTAATGCTAGTTGTTTGGGTAGGTCTGAATGGCAAGTGAGGATGATGCAGTGAAGAAGGCACTGATAGTGGATGCTCGGGCAAGAAACATCAGTCACAATGTGAGGTGCACAGAATGTGGCAGTCAATCCATTGAAGATTCTCAAGCAGACATTGCAATTTTGCTTAGGAAGGTAATTGGGATTTTGTTTATTTATTTTGGGTTTCAATCAACTACTTGTTTGGAACTTCAACTGGCTTCTAAACTTGAAATAGTTTGGAAAAGGGAATTGAAATTTCAGGACTGAGACGAATTTGTGTATAAGGGTGATCCTAAATATGCAGTATTCTTTTTTAGTTACTCATATAGTTTATATTTGTTCATGGTTATGTTAGCTTTCTGTCAAATTAAATGGCTGTCACAATTTCTTTCCTGCAACACCACGGGAGAAAGATGCTACATAATATAGAATTTAGTTTTTGCCCAAATTCAATGGCATCCTGTGATCTATATAGCTGATTTCACCTATTGGAATAAGACTTAGTTGTTGTCTAATGCCAAGGGAGGAAGAAAAGAAAATTGCCTGTCCCTTTAATGCCTGTTGGTGGTTTTATTGGATACACAGTTCGTAAAGCTTCGCTGGCTTAAATTATAGCCTTTTATTTTTTGTTCCGATCATTCTCATTGATTTGAATGTCTGTCTTAGTGAAACACCGAAAGATTCAACAGAATATGCCAGGCTTGTGGGGGAATTCCAGGTCATATAACTGATTTTCATGTATTTGTAATACAATAATTTTTTTGTAAGATTTTGAAGTTGAATGCGTATTAATGCTCATAATTTATTTAATAGTAATGCTTGTTAGTAGCAGTGTATGAAAGTAAGCTATTGTGCCATCATGCAAATCCTAATCACTTGTACTATTTGCCAGTTAATTCGTGATGAAATTCGGGCTGGAAAGACTGACAAAGAGATCTACAAAAAGCTTGAGGATGATTTTGGAGAGACTGTACTCTATACGCCTAAATTTGATATGCAGACAGCAGCTTTGTGGCTATCACCGGTAAAAAAAATTTCTTCAGGATTGAAAGCACTTGAGTTCATGATTTTTTAGTGCAGTTTAGTTTGTGCTGATTCCAGAAACATGTTTTTTCAAATAGCTCCTAGTTGCAGGTGCAGCTGCAGGAGTATGGGCATACAAGAAGCATAAGCAAAAGACTAATGTCCATATCATGGCTTTGAACCTTGTAAGAGGTGTTCCATTGACCCCAACAGAGAAGGAAACAATGCTTGACATTCTTACTCCACCTCCTTCACAGGGAGCTAGGACTTCCTTCTGGTGGAGGAGATGGCAAGGTCAATGATCACTTGAAGAGAACTTTCAATATTGTACATGTTTGTGACTGTAAGCTAAGTTTCATTTTGATGTTCATCCACAAATTTTCAAGTCTATCGATTTTAATTTTATTTGTCAACGCCGAAGCTTGGTACAGATATACATGCCAATAATGAGTTGACTTTCATTATTTTATAATACCAGTTTCATTACTTATTTTCCAAATCAATCCTTCAAGTCTACTATACTCCAGTCTCCACATCCAGGATTTTTGGCATTATGATATATTCCTAGACCAATATATGATGACGTCTTTCAAAAGATTTTCCTTTCTCCCTTTTTAAAGTTATCTTTTTGGTTGTTGAATTTACTTCAAGATATATATATATATATATATATATATATATATATATATATATATATATATATTTTCCCCCCTTTAATAAACAAATTTTAGCAATCATATTAAGCTGTTGAATTTCGGTGATCTTATTTTTCCACACGATTTCTTAAGAATATGATTTGACAGATAACACTGAACTGGGTCGTGATATATCAACTTGCCTTCCAACATGAGATGATGAGATAATTGGAGATCGAGTAAAATCTCATATGAATCGAATACTTTATGTCTTAAGATTTAAATTTTTTTAATTTTGTAAAATGCTGTTTATTTTAATTTTTTATTCTATTGGTTATTATTTTGTGTTAAAAAAAGATTAAAGTGATTCTTATTTTACAAAATAAGGTAGTAACAAAAAGGTTTAAAAATATAACAGCTGATCTGACTGATTTAATTTCGAAAAATGATGAGTCTTCATAGTATTCTCCACGATAATAACACTTGTATATGACTCCCTTGTGACGTGGTGGATATGCATTGAAACAACATTGGGACGCCATTTCTTTTGGGGTCAGACATTTTGCGACTCTTCGAGTAGTTTGGAAGCTAGAGTGCCAGACACAGATCCAATATTTAAGAATAGATATCAATTATAAATCCTTTTCTTATCGTAGATTTGCGTGATGGATTATGAACTTTAAAGTCATTAACTTACAAAACGTGATTAATCAAATACAAAATACCCCTTCAGCTTTCTTACACGAAACCATTTGAAAAGGTTTAGGATAATGAATTCTCTGACATTAATATTTTATACATACCAATAAGATCATATAAAAATAACAACGATACAGAATAATACTGAATAAGCGAAACTAGTCAAACTTCAAGAAAATTCTATTCAAAAGTGCTCTCGACATAACTGCGAAGACCAATCTTACGTGTCAAACCAAACTTAAGTGTGACCCACCATTTATTTTAATCATCCTTTATAGGCTCGTTTCCGATTAGACTCATCCATGATGAAGTAATCGCTAATCATACCTCTTGGTTCACGCTCTTTCTAATAAATATATTTTTAAAATATACACAATAACATTTTATACATAATAAGTTTTATTAAAAATTATAAAATATAAAGCAATAATAACATTAAATATTATAAATTTTAAATAACAATTTTATTATCTTTTAATGTTTTAGCCACACATCCCTTTTCCAAACCTGTCGACAATTCTCTCTACCTGTGTATATATACGATGGAACGTGCCTATAATTGTACTAATACACACATATACACAAAATATCCATCTTTACAGTGACATACCTACAAGCTGTGCTGGTAAATTGTGACACGCAACGCAATCACATTCACATCAAATATCAATCGCTCTTTCTCTTCCTCCTTCTGAATCGTCCTTTATATATATAATTGAAGAATCAGAAGGGAAGCTCGGAACAGTTTAGGAATTGAATAAGCTATAGAATAGTATAAAGGAAGGGTCCAAAACGCCCATCGAAACGCTCATTTTGACTGAAGAAGACGACAAATTACAGAGACAGTTCCACCTAACTCTACCGCTCAATTAGTAATTCATTTCATTTCTGCCACCTAAATGAGTCGCTCATTCAAAGCTTTCAACAAACACTTCTCTCTCCCTTTCCATAAACCACGCACTCTCTCTTCATATGCTTTCATCCCTTCCTCTTCTCTCCCCAATCTCACTGCGTACCGCACTTTCTCCTCCTCTCACTTTCGTTCACTCTCCTGTGAGTACTTTCTCTTCTTCCCTCATCTCTCTCTCTCTCTCTCTCATTGGTTGCTTATGATCAATATAATCTTTTTTTTTTTTTTTCCTTTTCAACGTGCTTTTTGGGAGTACTTTTTCATGGGGTCACTGATTTTTACTTTTTTTTTTCCACTGGGTTATCGGGGTTATGACAAAAAGTTATGTCTTGAGGTTGAATATGACAGTATGTTGTTGTTGGGGTGTCTCGCTGCTGCATGCAGGAGTAACGGGTGTGATGGATTTCATAAGGTGGAGATCGTTTTTATGTCTAACAAATCCATTTATTAATGTTGTTGTCTGTTTCTTATTTTTATACAGCATCTCCAGCTGCTTCATTAATGGAGGTGGTCAAAGCAATTGCTAAGCAAGAACCTGCAGCTCCTGACAGTGTTGCTATCAGAGCTGATCAGAAGAGCTATAGTTACAAGCAGCTCATCTCATCGGCACAGAAGATTTCTGATCTCTTGCGTGGCAATGATGTGAAATCAGTGAGTTGCAGATTAAAATTCCCCTACTATTGTTATTGCTAGATGAAATGCTATATAACTATTAGTCAGAAGACTTCTATAAAAAGAGTTATGCTATTCTTATATATATATATATATAACAAGAAAATAACTAACATTGCAGCAAGGCTGCCCAATCTTTCTGCATATCAAAGATAGCAAGTAACAACTGTGTTGAAAAAAGCAGGGGTAAAAGTCTCGAAACATTTCCATTATATACTTAAGAACAAAGAATCACCCATGCTTAAAATTATTCTAGTCCAATCATCTGCTTAGAATTGAAGAGTAATAGAATTATTAGTCATTTGCTTGGAATTCATGCTTAGTACTGCATTCATGTATGTGTTTAAAATAATCATTTCGTAAGCTCTTTGTGCTATCACTATTCAGGGAAGTCTTGGTGGACCTCGAATAGGAATTGTAGCCAAACCCTCTGTTGAATTTGTTGCCGGAATACTTGGGATTTGGCTTAGTGGAGGTGTTGCTGTTCCACTTGCAACCAGCTATCCAGAAGTAGAGCTTTTGTATGTGATTAATAATTCGGTATGCTTTGTAATTCCTTTTCTTGTGTTTGTTTAACATTTAAATGGCTTGTGAACTTTATGAAGTCAGGATCTCCTTAATTAGCATTTGATATTGTCTTGATTTCTTTTATTTGAACTTTTAAATAGCTGATTTATCTGTTGATGTTTGCCTTAGTGAAAATACATGGTTGAAAGATGCTAAGTAAGAAAAATTAAATATTATAAATTACATTTTATTGGCTGTTTGGTTCAGATATGAAGAAGCTATTATATGAGGGATTCTGCGGTCCACTTGGCCCTAACAAAATAATCCAAATTGCTTTGGTTTAGTTTCTGTGCTTTTGTTGTCTGTCATTATTATGTCCCACTGGCTGCTTTTGCAATTATGTCTATTCTCCAGGGACTAAATTCTTATATTACATGGATTGGTAAATTTCAATATGATTAATGTGATACAGATTGAGTGTAATGTATCTAAGGGAAAAAAAATTGTTTGTGTTAACTAACAAATTAGTTGAACCAGTTATTTATTCTATATTACCGTTGAGCTCTATTTCTGCTTTTGTGGATTAAAATCTTAATAGAAGTTTGATAATAATTTGGCTGTAGGATGTATCTGCAATACTGAGTACTGAAGATCATAGTGAATTAATGCAAAGCATTGCCGATAAAAGCTCTTCTCAGTTTTTTCATCTTCCACCTGTTAAGTCTTCAGAGAAAAGCAGGGATGAACACTTTCAGAATGGGGAAATTGATGCAGACAGAATTTTCCTGGATGACATTGGAAGATCAAGTAAGAAAATAATCGTTTCAGCTTTTAAAATGGATAGAGTAGAATCTTTTGGAAGCAATTTGCTGACAGTTCTTTCTTTGTTTTTCATATCCATTGCATAGGTGAAGATCCAGCACTGATTTTGTACACTAGTGGAACTACAGGTAAACCCAAGGGAGTTGTTCATACACATAGAAGCATCATTTCCCAGGTATGCTCTATGATTTATCTCTAGTTACATTTAGTAATTTGAATTGACAGTTTAATCTACTAAAATAAAATCCTCTTCCTGAACACTGATTCTATAATTGTGCAAATTATTTTGGTGTGATTATCAAATTCTTACATGAACTACTGTTGATGATTTAATTTTATTCACAATGCAATTTTTTCCATGTTGACTTGAGCATGTCAATCCTTTCCTATTATTTTATAATTTTTCAAAAATTTATTTTTCAATTTTGTTTTGATTTTAGGTCCAAACCTTGACAAAAGCGTGGGAGTACACATCTTCTGACCAGTTTCTGCATTGTCTACCACTGCATCATATCCATTAAAGTTTTTTGTGTTCACATTATTCTATATTGGTTAGATAAAATATATTATTATATTCATCTTTAGTATATTTGCTGAAAATGTGATTTGGAATATCTTTATTATGTCAATCTTTAACATATATGATATACATGTTCATGGGCTTTTCAACGGTTTAATGGCCCCTCTCTATGCTGGTTCCACGGTAATATACTCTCTTCATTTCTGCTTCCAAAGAAAAGAAAAAACTAGGAAGAATAGAAACTCTTGTTTTTGTTCAAGTGACCTTTAAATAGGCAGTATCCATCTAAAATAAATATATTTTATTTTTACTGCTAAGAATCTAATTGTATTGTTGAAGGTTGAGTTTTTGCCAAAATTTAGTGTGAGGGGAGTTTGGCAGAGATGGCGTGAGTCATATCCAACTGCAGGATCTAACGCCGATGATGCTATAACTGTGTTCACTGGAGTAAGTATAATTTTTATTAGCATTGTGCCAATATATTATATTGTTCATTCTCACAGTACCTTGGTTTGTGTATATAATTTAAGCTTGGCCATAAATAATTATGATTGCTGCTATAATCACACTTAGACTGCATTTGTAGGCCATATGATGGTTTTTTTTGTGATGCACTTATGTCTAATTATTAAGTTGCACAGTTTGTATCTTTAAAATCAATGTGTATACTATTTGCTATCGACAATGGTTGCTACAACTGGAAAACTTGTCTTGGGTGACCTAATTATGATTAAATCCTTTTTTAATTGAAGGTTCCAACTATCTATGCCCGATTGATACAAGGTTATCATGCAATGGATCCTGAGCTACAAGCTGCTTCAGCATCTGCTGCAGGGAACCTGCGTCTTATGGTAAGAGAATAAGGCACTGTGACATGCATCAACATTTATATCTCTTAAAAGAAGATAAATGGATAATTCTTTGAATTTTAAAAGAATAAAGGATTGTCAATGAATTTTTAATTTAATTAAATTGATATGTAATTCAATGGTGTGGTAATTTATCATGCATAGACACACTACAATTGATGTTGTATGTTCTCCTACATTGGTGCTGATTTCTGACTGCTAATTCAGCGTCAGAAATCTGATATATTTGTTATCATTCAGATGTGTGGATCATCTGCACTTCCTCAACCTGTTATGCAAGAATGGGAAGCCATCACTGGGCATCGCTTATTGGAACGATATGGCATGACTGAAGTAAGTGCACTTTAGTTAAGTCCTTCAAATTTGCAGGGAATTGTGGCATATATTACTACTTTTCTCATTAATTTATAATAATTTTTATATGAATCTTACATTTGATGTTAATGCCTCTAGTTTGTCATGGCAATGTCAAATCCATTGAGAGGTGAGCGCAAGGCAGGAACTGTTGGCAAACCATTTCCTGGTGTTCAGGTTAGTTGAGCATGCACTTTCCCATTTGCCAATGACCATAGAATATGGGCTTTCTGAACTCTCATTGCTCTGTTGCTTAATCTGTTTACATGATCACATATCCTAAACAACAGTGTTGGGATTTTAGAAAATATGGTCGGGGGTTCTGGGCACAAGTTTCAATTTCAGGTTAAGGAAACCAAATTTATTAATCTAACAACACTCAATTTAATAATATATGACTGAAGCTTGAAGGATATGTGTGAAAGTTGTTTACTTTGGAATACTATGAGACAGATGCTTTACCGGAACCTGGACGCAGGAGTTACCTCTAGTGTTTTTTATGCTCAATATGAAAGATAATATCGTGTGGAATTTTAAGGTTGACACTTCTATGTGCGTGACAGGTCAAGATTATTGCCGATGAGGAGAGTGGAAATGATAATACTGGAGGGGGTGAGCTTTGCATCAAAAGCCCTTCATTGTTTAAAGAATATTGGAAACTTCCTGAGGTAGTTTCAGAATGTTAAGTTCTATTTAATGATTCTGAACTCATCATTTAATATTGATGTATAATGCATTACATGGTTATGTGTACCATGATACAATACCCTATTTCCCTGTTATGCACCACCACTATCCCAAGACTGCCATCTTGTTATCTGAGAAGCAGTTATTTGAGCAACAGTAGTTCCTAGAAACTAGAGATGGATCAGAGTAAAAGGAATAGAATATTATTTCTGTTACTGAAAGTTCAAGATTCTGAAGATAGAGGATGGTCACAGAAATTTAAAATCTACTTCTGAGAAATTTTATTATTTCCCTGCAGGTAACAAAGGAATCTTTTACTGATGATGGATTCTTTAAGACTGGAGATGCAGTTACGACAGATGAAGATGGATATTACATTATTCTAGGACGTAAGGAAATTTATATTTCTCTATGCATGCTGTCGTATGCATGTTGTCGTATGAAACAAAATTATCTGAAAAGGTTGCTTAATGTGTTACAGCTGTTTTGTTTTGCCTAATTTTTCTTTACTATCTTCATTGGTAACAAATTTGGATGTGCATGAGAAGTCAATTGTTCCATCTTGATTGACTAAGGATCAATTTGGATAAATTTCTCAATAAGTACTTGTAAGAGTAAAAAATTAAGTTGTAAAATAAATCAAATAAATTGTTTCTAACTTATGAGATAAATTTTATTAATTTTTTATACTGATTTTTTTTTTCTCTCATAAAATTCTCTTAAGAGTTTACTTAAATTGAGCCTAGGTCTAAATGTAAAGCCCTACAACTGAGCTTATCATCTGAGGAGTAAAAGTTACTTTGTGATGGAAATAAAACCAAGTAATAATGTGTATATCTCTACTTGTGTATCAGGTACTAATGCTGATATAATAAAGGCTGGTGGCTATAAGCTGTCTGCATTAGAAATTGAATCAGTTATAATAGAGGCAAGTGGCTACCGATTTCTCGTCATAGTTGTTATACGGTTGCATGCTTGCTTATTTATTTAATTCACTTACGAAGCTGAATATAAGGAATAATAGTATGATATTCACAATCAAAACCTTTTTGCAGCATCCAACTGTCTCAGAATGTTGTGTTTTGGGCTTACCAGACAAAGACTATGGAGAGATTGTTGGTGCAATCATTGTGCCAAAGCCTGATGTCAAACGAAAGCGAGATGAAGAGTCAAAGCCTGCTCTAAGCCTAGAAGAGTTATCCACCTGGGCCAAGGACAAAATTGCACCTTACAAGGTAACATTTACACTGATTGGCTCTAATACTTGAACAACTGATGAGTGCTCACTCTTGGAGAAAGTTCATCAACGTCATATTTTGGGCCTTTGATGAAATCCATGTAATTTTCTTTTGATAATTTTTTTATTCCTTAATAATTAATCTCATGGTAAATAGTATTTATAAGAATTTGATTTTTGATCAGACTTAGTGATATGGTAGTATTGTGTAATTTATGTAGCTAACCTCACTTGGTAGGATAAGATTTTGTTGACGATGTTGTTTGTTGTTAATTTGTTTTTTTTTTTTTTGGTTAGATTCCAACTCAACTAATGTTGTGGGACTCACTCCCTCGCAATGCCATGGGGAAGGTAATTTACTTTTGCTTGTACCGCTTCCTAATAATAGACATCATTTCCTTTTTCTCCCTGAATTATTCTTTATGAAGGGAAGTTAATTATTATTTTCCTGTGAAATTTCAGATAAATAAAAAAGAGCTGAAGAAGCTGCTTGTTTCAGCACAGTGAACTCCATTTGAGTATTATTCACTGGACAAAGTTATTTAAGACGGTGGCAATCTCCACCAATTATTTAAAGCTTATTGTTAGGGGGTAAAGGCAGAGAATATAGCACAACTTTAGCTTTTTAACTTCCATGAGGAGGGTTGAATGTATTTAATGAAAATATTTATTATTTTAAAAATGAAAACAAAATATTTACATTCTTTTAATAATTAAAAATATTGAATGATGTGTAATAAAACCATTCATATTTTTTTTTCATGACAAGTTCTGTAGGTAAACCGAGGAAATATAATGTCAATACTATGAATTTACGAGCAATCGGATATTATTTGCGTCATGCTAGCATAGACAGTGATTGACTGAATTTTACGTGAGATATATTCAATAGTGAAATGTTTTTGAAAAGACTTTGTCAGAAGTAAAGTTTATTACACGCCTATAAAGGATTAGCTTTTTATTGTTGGTTGAAGAATCTGAGCACTCAAAACGAAAAGGAGCAAGGTATACGTTATTTGGATTAATAACAATGCTATGATTGAAACCAAAAGCTTCCACCATAAACAACTACCTTGGCAAATATGTTTGCATAATGCATGTAGTCCTGTTTCGAGTAATTTGCGCATAACCCAAACATATCATCTGACCCTTGCATTCTTGGGCATTTTCTTTTGAAGCTACTAAATTAAAATAACAATTTATCCTCATTTTATACTAACATCGTTATATTATAGTTTCGGGCTGGTTTTGTTCCTAATTTTTCTATTTGCTCAGTTCTTTCTATTTTCTATGGGCGCTGGTGGTGGTTGTGGTGGTGCGGCAATGAGTCAGCGGCGTGTCAAATTTCACGTATTTAGTCTGATCTTATTGTTGGTTTTGGTCTCTTGTTCTTGATCGTGTTCTTAGTCTTGCTCTTGTCTTGTTCTTTTTCTGGGTCTTAGTCCTGTTCTTGTTTTCTTAGTCTTGGTCTTGTTCTTTTGTTCTTGTTCTTGGTATTGCTGGTCTTGTTCTTATTCTTGTGTTCTCTGTGCGTCATAGTCCTAATCTTGTTATCGTTCTGGTTATGCGTCCTGGGTCTTGGTCTTGTGTTCTTGTTCTTGCTCTTGTTTTCTCGTTCTTTGGTCTTGTTTAGAAATTACACCGCTAAAATTAATAATCTTGGTCTTGGTCTTGCTTTCATTTGTGTTCTTGTTCTTGATCTTGTTTTCCTTTCATTCGTGTTCTTGTTCTTTTTCTTGGTCTTATTTTCTTGTTCTTGGTCTCGTTTTCTTGTTCTTTGATCTTGATCTTCTCTGTTTATGTACTCTTATCATTTGTCTATACATCTGCTATTTCTACTCTTGGGTGACTCTGCAATTGATGAAGGTCAGTGCTTTTTCTGCAATTTGTCCGGGTACGGCACCCTGGTTACCGTCTTCTAGATACTGGAGACAGTGACACTGAGACAATAATGACAGAGATATTAGTGTTCCTTTTTTTTGTTTTTACAAGTTTATCTTCTATGTCTTTGGAGCTGAGACACTAGTGCCTTTTTTAGGAAGTACATTGGTGTTTTTTAAAGTTGTGTCCCGTGTCTTTTGTGTTTCTGTTTCTCTACTGAGAAACTAGCCGGACATGATACGCCTATTTCCGTGTCTGCCAAATTACAGTTTCTTGGGTACAAAACATTTGAACAAAGACTAGTGCACTCACTCAAAACCATTTGCAACAATCACTAATGCAAGAACACAGCAACTCAATTGAATCATTGAAGCACTTAATGGGAATCCAGGTACCCCGGTGTTCCAACAACAAAGGTGGACAAATGCGTGCCCTAATCAGTGGGAATGCTTTTTGATAGGCCAAAATCACCCATTTGTTATTCTATCTTCGCATTTAATAAAATATTTGTACTTTTCTCATCTTTATGGATTATAGGTGGCTTATAAGTTACAACCCTTATGCAGGTATTCCAGTCCTGACATCAAATTTTTAACATAAATAGATAGGAAAAATCAAGGGATTGATGGAGAAATTTAGTTTCCTTGCCAACAATGGGCTGCAAGGGATTGATGGAGAAATTTAGTTTCCTTGCCAACAATGGGCTGCATCCAGTGCCATGGCAATAACTTTGTGTTGTTGTTTTTTCTGTACAATCAAATCAATATTTAGTGCTTTTTAGGTAATTTGACTGAATCTCTTTAAAAAAGAATAAGGTTGTGAACATTACTGCCTAAAAGAAGTTCATCCAGATTTCCATTTGCCATATATTCTTATAAATAAGTCCTATATTGGTTTCCTCATTGCAATACCCAATAGGAAAAATCAGTTTTCTGTGATGAACTCCCATCAGAAGTTTAACATTCAAAGGTCACTTTTATGTCAAGACAACAACTTTGGTTTAGTTCAGATAGAAACTCTTGTGTAAGTAATGACCACCTGCCTCTGCCAGAAATTGATCATATTGATGATGGAGAAAGCACCTTGACAGCCACTTGAGTGTCATCAATAACTCCAGATAAACCTTTCCAAATTCAGCTCTACCTAGAATTCTATTAAATTTGTTGGTGATTTAACATGATCATTAAATCCATATTGCTGCATATGCTAATTTTGTAGAAAAGGTAGCATAGGAGAATAAAGTCAGAGCAATAATTGCGTTTTACTATCACATATTTTTTTCTAGCTATCTGAAAGGGGTATATAGAGGGAAGAGAAAAAAATAGTGAGAGAATATTCTTAATTCATTTTTGCATACCTCGATATATATTATGAGTGCCTTATATGCACTATAACAGAAAAAGTAATAACGTAAAAGAAAATTCTGTATTATTAAATTTCATACAAAATAACAGAATTGATCCTATTATCAGAGGTGGCTTTACACATGAGGTGGTTCTACACATGGCTAATAACGAATGTAATCCTTTAAACGGATATGAGCTTGAATCTTTCTTTTAGATTTTTCTTCACTGATGTCAGCTATTATGCTTGAGCCAAGATTAATAGACCTTTGAGTACTTTCTTCTGAGGTAGTGGGTGTGGTATTAGGAGTAGTTATACTATTACTATCAATAATTTCTGTTGACACTTTTTACTTTCAAGTCTATGAGAAAATGATTTTGCAAAGATAAGAAATGATGAAGAAACTATAATCTTTATAATGTGAATTAAGTGCTTGCAGCATGCATATATGATGTGGAGAAAAATAATTACACTATAATTGATAGACTTTGCATATATAATAATATGATAAAGAAAAATTAAGACATAATCACTAGTATAAAATAAAATAATAATTTTGTTAGAATGCTGCATTATGTAAAGCTTGAAGCGTTTTTTATAATATTACTTTACATTAATTTGAATTTATAACTTCTAAATTTCTTTATAGTAAAAAACATCAAAATCATAAAATAAATCTATGAATAATATCTCATTTCATTTAATAAAATTATTTAAAATAATTTAGCATATAAAAGTGATAATTTTCTCAATCTACCTATCGTTTTAGTAACCAAATTTCAAATTATTGCAAGAAATTAATTTTTTATATTATTTTATAATTATTAATCAGTTTATCAATTAGTTTTATTAAACATTTTTAATTCAATTAGTCACGGTTTAGTTTTCATGTTCTTGGGCTCACTGTCGTAGTTTCACACGAGGCCGAGCCCAATTTGGGCCGTAAAAATGAGGCCCGTTGGGCTTATGTTAGGCCAGGGTCCAGTGATAGTTACTGAATTCATGTTGTTCTTCCCTGAACGTTAAAACGGTGACTGCGTTCTGTTCTTCTTCATGTTTGTGAGTGTTGGCTTTGAAAACTGAAAAGCAGAGAGAGAAATGGAGAAGATGAAGATAGAAGAGGTTCAGTCGACGACGAAGAAACAGCGTGTTGCTACTCACACTCACATTAAAGGCCTAGGTCTCGAGGTTCGTCCTCTTACTCTTCCCCTTCTGGGGTTTTATTAAGTTTTTTTTTTCTTCGTAGTTGCTGCGCCCAAATAATTGCATATTTTGAACTTCATATGCCATAGTTTTACGTTTTGTGCATGCTAGCTTGCTCATAGTAGGTATAAACCTTTTGCTTTTGCTTTTGGTGCTTCAATTTTAAGTGAACAACTGCGTTTACTTTTGTTTAAGTTATTACTATTGTTATTATTATTATCTATTGTTATTATTTGATGAATATACAGGCCAGTGGAAAAGCATTGCCTTTTGCTGCTGGATTTGTGGGACAAGCAGAGGCAAGAGAAGCATCTGGGCTTGTGGTTGATATGATACGGCAGAAGAAGATGGCTGGCCGGGCACTCCTTCTCGCCGGACCGCCTGGTACCGGCAAGACTGCATTGGCACTTGGGATAAGTCAGGAGCTTGGGACCAAGGTTTCCCTCCCAGCCAACACTCTTTCTTATATTTGAAGTTTGTTTTACTTTGTGTTGTGACCAATCTTGCTGATTCTGTTTAAATCTATACCACTCTGCAGGTTCCATTCTGCCCTATGGTTGGCTCCGAAGTATACTCGTCGGAAGTAAAGAAGACTGAGGTTCTTATGGAAAATTTTCGACGGGCTATTGGCCTGCGTATCAAGGAAAATAAGGAAGTATATGAGGGAGAGGTGAGTTCATTGAAATTCCCTTGTTAAATTAAAACTGGGATGGGATTGTGCTTTGTACATATTAGGTCCCGATGATGTTTTGCTGGTCTTGTGTAAGGTAACTGAGCTCTCTCCGGAAGAAGCCGAAAGTGTTACAGGGGGTTATGGTAAAAGTATTAGCCATGTGATAATTGGATTGAAGACGGTGAAAGGAACCAAGCAACTGAAGTTGGATCCTACCATATATGATGCCTTGATTAAGGAAAAGGTGAGCTGTTTTATTTTTCTATCATGCGAAGCTGTTTTAATTTTAAATCTATACAATATTTGTGTCAGCCAATTTGATGTTTTGATTTGGGATTTCTGCCAATGTGTAGGTAGCAGTTGGGGATGTTATATACATTGAGGCAAATAGTGGGGCTGTAAAAAGGGTGGGCCGAAGTGATGCTTTTGCTACAGAGTTTGACCTTGAAGCTGAGGAGTATGTTCCACTTCCTAAGGGTGAGGTTCACAAAAAAAAGGAGATTGTTCAGGTATTTAACTTGAAGACCAACTTTATATTTATGTAATGCCTCTAAAAATTCGCTGATTTAGCTTAGTTATTATATTTGAATCCCTAGTAATTGATCATACCTGAAATTAATATATTCTAAAACTCACTGGTTTTTTATTTTCTGAAGTCATGAAATTCCAGTTATGTGGTCTAAAACCAGAGTTGTGATTGTCAAAATTTGTTGCAATTATTAAATTGAAGCCATGCCAAAAAGGGGGATAGGGTTCACTTTAGAAATGGTTTCTGTGGTCATCTAATTTTTTTTATTCTAGATTTCAATCTAGAGGAGATAAAATTTTGGACTTATTTGTTTTCAGAATGCTCAAACTTTTTGAATTACAGTTTTAAATACAAAATAGTCAAAGGTCAATACTCTGTAAGAATGTGTTCTAGACATTGGCCATGCTATATATTTCTGATTTCTTATTGTGATTTGGATTGTTGTTGTTTTTAAAGGATGTAACTTTACATGATCTGGATGCTGCGAATGCACGGCCTCAAGGGGGGCAAGATATTCTGTCTCTTATGGGTCAGATGATGAAGCCCAGGAAAACAGAAATCACTGACAAGTTGAGACAAGAAATTAACAAGGTATTTCCGTAACAAATGATACATGTCTGTAGTTTCTTATTTAAGTAATTAAAGAGAATAATTAAGGTTCTAAAAAATGAACTTTTCTCTTAACAATTTCCTCAATTACTTTCAATTGTCCTGTTTCAGATATTCTATGCATAAATTGAAATTGATGGTTAGTAAAGTCATGCTTGTGACCAGAAAAAATCAAAAGAAAAAAGGTTAAATTATATATCTTGTCCCTTAACTTGACACACATTTTCAAATTAGTCTCTATACTTAAAAAAGTTATGTTTTAATCCCTATACAAGTGTTTTGTTACGTTTTGGTCCATGTGGTTTATGTTTTGGTCTTTGCTGTTGTAATGACGTTAACAATCGACTAATTCCTAAACTTTAGTTGTTTTTAAGTACAAAGACAAACACACAAGTTTTTTACTAATTCCTAAACATGTCAAATATAGGAATCAAATATGTATTTTAATCCATTATAATTTTAAAGAAATTGCACAATTCAAACTTAAGTATCCCAATTAGGTTTTTGTGCAACTTTTGTAGGGATCGAACACTTAACTAAGCCTATATTTTTCATATGATATATCAATTTCTATAATATTTTTGAAGAACACTTTTTTCATATAAGAAACAAAATATTTATTATATTTGATATGTGAAATTACACTATTACCTAAAATTTTAAAAGATCAACTTTATTACATGAATGAATTTGTATATTTTCTATTATGATATAAAGAAACAATTCTCATTATATTGACCCAAAATCTTGTTAGTTGGTCTTTTTACTACTTTTGTATCAAATAGATAAAAAAAAGCTTAGATATTTTTTATCTATGATAAAAGTCTATATCATATGTAGATTATTCTTAGTATTTTATTAATTATACT
Source organism: Abrus precatorius (assembly GCF_003935025.1). Classification (NCBI taxonomy): domain Eukaryota; kingdom Viridiplantae; phylum Streptophyta; class Magnoliopsida; order Fabales; family Fabaceae; genus Abrus; species Abrus precatorius. The sequence continues at coordinate 158,657 of NW_020874351.1, read as the reverse complement.
TATTATTATTTGATTAATTTATGTATTTACCAAATCAATAAGTTTTATCAATAAATATATATGATCTTATATCATGAATGACATTTGATTTAAATATATAAGTTTTTAGTATTTTTAAAATTCATGACTCTTTTATTTGGTGACTCATTTTTAATTTTTTCTAGACAAGTTCACGATTTTGTTTTTTAATTTCTAGTTAAAATATACTTTTGATCCTTATAATTAAAACTTGTTTATGAATTAGTCCCAGCACTTAAGAAAACTTATATTTTAGTCTTTGTATGACTACTTTGTTACATTTAGTCCTTGCCGTTATAACATTGTTAATACTATTAATGGCAAGGACCAAAATGTAAACGATAGAGATCAAAACGTAACAAAATGTTTATATAGATACTAAAACGTAACTTTTTGAAGTATAGGGACTATTTTGTAGACGAATGTCAATTATAGGGATTAAATATATAATTTAACTAAGAAAAAAAGGAGGCATAGTATAAAATCAACAAGGTATTTGTTTATGTTGGTGACAGGTTGTCAACCGATATATCGATGAAGGTGTGGCAGAGCTTGTCCCTGGAGTCCTATTTATTGATGAGGTGACTTTGTCATTAACTTTCTCACCTATTAATGTCATTGTCTGCAATTCTATTGCATTTAATTAATCACTTTTTAATCCTTTTTTGCAGGTTCATATGCTAGATATGGAGTGTTTTTCATATCTGAATCGTGCTTTAGAGAGCTCCCTATCTCCAATTGTAATCTTTGCTACAAATAGAGGAATATGCAATGTAAGGTATGATTAAACTAACGTTGCTCTACTCTTATAGAAGTTTTGGTCCAGTGGTAAATTTGGAGAAGACAAAATGCAATGTGATAGTTGGTCACTAGTCATTCTTGGTGCATTGTTAGTTGGTCACTAGTTATCTCCTTTTTAACTCTGTCATATGACTTTGGTGCATGTTGATGTTTAGGGTTTATCATTCATACATCAATGTAAAATTGAAATCAATGGTCATATTGATTACTTGTTAGATTGATATAGTTTCATTCATTACTTCACCATGCTTAAAATTGTGTTATTGCCTGCTTTTTATACAGGGGAACTGATATGACCAGTCCTCATGGCATACCTGTTGACCTGTTGGATCGGTTGGTGATCATCCGAACGCAAACCTATGGTCCTGCTGAAATGATACAGGTAAATGGTCTTCATCTTTCTTTTGAATAGCCTTTCAATATGTAAATTGTTATGTATTTGGATAAGCAAATGCATGGTTCTTACCTGTGGGACAGATTCTAGCAATCCGTGCTCAAGTAGAGGAACTGGTTGTGGATGAGGACAGTTTAGCTTACCTTGGGGAGATTGGACAACGGACATCATTAAGGTCTGCATTCTAGATTGGCTATTCTCCTATGTTCTTATTTCTTATGTACGTATACTTGTTGCTTATCAGGCATGCCGTTCAGCTGTTATCACCTGCCAGCATTGTTGCAAAAATGAATGGCCGAGATAACATCTGCAAGGTAATTATGAACTTGGACCATTTGATGTTAAGCACTTTGAAATAATTTGTTTACTACATACCTATCTTCAACTAAACAAGTTATTATTATTGTCAAATTTATAGGCGGATCTTGAGGAAGTTTGTTCGCTATATTTGGATGCCAAATCTTCAGCCAGGTTACTTCAAGAGCAGCAGGAAAAATACATCTCATAATTCTGTTTTCAAACCGTTGCCTGGTGGTTGGGTTTGAATGTAACTGGTTTGCTTGATTGCTTCTGCTGTCTCCTGCATGGCGTGGGATAATTGGTTCACGAATACATCTGGATGTTGTCGATGGTATCAGGGACCTAAGATAAAGGACCTGACTCATTGATTAACAATTACATTGGTTATAGTGTGCTGTAATTTGTTGTTAAATTCATGATTTTGTTATATTTCATGACATTCTGACTGCTGAAAATGAGAAGGCAACTTGGAAATGTAATGAGGCGGTTTGTTTCCTCTTTCCCATATGTTTTCTTCTCTATATTTTGTTTTGCTTTTCTTAGTTCTGTTGATAATGCACAAACGCAGTAGTTGCTATGTTGATGTAGATGATATGTACTCTTCTTGGGGGCTTTTAAAAGAAAGCAAGAAGACTCGATGTAAGCAAGAAGCCAATTAATACTCAACAGTATGTGTTGTATTACTCCCTTGTCAATACCCTGAAATCCGGTTTTCTAGCCAGTAACGTACGATTACATCACTTTACATTTTTGTCTTAATTTCTCGAAGGTGTGAAGAAGATTTGAGTTTGTAAAGAAACTTTTTTAAATTATTTCTCCTACTAGATTTTTGTGGTAAAAAATAGATTATATTTTTTTGAGGAGATTTAGAGAATTGCAGAACTTCTTCAAGTAGGTTTTATTTCGAGCAGTTCTTACAGAACATGAAGAGGCTTAAAACTGGTTAAAAAAATGTCTGACAAGAAAAATATTTTAAATCTATAAGACTGATTGAAAATAACTAAAACTTGTCGAAAAATAAGAACTGACAAGAAAAATATTTTAAGTCTACAAAATTAAGTGAGATCTTAGACTTTCTTCATAATTACTCAAAAATTAAGAATTAATGAGAAAATTATTCTAATTTCACAATACTAAAAGGGTTCTTAGATTTTTTTTAGAATTGGTTGAAAAGTAGAAACTGAATAAAAAATTATTCTAAGTCGGATTCTCTTAGAATTAGTCAAAAAGTAGAAATTGAAGAAAAAATTATTGTAAGTCCATAATACTAAATGAGCTTACAAATTTCTCTTAGAAATTGCTTGAAAAAATAGGAACTTAAAGAAAAATATTCTAAGTTTACAAGAGACATAATAAAGCTCAAAAAATGATGTTGAAAGAGTTATAAGGCTTAAAGCAGTTATTAACTGTTACCATCAATGGAAGGTTTAAGATACAAAGAAAGATCGTGGGCGATATCAGTTATAGAAGAAGCTCCAATTGGCAATATGATCATAACTAATCATGAATAATAGACAACAACCAAGCACGTATGGAAGAAAGTTACTAAGAAGTGTCCACAAAAAGAAGAGAATAGTTATTAAGAAGTGTCGACTAAAAAAAGAGAAGAGTAGTAGTCTATTTGCCTATAAATACTACAATGCTTTATTATTTAGAGAACGACTTTTTGTATCAGACACTATACACAAGCTTTCTGCATCGTGCAAGATACCAGCTACCAAGAAATTCATAGTCATTGGTGTTCGTTGTTTCTAGGAGTCGAATGTTATTTCCTTGCCCATTTACTTTTCTGTTCTTTATTTTTAGTTTGTTCTATGTTTATTTCTTGCAATTTTAGTCTTATTTAGTATGTTGGTGTAAACTTTCATTCTTTAATTCAGTTTTTATGTTGTTATTATTCATTATTCTTATTTAATATCTTTTTACGATGTCAATTTGAGCATTGCATTTAAATAACACATTTCAAAAAATGTAAGAATACTTAAACACATTTGTTAAAAATAATTTTATATTCACATAATATAGTTTTTTTTTTCCAATCAATATGAGGTTATTGCTTTTAAAATTACTAAAGTAGTTTAATTTTTTTAAAAAGTTATCAAAATGAAATAAGTTGTACTCAGAATATTTACCTTTGTATACAAGCAGTTGCAAGTCTAAAAGCATTTGTAACATCAGTACACGACTGCTTTTTATAATGGATATAAATCACCGCAAATTACTCATGTAAACAAATAATAAAATAAGGTAAGCTGTATTTATATTGATATTTATTTTTCAAAAATTATATTAACTTAATAATTTTAAAAGCCAAATTTCTCCATCACGACGTCGTGATAATAATAATAAATTAATAATACCCCGCGCAGCCGGGCAGGTCAAAAGGCCAATAAAATCACTTCAAGTTGTATAGGAAAGAAATTAATTATTGTGGTTTTCTGACAAAACAAGGTTGACTTGGCACCCATATAATAGTTATAGGCTGAAGAAAGAGTAATGAAGAGAAACTAAGAAAAATTCTGTTTCATTGTGGTTTGTGATTGTGGGCAAACTTGAGAAAGAGAGATGGAAGATCCAGCTGTTGAAGTAGCCACGAGATGGATAAAAGGCCTGGCAGATGGAACTATTGGTCGTGAGTTTGAGGCTTCAACCACAAAGGGTATCCGGGTAGTGAAGGCTCATAAAGGTTTCCTCCTCTGTGACTTCATTGTACACAATGACCTGTCGGTAATACCAACCTCTGACATGAACCATTTATGTTTATGTGATGTCCATGACAACCCTTGCGTTCATTCATGTGCATAGGATGAGAATGGAAATTGGCATGTGGGTGCGATAGCAACATTAGTTGACATCATTGGCAGTTGTGTCTCCTACTCCTTTACTTCATGTTTCAATGTCACTCTTGATTTCACCGTGTCATACTACTCAACGGCTAAGGTTCAGGTACTCTTTCTTTGGTGTTTGTGAGCAATTTGTATTGTAGCCTTGAGTTGAGTCAAAACATATTTGGCTTTTTCTTTTGACACATTACAATTATAGGAAGAGGTTGAACTTGAGGCAAAGGTTATAGCAGAGAAGGATCAGTTGACTTCTGTGATTGTGGAAGTTAGGAAAAAGGAGAATGGAGAATTGGTTGCTCTGGGAAAGTTGTGGATTGCAGAGGCTAGAAGGAATCCAAGACGCCAATCGAGTAAACTATGACTACTCTTGTGTATTGAATACAAGAGTCCACACGAATAAATTCAGTACTAGTCTTTATATTTATGAAGACCGAAGAGAAACCGATTCAATCAATCTCATTTAAATTGACGCGTAACAGATCAATCAAGTTCCTTATCTATCGTTAATGAAGCTGATATTTTTTTATGTGCACTATTGTCTTATGAAATTCTGTGTTGTGTTTTTGTTCGCTGTTATGTCATGTTTTGACTACCCTTTGGAGTGTCATTAGGTTATGTAATCACGAGGTGGCACCAAAATAGCTTACTTGTTTACTTGTTCTGTTCTTATGAAGTTTATTTTGCCATGTATTTGTATTTGAAAGAAAAGCTTCCGCAGTTGAATGAAAATCTAGTTTCCCGTTTTCTGAACTTCTCTTGTGCCAACATGCATTGAAATTAGTCATGCTGCAATTAGCAAGTTCTTAAACCGATATAGATTGTGCATAAATTGCGCAGAGTCTTCTCATAGATACAACTAACTTATTAACAGTTGTAACAGCCTAGCTCTTTGTACTCCGTATTGTATAATGAACTGGTACAGTTTGCTAAGTTTACTAAACATTTAAACCAAATTAGCTTATTTGTTAACAGTAATTTGAATAAATAAATAAAACGGTAGTTAGTTGATCTGCTTGATACTCTTTCCATTAAACTAGACATCACTTTCATATGATGAATTATCTAGTTTTGCGAGCCATGGGATCAGTAGTAAAAAGCAGTTCAATTGTATTTGGACTCATGGGAGGATATCATCAGAGGGAATTATCATTTCGTTTATCTGAGGAGTACTCAACAAATCTAGTTGTTTGCACGTTTTAGAATAACAATTTTACTATGGAGCACATTTGCATCTTGACATCCTAACACAGTTTACACTCGTAGCATCTGCGACTACTACTAATCAAAACATGAAAATATAAATGTGGCCATCCAAATAGTTTATGCTGTTACAAGGTTCAGTTAACTCTTCCTCCTTTGAGTCATTGTTTTCACTAATCTTGAATACCTTTTTCAGCCGAACCGCCATTAACAAATGTAGTTAACTCTTTCTCCTTTGTGTCAATTTCTTCAATAACATTGGATGCCTCGTCAACCTGACCATTGCCCAATTGAGTTAATGGTTCCTCATTTGTACCATTTTCATCAGTTACCTTGGATACTTGATCAGCTGTGGGTCCATAAGCCCAACTGCATACTAGATAATAAAGTAAATTAACAGCACTCATTGAAGCAAGAACCCAGTAGTACTTGTCATAACGCCCCTTGTTAATATTATCCAAAACCCATCCCTCCTTGCCTCCTCTTGAAGTAACATTTTCCACAGTGCTGAATACCAAACTAGACACCAAGTTTCCTGCAGCCATTCCCAGTCCAAAAAGGGAAGAAGCAATACTTGACATAGTTTTAGGAAACTCAGTGTAATAGAACTCATTTTGGCCTATTGCATTGAATGCTTCAGCCATGCCATTCAAGCAAAGTTGAGGAAAAAGCCACATTGCAGACATATTCAACACTGCGTGAGAATTGTTAATGTATCCTTCCCTAATTGCTCTTCTTCGCCTTTTAGTCTCAACAATTGCTGCAGTTACCAAGTGGAGAAAAGAGAAAAACAACCCAATTCCCATTCTTCTCTTGGCACTGATCCTAACTGGTTTGCCTCTGAGCATTGATGCAAGAGGAATAACGACACGATCATAAAGAGCCACCCATATAAATATTGTCAATACCAGGACTACAGAAAAAGAACCAGCTGGAACTTCAAAATGTGAAGTTATATGTCTGTTGAGGGATTTAGCTTGAAGCAATCCAAATGAGCCTCCAATGTTGAGTGACATCATAATCCCACTGGACCACAGTGGAATAACTTTAATAATAGCTTTTAGTTCTTCTACTTTATCAACTGTGCAGAGACTCCACGGATTTGAGGCTGATCCATCAGCAGCTATATCTTTTTCTGGATCTTTAATGATGCAAGCTTTATTCAGAAACCTAGAAAACAAGCATCACCAAAAGTTCAGAATTATTTCATCCAGTGAATTAGCAAAAGATAATAATGATGCTGTGATTCAACCTTAGTTTATCGGTTGGAACAAGAAGATCAGAGGCCTTCTTAGAATGGTACATTCCAACTGAGTTCTTTGGGGGTAAAGTGAGTTTTCTGTTCTTATATGTCGCAACAATTACTTGTGCAAAGCCAGTGAACAAGCTGCCTTGTATTTTATTCTTTACATAAAGTGGAGAAGCAAGAAAGAAGAACAAAGTGGACAAGAACATAAGTGCTGCTGGAACACCAAAACCCAGTTTCCATCCAAGATGATCTTGGATATATACTATTATTGTGAGAGCAATTATGACAGCAAGAGCTGTGGAAGCATAGTACCAGCTGAAGAATATTTCCAAGGCCCTTTGGTTGTTGGGGTTATCTTTTCTATTCACCTGGTCTGCACCAAATGCTAGGGAGCATGAAAGACCACCATTTCCAATAGACATGAGAGCAAAGGAAGTGAATAACATTGTTGTTTGCCCAGCTGTTGCTGATTTACATCTTTCAGTTGCAGGGTTGCAAGGACGAGGCCGAGCCTGCGGGATCATTGCTGTTAACCACATGAGTGTCATTCCCTGTTAACAAAATAAAAAAGAAAGTTTTCATAAAATCAACTAAATTTTCCTTGATTAATTTGAATGTCCTTTGATTCTCACAAAATGGAAAAGAAAGTGAAAAAGGTTAGTATTTAGAATGGGTGCATTAAAAAAAAAATATTTTAACATTGTCTTACGTTTCATGCATCAAGATAGTTTATTTATCTCGATATAGGTCACTTAGGTGAAAATCACACGGTTGTGAATTTATCTTAAATGAAATTTTTTTTTTTTTTTTTTTTTTTTTGCGGATGTGCAATGCAAGTCCAGTGGAATAGCCATTGAGATTCTTTTCGGTTGTGGCAGGAAACGGGAGAGGATCCAAATCCCCATTGAACATGCACTTTGATATTATATTATTTTCAAGTGTCTAATAAAGCTGCACTACACTATTTCATTTTTGTTTCATCAGTAAAAGAGTGAGCAAAATTCAGATCAAGCGCACCTTGCATGGCCCCTACTCTTAGATGGGAACTAAGTGAAACTGAGTAACTGACTACTTCACTATCATTTCAACAACCGATGAATTTTCAGAAGACTAGCAAAATTGTTCATAACTGATCTGCAGCAGAACTAAACGGTACTTAATAATTCCTTTCTGTAAAAGGATTTTCTTCCTTGTAAATCTATCTAGTATTCAGAAGGTATGGACCTTAGATGGCTCTCTTGCCTTGTATCATTCTTTCATTCTCAAAAGGATTATAGTATACTTCCAAGAGACTTGAACGGAGTCAGGGGTTTTGAAATTCAATTCATGCGATGCAATCTTATATGTATATACAAGCATCATTAGACGAATTCTGCAATTTCAGAACTAATTATTATTTCTTAATTATCTAAAAAAGTCCTTCCCTCTCCAAACCAAAAAGAATAGAAATATTAGTTATTTAAATATTGCTTTCATCAATAAATTACATGTCAACATTATTAAACAAAAGTAATCTCTTCATGCAAAGCAAAACTTACTTAGAGATAGCAACTTTGATAAAACTACAAACATTTTCCAATTAATCTCAATTGCTTTCATCCTCACGAGTAAGTTTTTTTCCTTATCATTACTTATGAGAATAATTGAATGGATAAAAGAGAAGACGATTGAACAATACAACTGTCAATTCAAAAGAGAAAACAAAGGAATCTGAAAAGAAAGTAGGAGAAGGAATACCAAGAAAGTGATTATGGAACCTAACCCAACAGCTAGAAATCGCCCCAGGTAAGAATCAGCAATAAAGGCACCAACGACTGGTGTGAGATTGCTACTTGCAGAGGATAACAAGAGCACTTGGGTTCCTTTGGCTAAATGAAACTTGTAACTCCCAGTCAAATACATTATCATGTTAGGAAGAAGACCAATTGTTGCCACTCTTGCAAGTGCTTCATTTGCTGCCAGTCACATCAACACCACACCAAAACCAAAAACAAGATTATAGAATCCATCACCAAAACAGAATCTAAGGAGAACCAAATCCATGTTTTTCTTGTGATGTGGAACAAGTTTATTTACCTATGATGAAAGGCATGGTCACAAGACCACCCTTTTTCCTTTGTGGCTGTGGAATGCTTTGGGAAGCCATTTCCACTTCACTTGAACAAAGCTCCACTTCCTTCTCCATTGTTGAGTCCTTCATAATTGAAACAAAAACAAAGAAACCAAGCTAGACAAACACAGTGAGACAGTGAACTCTTAACATTCGTCATGCAGCATAGAAAGATGGAGTGGATAGTTTAACAATAAGCTTGAACACATATATAAGTATAACGTATTGGTTTTTTAATAAAAAAAATATTATTTGTTGATTTATTGCCACCATAGACACACATTAAACAAGTTGACACTGCATATTGTTCGAGCGCAGCAAGTTGTCTCTGTTACAACATTATTAATTAACGAAAGCATATCCTATGCTCTCACTATCACACGATATTTACAATGGTTGCATTATCATCATTAATTACTTCATTGCTAATATGAATGTATCAATTATCATAATTTTCATTTTTTTACAAATGCTAATAAATATTTTTAAAGCACTTGTATTAAAGATTGAAGACATGTAAAATATTTTTTAAAATTTTTAATATATTAAGTACCGTATATATTTTATTATGCGTCATAATTTTAAATATGATTGGTTTAATGTGCTTTGAAACAAGTGCGTTTGTCGCAGAGCACTTGCATTACCGGCCAAAGTGGCAGTGTTAGGGGACACTTGACAGTACTCCACTTATTGGAAGTCAAATACGTGTATTTGCATTCAATTAAAAGTTTTCAACTTTATCTTTTTCTGGTTTCAGATTGTGGAGAGGACTCATGTTTGGGAGAAATCTGAACGTGCGTAGGTTAAAGATTGATCAACTTGGTAATTGCCTAAATAAAATTTAGATTTTATTCTATTTAGATTTATTAATAGTTATAGTTTTATTAAAAATTAGTATTTATTGATTCTTATTATGTGTCTAAAATACATATTAAAAAAAGATTTAATAATTCTGGTTGACTTTTGAAAATTATTTAAGGCTGATTTCGTTTAAATTCTTGTAGAAATCATTTAAAATGAATAAAATTAAAAGAGATTAATTTTAGAGGTAAATTAATAGTGTTTGAAACATATTTTTGATGGTATGATAAAAACTATTTATATACTAGAAAAGAGAAGTATATTTTAGCTAAAACCGTATAAAAAGGATATCAGAACACTTTTATAACATGGCAAGTGCTTTGGAATCTTGTGATAATTGGTAATTCCGTATTAGTTTGGATTTGAAAAGCAAGTTTATAGTGCGTTACACTTGGGATTTGGATATTCATCTTTAAAATGCTCACTATATTCCCAAACACGGTTGAGAAATACACGAGAAGACAAACCATATGATTATTGATTTGAAACTTGAAAGCAATTCTTAATTAGTATGAATTATTTGTTGTTCTTCTTGTTATTGTTTTTCTTTTTTAATTTTAGTTTTTGTAAATTATTATTATTATTATTTCTCGATAATATAACATAATTAAATGTCAGATTGTTATGAAGTGGTAACAAAAATTATTTTATAAGATTTCAAAAGAGGGAAAAAAAAACTTGAAATGAACAGAAGTCCATTATGAACATTACATGAATCATGACAATTTTTTTGTTCAAATTATCAACATTACATTAAGCATTCATTCATTTACCATAACAGATAAAAACTTGTGCGAAGAGGAGAGGCTAAAGAAAGAAAAGCTAAGCTGTTAGAAGCTACAATAGGATAATGAGGATCACTACTATCTACTCATTGGAACTTACTTGGAAGTAGCATCACTTGAAACTTTATTTATGTTTAGTCTATAAATGATATCTAAAAATATAACTTTTAATTAAAGCCTACTATAGTCCTTTTCCTAAGCCTATTATCAATCGATGTAATCTTCAAAGGATTATATAAAATCTTAACATACTAACTTCTAAGACGAATTTAAGAAGGGGAAGGGTGGGCCATACTCCCCAAAACCTATTTTTTCTTAATAGTTATATAAGGATCTTAATTTTTTTAATAAAAAAATATGTAGTTTTTTGTTCAAAATTTACACTAACAATTTTTTTTATTAAAAATTATTACATTTACAATATTAATACATTAAATTATATTAAATTTTTTAATTTGTAATAAAAAATTATATATAACTTTTTACCTTGTGTAATGTTGCATAAGTTAAAAAAAATAATATTCTTAATGAGTACATGGTTCATTTTTTATTGTATGTCTCTATAAAACATAGCTTCACTATATATTTAGTGCTTATAATATTTTTGAAAATCTCTCAAATTATTAAGTTTTTTTATAAAAATATTTCATATGAAAAATTCTTCTTAGAATCTCAAACTACCAATCTAATTATTTTACTTTTTATATAATACTTTTTAAAATCTCTCAGTACCAAAAAACCTAAAAATAGAAACCAGTTGTATAAAGACTATTGGAAGAAGCGAATGAAGAATGCAATCGTGTATAGAAAAACGTTAACAGTTTACTCTAATATACTATTTTAAACAGACCTTTTATTGTTTATTAAATTTATAAAAAAATATGTAAATTTCAGTATTAACTTTTTAATTTTTGATAAATTTTAATTAATACTTTAAAATGTATTAAAATAAATATATTAAAGAATATATTGCTAATATTTTTCTTTGTAAATAACAATATCCCTATATATACTATAGAGAAGTTGATTATTCAACATTGATCTATGACCAAACCAAAATGAATCCCAAAACTCAACCATGGATGAAGATAAAAAAATCTATCCACACTGATCATAATCCTTATAAACAAAACCCTCGTCCAAGAAAGATATATATATATATATATATATATATATATATATATATATTTCACGTACATTTTCATATACACTCGTAGAAGAACTATGCATATTGCTAATGAGATGTTTAAACTTCCGTGAAGACTGAGGACCTTGCCAAAGAAAGATTTCCAAGTCTTCAGGGATGATTAAAATATGACGACCAGAGCATAGATTGAAAGGAATTTCCATGAATAAACGTGCAATTGCCGCTAAAATATAGAAACTTTTAATGATTAACATGTAAGATTCTAATAAATGGTTATGTTTGTTGTAATTGTACTACATATATCTATGCCGTAGAGTGAACCAAAATCTACTCACTCTAGAAATTACTTATAGTTCATCTGAAGCATATGCCTGAGGATATATAAATCAAAGATTCAGAATACAGCAAAAGTGAAATAATTCAGCAGCTAAAATTTCCTTTATCATTAGTAACTCATCACACGTGTGAAAGACAGGTCTGGCAATCCTTACATTGTATAGTTTTAAGAATTTTATCAAGCCATGTGAAATGTTCCTCATACAAAAATCAGCTGCAGGTTTCTTTTGCCCAATAAATAATAAAGGAGAATAAAAAAACCATGAAGCTATCACCAAAAACAGTATTCAAGGATGAGCCACAAAGGAATGAAGGGCAAGGCTCCTAAATATAAATCTTTTTGTTCATTTTATTTTATTGAAAACACTAAATCTTATCTCTATCAGTTACAGTTCAGTTTATGTGATGAAGTTCTTAAAATTTCTTCACCAACCTAGGATACCTTATTTATCACATGGACCCTAGATCCGGAATTCCATTAATGGTAATTCTTCCTCATTCGAACCATTTTCTTCAGCTATCTTCGATTCTTCATCAGCAGTAGGTCCATAAGCCCAACTGCATACTAGATAATACAGTATATTAAGAGCACTAATTGTGGCAAGAACCCAATAGTACTTGTCAAAATGACCCTTGTTAATGTTATCTGAAACCCATCCATCCTTTCCCCCTCTTGAAGTAACATGATCCACAGTAATGAATACCAGAGTAGATATAATGTATCCTGCAGCCATTCCCAGTCCAAAAAGGGATGAAGCAATGCTTGACATTGTCTTAGGAAACTCAGTGTAATAGAACTCATTTTGGCCAACTGCATTGAATGCTTCAGCTATGCCACCCAAGCAAAGTTGAGGAAAAAGCCACATTGCAGACATATTCAACACTGCATGAGGATTATTAATGTATCCTTCCCTAATTGCTCTTTTTCTCCTTTTAGTCTCAACAATTGCTGCAGTTACCAAGTGGAGAAAAGAGAAAAACAACCCAATTCCCATTCTTCTCTTGGCACTGATCCTAACTGGTTTGCCTCTGAGCTTTGATGCTAGAGGAATAATGACACGGTCATAAAGAGCTATCCATATACATATTGTAAATATCATGACTACGATAAAAGAACCTGCTGGAACTTCGAAATTTGGAGTGATGTGTCTGTTGAGGGATTTGGCTTGTAGCAATCCAAAAGAGCCTCCAATGTTAAGATACATCAGGATCCCTGAAGACCACAAGGGAATAACTTTAATAATAGCTTTCAGTTCTTCTACTTGATCAACTGTGCATAGACTCCATGGATTTGAGGCTGACCCATCAGAGGCTATATCTTTTTCTGGGTCTTTAATGAAGCAAGCTTTATTCAAGAACCTAGAAAAAACCAAAGCATCACAAGGAGTTCGGTATTATTTCATGCAGTTAACAAGCAAAAGATTATAGCAATGGTAATGTGAATACATGATTCAACCTTAGTTTATCACTAGGAACAAGACGATTAGAGTCCTTGTTATGATGATACATTCCAGCTGAGTTCTTATGCGGTAATTGAAGTTTCCTGTTCTTATAGGCTACAACAATCACTCGTGCAAAGCCAGTGAGCAAGCTGCTGTTTGTTTTATTCTTTACATAAAGCGGAGAAGCAAGAAAGAAGAACAAAGTGGACAAGAACATAAGTGCTGCTGGAACTCCAAAACCCAGTTTCCATCCAAGATGATCTTGGATATATACTATTCCCGTGAAGGCAATTATGACGGAAATCGCTGCTGAAGCATAGTACCAGCTGAAGAATGTTTCCAAAGCCCTCTGATTATCAGGGCTATCTTTGCTATTCACCTGATCTGCACCAAAAGCCAGGGAGCATGAAAGGCCTCCATTTCCAACAGCCATGAGAGCAAGGGAAGTTATTAACATTGCCATTTGCCCAGTTGTAGCTGATTTACATCTTTCAGTTGCAGAATTGCAAGGAGGAGGCCGTGCTTCCGGGATCATCGCTGTTAGCCACAAGAGTGCCATTCCCTGTTACCAATAGGGGAAAATTTTGACTTTTTTTAAATACAGAACTCAGTTGAGAACACGAACATCAAACCAACTAATTTTTCCTTGATAAATTTCAGTGTATAGAAATCCAATTTACTAACTGATTTCTTTATCCCAGAAAATGAAAGTAGTTTAATGTTGAGAATCTGAATTAGTATCTATTATTAGTGTTTATTACAGTTCATTAGAATTCCTACTGTTACGAGTTTTGATTATAGGAATTATTGGTGTTCATGGGCTATTACACATTTATGAATAGTTTTATTTGTGATTTATGTTCAGATTAATGGGTAGAATCTGAATCAATTTTCAGCTATGACTTTCTTATATTTAAAGGTTGTTAGTATGAATGAAAATGTGAGTTTCAGCATTCAAATTCTATAGCTTCCTAAATTTCTCTAAGTTACAACAATTAAAAATGTTAATATTATGATTATTTATAAGCTAGGGTATTCTATCTTCACACAATTCACTTCAATTTTGAAAATCAAATGAATACCTAGTACCTACCAGGAAAGTGAGGAGGGAACCCAAACCAACAGCAAGGAAGCGACCCAGATAAGAATCAGCAATGAAAGCACCAGGGAGAGGCATTAAATTGGTGGTTGCAACAGATAAGAGTAGAATCTGGGTAGCTGGTGCTAAATGAATATTATAGCTTCCCATCAAATACAGTATCATATTGGGCATAAGGCCAAATGTTGCAACCTTTGCAAGTGCTTCATTTGCTGTCATTCATTTCATTCATTCAAATCAAAATCCAAAACCCAAATACATAAAATAAAAGAGGAAATTTTATCCTTAAAAACAGCGTCCGAGGTTGAGGTAACCAAAACCATTACCTATGATGAAAGGCATGGTAACGATGCCGCCCTTACACCTCTGGGGTTGAGAAATGCGGTGGGAAGCCATTCTAGCTTCAGCTGAAGAAAGCTCTACTTCCTTCTCCATTGAACAGTTACTGTTTCCTAGTGCAACAACACAGCTATGGTACAATTATACATCTTCATCTACACGTGGATGAAACCAGAACTTCAGACTTGGGTTTCCGGGATTTTCAATAGTCAACAACCCATCTCTGCTCAACCATTATTAAATTTACAAAATATACAAATATCAGGGTTTTTTTTATATGGAAAAAAAAATACAAAATTACCGAATGTTTTCAAAAAATGACAAAAATACGAAAATAATGACTATTATAATGGAATTTTTTGAGCACCTTAAAAATTTTTATAATTTTTTTAATACTTTTTTTAAAATTAGTATCGTCAGTAATAATTTTATAAACTTCATATTTTTATAATTTAAAAAAAATATCGTATTTTGGTATATATATATATATATATATATATATATATATATTTCAAATTCTATATATAAAAAATTAAACCCGTATTTGTTATTTACATTTTACACTATTTTTCTCTTTCCATTTTTAAGACTTAGCTTAAGTATATAATAAAATAATTTTATTATACTTAAATTTAACTTTAAGAAATTATTTTAACAAAATTTTGTTTGAAATACTACACACTTGTATGCTATAAATTAACAAGAAACATGTTTTTCATATGTACTTGTAAATTAGAATTTTAAAAAAATATAAAATATAAATTTTTTTATTATGCTTTAATTAATTAATTTTTGTTTTATTTTCCTATCTAATCATAATTAATTATTAAATATTTAATCGCATATCGAACAATTTTTTTTATTCACACCAAGTAACATTTTCCTAAGGAGAGTTTTGTGATCTAGTGCCTTAATTTCACATGTTAGCCACAAATATAAGCTCAACTTTTAAAGGAGATGAGTTCTAGAAAAGACTAATTTGGCTCATCTCGAGTTAGAAATGATTATTCCATTAGAACTTATTCTTCTTGATGTAACTAAAAAATTGTATAATTTTTTTAAAAAAAATCAATTTTTTATTGGCAACATTTGAAAATCTTGGATGAAAACTCAATGCCCAAATTAAAATTCACATAACTGAATATATTAGTCTATTTATAGAGTCCCTTCTTCGATTGTCCATTGACGTACTCACTCTTCACTATAATGATTAACACAAAATTTAAGGCTAACTAAGGAAAAGGATCTAACAAATGCTGACTCTTTGGGTTAACAAACAAATCAAAATTTAGGTTTGATCGACCATTGGTTTTTTGTTTGTCTGTTGTAGTTGGTGAGATTACAAGTTTACACATGATTGATGAATGATGAGGAAGGGTCATCATATCAATTCATGAGTGCTAAATTTGTCACTGGATTTGAGGCCAAGTATGTAACGGTTTTTCTTTAGACTAGTTGGAAAATTCATCTTTCAATGTGTCTCTAAATTCTTATCTTTTATTATGTTTAGAATGAAGGCAAGAAGTTTTGGCGGGTAATATGGTATACACAACACACTGCATAGTAATTTTTTTCACCATGTTTTGTTTGTGATCTTTCTACTTAAAAGCTTATTCTTTTTCCAATTTAATGGCAATTAATAAAAAAGATTGACATCTTTTTTCAGACGAACTATTTTTTAGAAAAAACATTCCACTGTCCAAAAGTTGGTTTACCCTTCCATTAGGGAAATTGTAGAACTAAAATCATCAAGACCCTAGCACTACTCGTATTAAAAAATATCTTCACACTTTGGATTTGTTGCTTTTCTACTTATATATCTTTTTATTTATTTATATCCCCTTGGTGAGACTTTGTTCTTTAGCAACTTCGAATTTTTCAAGTTGGAGTGCATTGGACAAGAAAATAAAGGTTAATACTGTACCCAAATAAAGTGCTGTTGTTGCTAAATTGAAACTAGTTTTAATCATATTAAAATATGTAAATCATTTTATGGAGTAGCAAAAAGTAATGCTGTATTACATAGGTTCACTTCACGTTACAATTTAACATGCCAAATAGATCAACACCCTTGAGTTAACACCTCCATGTGGGCAAGGTTCCATGATAGATTAAGCCTTGGATTCGCTCCATTCTTGTAATGTAAGGGTTGCAACTCCAACATTTTTCATGTCAAGCACATTGGCTGAAATGTGGGTCATCATTACTATGTCATGAACTTTGATAATAAAATTATTTTGAAAAGTAAACTAAGTTAATCATCTTTGAGGGCATCGAGAATATCAGAATGTAGCCACAAAAGAAATGATTTTAAAAAAGGAAAAAATTTATCTGTTGTTTCACAGGTGTTGTTAACCAATTAAATTAAAGTTTCATTGAATATCAAAATTTATTATCAGATATTATTAATATAAAACTCTAATTTTAATTACGATACTCTACCTAAACTTTTTCTTTCAAAGAAATGCAGTGTATGACACCATGCCACCAGCACAACAATATTATGCCTCTTCGTGGCTGTATAGTATTTTATGACAACAATTCAAAAATTCTATGCAAACAAGGTATTTTCTTAGATGGGTATTCAAATAAAGTTCCTACTAATTGCAAGGCTTTCAAGAAGTGAAAAAATACATACCAAGATGAATATCAGGTGTGGCTGCCGCTGTAGCATCAACAATAACAGTTACGTGTTGGTAGTCCAATGCTACAGCATCAAAGACACTTTGCCTGATACAGTTTGGAGTTTGAACACCTACAAATAAAGCGACATGAAATCATTACATATACAAAACTTTAAGTAAGTTCACATTGTGCCTTAAACTACTACTCACCAGTGACCACAAGACTATTAATTCCTTCTCCTTGAAGAACTGAATGAAGGTGTGTAGCAAAGAATGCACTAAACCTTGTCTTCACAAGTTTATAATCTCTTTCTTTAATTACCAGCCCATTAACTAATTCTGCACCTTTACTTCCTTTAGAGACTGGACCAACTTTACCTGCTTCATATTGATGCCTACGAAAAAGTTCTACATCTCTTCCTAAAGGATCGTGTTCCCGTACTACCTGCAAACATTTTGAGAGACATTATTCAAGTACGAAACTATTTTCTTGAATGTCAATAGCCAAGATGTCTGATTAGTTAGTAAAGATTCTTTTTCACTTCTTCTTGTTGGTGGCTAAAAATATATAGATTATAAGTATTACCTAGGGAAAACACCTTTGTGAAGAAGCCATGGGTTTATAGTAAGACATAGGCAAATAGAGCACATATATCAAGGTATGTAAGAAAAGATACCTAGGGAATTATGAAAACTAAAATAAATTTAATTAAATGTATCATTTTTCATATTCTTTCCCTAGTACCCAACAATACATAACATCGCCCGGTATGAAAGTTCCTCACCATGCAAACAAGTAACTCATATCAAAACTTGTTTCGGGAAAAAAAATCAAAATTAAATTGTTGATATCTTGTATTGACTACAGATATAATCAAAGTAAAACCTATAAACACTAAAGTAATTCTCACATTAAAAAAAATTACATTTGAGTTAGATTTAAGTTCAAATTTAAATTAGCGTGGAAGCCCATCATAAATTCAATTTTAAATTATTCTTATTGTAAAAAAACAAAAAATTCATCCTACAACAAGCAATTAAAAAAAATGTCTTACAATTTTCACATTCTAAATATCTAATTTTGAGCATGGGTTAAGATTCCATATGGATTACAAATACATGTAAAGTGTAGAACTTATTAAAACTAAAACAATTACTATCGTATAAGCTAACTTTTTTCTATTTAGTTTAAGTTAAAATTCAAAACAAATCAGTATTCCCGTCTTCCCCAACAAAATATTACTGGAAATATAAAGGTTTCTCCCTTTGTTTCCAGAAATTTGTATCTTAAAGATCATTACCCATAAAGTAACAGAAAAAGTCCATAGACAAACCATAACAGAGAGTGTTTTTACCCAAACTATGAGGATCCCACGCTGCCTTGCAGCCTCCACAGCTTTGATCACATTTGGGACAATATCTTTCCCTCCTTTTAGAGGCACAGAACCCCAATCTTCTATAAAATCTTTCTGCAATCTCAGACATAGAATCCTTAGTTTCTCCAAGAAAATGCTGAGAATAAGTAGGAACAACATTGAAAAGTAACTACCTGCATGTCAATGACAAGAAGGGCTGTGCGGTTCCAATCCTCTGTCATTTCCAAAGGGTCAACTCCGCCGATTGCAAAGTTTGAGCTCAGTGACAAAGGCTTTGATTCATGATCTTGAAAGTGCAGGTGTATATATAATCAGTGAATTGGATCACCACGAATCACATGTGTTACATGCTTCAGGAGCAAACACTGTAGTTTTGTCCATTCCTTCTATATTCAATGAATGGGATCACAACCAACAAAAAGTTTGGTACTGCAAGATCATTGGTTCCTCAAACATGTTTTCAACAGGAAAATGTTTTATTACGAGACACTGTCGGTGTAGTTCATATTAATATCCCATCATCGATTAAAGATATTCTAGCCTAGTACAAAAGAAAAAATGAGAATTGGATTATCTAGAGTTATTAAAAAAAGTTCATGTGGTGTAATTCATAATCCAAGAGCTAATAACTTGTGTATGACATATTAGTATTTCATACTACAAATATAATTTCATGAGCTGGATCTCCTAATGAACGTGACCTGCAAAGGATCCTAATTCAGCTCATGTGATGTTTCTGTTTCTGTCTCTTTTCAAGCACTTCAATTTGGTTTTCACCATGTAGGTCTTTTTTTTCTCCTCAGCATATATATTGTTTAATCTTAAGTTACTACATGTTAATTATTATTTTTTAATAAATATTTACTTTAAACAATTTATTAAAAGCACGTTTAAGCTATTTTAAAATGTTTTTAGATATATGTATTAATCTAAACACACTTGGACATGTAATTATATTTATGAAAATCATGTTGATGTGAACATAAAAGAGGATAATACATCTTTTCGAATGCTAATATCAATAAATAATAACTTCATAATTTGTTGCTAACACACGTGAATCACAGCCCAACTCGTGAAATCCAAGTTTTTATAACTGCACGTGGGATATTGTTTGCCATGGATTTAGATATTATGAAAACGATGTATTTATTATTGATTTAAATTAAAGTATATAAATTAATTCATTATATATATATATATATATATATATATATATATTAAATTTACACATACTTTTTCATTTTAAAAAAAGTTAAATTTGATTTTATTAACAGAGGATATAACATAAGAATCAAACGTGTACATGTCTTATGTGGCGAACTGAACAAATTGCAATTGGATTTCTGTTAAAGAGGTTAAGGTATAATTTAAAAGAAAAGTGTTAAGTAAGAACTATAATGTTACCTTATAAATTTTTAAAAAGTTTAACATTTTTAAAAGTACTTAAAATGAAAAATAAATACTAATTTTATTCTTTGAAGTAAGTTATATGTCAAAAGAATTCATTTCAATTCACTGTACCATGACTTAGAACTTGCAATTGTGAAAATAATGAGATAAGTAATGTGTATAAATACTATTAATATAGGGTAATATTGTTTGTACGTAAAAATGGCCATACGTATTTTATATATAACTATGTACGATCAAACTTTTTTTTTTTAATTTGAAAAATTAGACGGAAAGGGATGGCCCTCTTATTCAAATGTGTGATCACATTTAGAAAATCATAAAACACAAATCATCTAAATTTTTCCAATTTTCCAAATTTTGACTAGTTTTCGTGAAATTCTAGTGTTCTAATTTTTCTGAATCAATCACGTGAATAATTCCCACCAGTAAGCCAGTTCAAGTCTGATTTTATAATCTATCATTGATTCATTTATAGTAGTTAACTTTAAAATAATCAATTGTTGAAAATAAAACAAAAATTAAATAGAAAATAATACAATATTTCTGCATAAGCAATCTCACTCCCGAACAATCCAGTGATGGCATCCTTCAAATTCCCAAGCTATTTCTTAATTTTATAATAAAAAGCTTACCAGATATTAACTTTGAATTTATCCAAGATTTTTTTATTAGAGACATTTGGGATCGTATTCGAACAATGAAAATGCAATTGGGTCCCAAGGATGATCAGAATTTGAAGAATATATTTGAATTGAGTTTAAGTAACTTGGAATTCTCTAAATTGGAGTGCATTGAACAAGAAAATATCAGTGAACACTGGACCCAACAAAAGTGGTGTTCATACACTAAAAAAAAGCCATGTAAATCATTTTATGATGCAGCAACCAAGTACTGCACTATAGATAGGTTCGTTTCACTTTACAGTTTAACCCGCCAAAGACTTTTGATCCCTTTAAGTCTTGGAGTTGATTCATGCAGATAAAGCTTTGGGTTCGCTCCATTCTTGTAATGTTGGGGTTGCAACTCCAATATTTTTCATGTCAAACACATTGGCTGAAACCACCAAAATGCTTATCACATTACCATCTACTCAACTTTGATAAAAAAAAAACGATTTTGTAAGGTAAGGAAAAAACTTAGCAAAAAATTTTGCTTTTAGAATTAATCATGTCACCAGTTGTGTTACGCTACATCTATATTCCTTTCATAGAAAATAATGAACTGACATTTAACAAAAACACTTTCATGAAAAATTTGATGTAATTATTCATAATCAATAGATTTGATATTTATAATTATGAACTCTTACAAAGGTGTTGTTTAACAAGTTAGGCATCAGCAGAGATAACATTTTAATCTCTAATACTTGTACAACCTGTAAAGTGGCCAACCTCTAGGAATAATAAACCAAACCAACTAATTGCAACACAACTTTACATAGATCATCAGAGTTCAATATTATCTTTTTACTCGGGAGTTCATGGACATGAATGAATAATATATGTGCAAGTATGCAACTAAATTTTAAAATGTAAATCATAAAGCTGAAGATCATTATTTACTTAAATATCTATTGCAGAGAAGGTCTTCTCTAAGACGGCTATCCAAATACAGTTCCACCCAATTGCAAGGTTTTTAAGAAATTGAAAAATACATACCTAGATGAATTTCAGGTGTGGCTGCAGCTGTGGCATCAACAATAACAGTAACAGGTTGATAGTCCAATGCCACAGCATCATAGATAGTTTGCCTGATACAGTTTGGAGTTTGCACACCTGCATATAAAGCTATATAAAGTCAATACATAAATATAAAACCATAAGTTTGCATTGAGCATTAGAACTATTTTACACACCAGTAACCACTAAACTATTAATTCCTGCTCCTTGAAGGACTGAATGAAGGTGTGTAGCAAAGAATGCACTAAATCTGGTCTTCACAAGTGTATAATCCCCTTCTTCGATTACCAGCCCATCAACTAATTCTGCACCTTCACTTCCTTTAGAGGTTGGACCAACTTTCCCCGCATTGTATAGATGTCGACGAAAGAGTTCAACGTCTCTTCCTAAGGGATCATGCTCCCGAACTACCTGGATACATTTTAAGAGGTACAAGACTTTCATTCTTTGTATTGGTGACAAAAAAATGTATGGAGCATTACCCGGGGAAAACACCTTTGTTATGAGTAAATGAAATACAAAATGCCCATATATGGGTATAAGTAAATAAAATCTAAAAATCTAGGGAATTATATAACAGTCTCGTTATATGAATTACTAAAAATTGATACCATATACCATGATTTTTATCTATCACTTGCATCTTTTATTTATACAAATTCTCAAAATACACTCCAAATACAATCTACAAGTGTCCCATTTTGTGGTACAGCAAACATTTTCCCCAACAAAAACTAAAATAAACTGAATTATACACAAATTTATATTCTTTCCATAATGCCCAGCAATACTTTTCCGAGCAACTTCATGAAACAAGCTAGTCATATTAAAACTTGTTTCGTTTCACAAGCCATAACAGAGAAAGAGTGTCATTACCCAAACGATGAGAATTCCACGCTTCCTGGCAACTTGGACAGCCTTGATCACATTAGGGACAATGTGTTTCCCTCCTTTAACAAGCATAGGACCCCCATCTTCTATAAAATCCCTCTGCAAGCTCACAAACCCAAAGAGAATCCTTAATTTCTCCGAGATGATGGTGAGAAGCAGGAGAAACAACATACCTGCATGTCGATGACAAGAAGAGCAGTGCGGTTCCAATCCTCGGCCATTTCCAAAGGGTAAACTCCACCAAGCTCAGATTTTGAGCGCAGTAACAAAGGCTTTGGCCAATTGGGTCGCTTATTATGTATGATTTTGGTCCCACTGCACACAGACACACGAGCTTGAAAGTTGAAACATGAACCCCACAAAAGTGAGAAGGAAAAAACCTGGAGGAACGAAATAGGAATTACCGAAAGCTTAACTTCAAATCGGGCTTGTTCAGCTTCGGAAATGAGGGGGTTGGAAGAATTAAATTCGCAGGTTCATATGAAGACCTCGCAAAAGTGGATAAAGTTTTGTTCATCTTCATAAATGTTGCAATCATGCTTGAATTTTATCATTTATAATTATTATATTTTTATCTAAATTATATATATTTTTATAAGAAACATTCCTAGACAAGCTAAAAATATCTGCATAGTAGTGAAATTAACTCTCTTGAGCATAATTTTTTTCTATACTCAAAATTCAAACTCTTGAATCAATCTTTATTATTCATAATAATCATTTTTAATTTGATTCAAATTAATCGAATGTTAGCAAAAACTTACTTATATATTCTTTAATTTTAACATCATTACCTAAGAAAATACTTTTCCCTTAATTAAGTCAGTCTACTTTTATAAAAATTTTATATATTTTAAATCTATATTTTTTATCTGTTTTTCTTTCCTTCCTTTTTTTTGTCAACTTCTTCTCCCGTGAGCATATTAAGGGCCTTACTGATTTATCGTTTGAACTCATTGGAACGGAGTTTGGACTGAAGTAAATAAACTTCTAAAATAAAAATAATAAAAATTCTCTCATAAATTATATAACTTATTTTTTTTATTTTTTAAGAAACTGTCTCATTTAAATAGAATTTATAAAAAAATTATTTATTATTTATATTCTTTTTTGTATTCTTTTTTTTAATAGTTATTCAAATTACGCTTAATATAAACCTCAAGTGACACTGAAGATGTTTTGAGATTTAAATATTCTAAAAAAAAATTGAAAAGAAAACACTTACATTCATTTAATTACTTTTGGACTGTAAAAAAAAAAAGAACACTGCTCATAGATTTCAACTTCATAAACAAAATACAATTATTAAATAAAGTATTAGTGTATTAACTCTCTCTTTTTTTCATTTAAAAAAGATCACTCAAGAGGACAATATAAATTAAGAAATTAATATACCTAATTATACTAAAATTATTTTTAACTTTCTCATATAACTTAATTATTATTGCTCTCTCGTTATAGTAATGCATATATAAAATTTAAAAAAAAATCAAGAAAAATAAATGAAAAAAGGGAATATAATATTCAAATATACTAGTCTCTCTTATCGGTTGACTCTTTTGTATATAAAACAACGAGGACATTTAAATCAGTCAATTATTGTAGAAAGAATGCTCTTATTATTATTAAATAAAAAGTAATAAAGCATATTTAAAATTATAATTTAATACATTAAATATATTAAATATTATATTTTTATCATCAATTTCTCATGGTTGGGCGCTTTTCCTTTTCCGATATGCGTAGGGTTGGCAGCATGAAAACTAGAGATGAAGACAAAGAGAAAGGAACAGAGGCCAAGCACTACTTAGTTATTTTTAAATATGACTATGGAGACTCAACCATAACCCTTTTCCATTGTATTTTATTTTATTCTTTATAATTTAACCCATATCATTCTTCGTTCTGTCCTCTTATTTTACTATATATTGTTTAGTGTATCAATTGACGTGTAACATTCTTTTGTTTTTGTTCAAGAGCTCGATGCGTTTTAATTAGAGAATAATGAATATAAAATAAGCACTGTTCAGACTTTATATATACATTTTATCATATTAATTATCACCAATCACTTTGCATATACGTTATAATTACTTAGAAAACGGTGCTGTTCTAATTAACCCAAGTTTTATTTTCCATTTTACATCAATTTTATTGTAAAAGTTTACGTCCAGATAAGTTTGAACTTAACGTTTCTACTTTAATGTATAGACTTTTCGTTTTTTCGTGTTTGGTACATATTCATTTGTTCAATTACTTTACTCCCCCTTTTGTTTTTAACAACGAAAAGCATTAAGAGGGACATGCTAGAAAACAAATGATACAATCACATTCAAACTTTTAACTTTTGCTTTTTCTCTTATAATTTATTTTTATGTAAAACAATTCTAAATTACAACTTTCCATCGGAGTACGTCACCATCAAAAACATAACATGAATGTATAGTCCAATAATGAAAATTCCGTAATGGACTAATCATTTAACTAATTCATTTTTTATTCTTAGTTAACATGATCATTCTATATATAAATTACTCGTTAGTGGATAAAAGATAATCACCAGTCATTACCCCATTGGCTTAGCATTTGAAAGTGGAAATTAACTAAGGCAGCATGAAAACGCAAAATCCTAACTTCACATTTGCGAAGACAAATTGATTAAGATGTCTGTTTAGGTTAACATCTGTAAATTTTTTAAATTTGAATAAATTTAAAATAATACAATTTCTGTTTACTTTTAAAAAAATTCAATTTGAATAAAACTTCTAATTTATTACATTAATTCAAATGAAAGTTTAAAAATAAAACTAATTATATTATAAAACTATCAAACATTAATGTAAATTTTCAATCACCTTTATTCTTTAAAATTAAATTTAAGAGCATATAATTCAATCCAAACATTCACTAAAGCACTAGGTAGTATTACATAGTCCAATAACCATCAAACATGATTTCATTAGATAAAATTAACTACATAAATCATACAACGTTATTAAACTCAGGTAAAAACTAAATTTTAAGAATGTGATTACTTTATTATGAAAGAATTTAATATGAAATTGTTAATAGATAATTTTTTTATGATATATAAAATAGTTGTATTGTCTGATATGATGCAATATGTAACGTAAGTATGATGAAAGTGGCACTTGGGGTTGGAGGGAGCGTGGGGGAAATGGGGCATGGGGCACTTGAGTAGTTTAACTAAAAGGTGGTCCAAATATGACCCGAGAGATGAGATGGGCCCCATTTCTATAGCCATATTCGGGTCAGCCAACTATATATCCATTCACATGAATGTCTGCCATCAACTGTTGACAACCAGTTCTTTATATAAATTTTATCTAATTTCCATTTAGAGATGGTTAATAAACAAATGTGCGTTGCTATGATGAGTACTCCTACAATGGCAAACTTTCTGTATGTAAACAACATGTATGCATGATATATAATTTGAAATCAGAGAGACCTTCAACAACAAGGAAAATAATATGATTAACGTGACTAATTTTAAAATAGTACTTATGATCATCATATATAATGCATGGGCCACTTATCTATATGCGTGCAAATTAATTTTCGTTGGTTCGAAGCTTGACAGTTGACATTGCAGATTCCTCTCTTTAATGCATGCATGCGATTCATGTCCTAATTTATGATTCGTCTGAAGAATACCATATAGCTTGTAGCATTTCAAAATTGGATTCTTGTTTAAATCTCTAGGCCATGCAAAATAATATGATCACTGAACACTTTATTATTATTTTCACCAGGATCATTAATTAGTTCTAATAAACTCTCATGATCTCCTAGACCAAATTCGATTCAATAGTGGTAGGTGATTAAAATCACAGACATTCTCATTTTTTTTTTCATATAATACATATTTGATTCACAATCAGCATAAGATATCCGTACTCATTATTCACTTTCTCCTTTCCAACCTCTTCGGGGTATCTTCTGTTCATGAATTGTATTATCCGTACGGGTTAGTATGCGTCCATATATCTCGATCGGATCATGAACTCGATCAAAATCGTCATAAGTTCATGTACTCTTTCAAGTGTTAGAATGGAACTAAAATATTAAAAAAAAATCTTTATCAACAATCCGTAAAAAGGTTATATAAATAAATTAAATATCACGTTGGACTTAAAATCCTATTAAGATATCAAATTCTTTTATCTCACTTAGATATTTTCATCTATCGTGTGATTTCTTAATTATATTTTCTGCTTTAATGAAAATGAACATGGAGAAGGAGAGGGGGATGTGAGGGAAGAGATCGTTGATATTGTAATCTTAAACAAGCATAGCTAGAGAAAATGATAATTATCAATAATCATATATCCTTCATGACAAAAGAAGGAATAATTGCTAAATGCATGTTTAGAAAAACTAAAATTACAGATTAAATAATGTTTTGACAACTTATTAATAACTTATTGAGTTAACCAAATTAGATTAGAGACAATACATAATGGATAATATATTTTTTCCATTGACTAAATCATGAATGCTATATAGCATCGTGAGCAATCAACCTTTTCAATATTACTGCAGATTGACTGCTCGCGATGTTATACCATCCATTTTGCCAAAAACGATTGCTGCATATTTGTTAAAATCCACTGCCATAAGCAGGTGCCCAATAATCAGCTCCATTTTCACTTCCCACATGTTGGGTACAAGACACAGGAACTAAGCACAACCCTCTACTCCTCAAGTCCTTTGGCTTATCTACTGCATCCTGATTATTATTTTGATAAATAAGTAAATGATTAGATGTATGGTAATCCTATTGTATTATCAATGAAAAATAATGGCATCAATATATTATCTTCGCCATTAATTAATGCAAAGCCTGAAAGGTTCTGCTAGGCCATGCATGTTCTGCACAATAATGCAACTTATGGTGATAATGATAATAATGATTAGGATGACTCTTAAAGAATATCCAAGATAATAACGAATACATATAAGATATAATGAATACTAAACTCAGCATGGTACACCTTTGCATAAAAAGGAAGAATACCTGGCTTGGAGCTCCCTTTCTTTTCAGGCCAGTGTCATTCAACAGCTAGATGGAAATAAAAAGAAAAACAAAAGTATTAGAAATTTCACTTCTCTCTCCACGCTTTTTGACTTGAAATCAGAAATGAAACCTCGCATTATCCTTTTCACTAGCTTTAAACGATGTTATAAAAAGCTGAGAAGCCTTGTTATTATTTTTTATAGCTTTTTCCCTTAATTAAATATTAAGTAATAATTACAAAGAGTCTCCTAATTTGATTGTAATGAATTGATGGATCCAATAAAGCATACCTGACCGGGGTCCTCAGGAAATACAGAATTTCTTTCTCCGTGTACCTGTTGCTTGAAAAGAAAAGAAAGAAAAAGGAGGAAACTTTCCCCTCAATTATATGTTTTAGTACATACAATATAGGTATTTTTGTCCTACTCAAATGTGTGTGTGAGCTTGTTTGTGAGAGATGACCAGAAAGAGAGAGACTTTGGGAAATGGGTACTTACAGATTGTTGATTCCTAATGTTTTTTGATCCATTGCCCAAGTAAGGAGAACTGAGTGCCTGTACCCAAGGAGAATGAAAAAAGAAGGAAAAAATGAAAAAGAATAAAACTAAAGAATGTTAGAGAGAAACATCATTAATATCCGTGAAACTTTAACTGCATGCTCCATCACTAACTCTCAATAGCCTGCAGAGTATAAAATATGAGGAAGAAACATCACCTCAATTTGACCCTGAAGGAATCTTATGTATCCGATGGCTTCTAACAAGACAGAAGCTGTGTCAGTCTGCAAAAGTGAAACACACACACACCACACCACAACCATAACACTGGTCATATATCCGTCTCTTTTAAGGTTAAAAATGAAACTAATTACAATAAATGAGAATAAATAAATAAATATAGCGGTAAACAATAGTTGAAGTTGGATATCATAGAAGAACGGAAAAGAACTGTTCATAGGACCTCCTTAAATACTAATTCCAAACATACAAATTAAGGCGCTTGTGATGAAGGTTTATAGTTTTATATTTTGTGTGTTCATTGTGTTTGTAGTAGTTGGAGTGGTTTGTTTATTTACCTTTCCGAATGGGGAAACCAGCTGGTGAAGGGCTGTTATTCTATCACCTAGCTTCTCCTTTCTCACCTGATTAAGAGATTTCAAATAAGTATGGAAGTTAGTACATAAATTCATGTTTTTCTCTCTTTCAACTATATATCATGCAAATTTACCAGCAGAAAGAATATTACAGTCTTGGAGAGAGAGACAATCAAGAAAGACAACACACAACAAAACACTTGGTATATAACTGTATCTCGTGGTAGAGAGAGAGAGAGGTCACCTTGAGAGGGGGTTGGCTTGAAGATGGTTGACTCTTAGTCCTCTTACAAACTCCAGCAGTGGCTTGGCTATTACACTTGAGGAGCAGAAGAGACAGATCATGAAAAAATAATGAATATTATTTGAAGAGATAATAATTTATGCATTTTTTAATAAGTATCATGGAAGTGAAAGTTTAGATGAGAGAAGAAAAAAGGAATAACAAGAAGCCATGGAGACTTACATCGGATGTGTGATCTAGAAATTGGTTCTTCCTATGACCTGTCTTGTTATAAGTGAAATCCAATAAATTATTATTATTACTACTCAAGCTAGTGACACTTGACCTAGGAGAAGAAGAAACTGCCACCATATGTGACCAAGGTGCTCCTGAAACCTGAAATTCCTGATCATGCCCGTGGTGATATAAGCTGCCACTTTGAGAAACCTCTTGCTTTATTACATCAGCCATATGCACTATGGGGGATGGATTAAGAATATGTTCATCCCAGTTATCCAACTTTTTTGATTGAAAATGACTGAATGCAACTCTCTCTTCTTCGCCTGGTAACCCAGTGCTGCAAAACCAAAAAGAACCGAGAAACTTTCACATACCAACAATTAATAATGATGATAATAATAATAATAATAAAAACTTGAACCAAGGTAAAAGAACGTATAAATAACTTAAGCTGGTGCAGACCATGGATAGTTTTTCAATTCACCTCAGTAAATTAAACCAATCTATCAAATAGTTTTTCAATAACTAAAAAAGACAAAGTTGATAAAATGGAATATATGTATTAATTGATCAACAAGCCACACACTGCAGGCACAAAGAAGAGAAAGATAAGGTGCTTACAAAAGAAGTTGGCTCAATGACTGAGGGTGTTCTGGGTTTTCTGTAGAAGAATTAAAGGGAATTGAAGAAGATCCAAGCACATACTGAGGAGGGATCAAAGATGGTGGATGCATACTCCACCAGTTAGGGTTCCCAGCCATCATTTGCTGAACTAAAGAAAAATATCTTCTGAAGAATTAATACTCAATTCTTGCCTTCAAATGAACATATAGGAAATGAAATATTTACTCTCCTTTTCCCTTATACTTTTCCTCTTTCACCTTTGGTGATATTTCCTTGTATGTGCACCCAAACAAGCCTTTGGCTAAAGCTTGGAGTGTTGTGTTTTGCTTTCTTACTAGCTGTTGAAGAAACTTAAAGTTATGGGGTCTCAGTATTTTATAGAGTTGGAGTTGAGAAACTTTGCATATGTTACTTTTTCTTTCCTTTCTTTCATTTATTCAGTATTCCTTTTTATTATAAAGTGGAATGCAAAAGCTGGTGGCCAGTGTTTTGAGGCTTTAAATTAATGGTTGCTCAGACTTATTTCCTTAATTTGGGGTTGCACCTTGGGATTGTTTTGGGGCTAGCTAGGGTTGAGATAGAGGTAGGGCATAATAGTAGTGAGATCAATGTCAGATGCTTTATTTATTCTCTAGAGCAATAATTCACTTTAACAAACAAAACTACAGAATCTAAGTGCCTCATTAAAATAAGGAGACCAAAGCAAAAAAATTGGTAGAACTCCATGAAACCATGCTCTCACTTCTAACTACAATATACAAACTCCAATTCCATTAGGATAAACTTTTGTGCAAAAGCTGTGAGGAATATATGTTTCATAATTAATTACAATTAAATTTAATTAAATCTTAAAATAAATAATAAAATGCAATAAATTATTTATTTTTCTTCATCCCAAGTAAAGTCATGAAAAAAATACGCATATATATATATATATATATATATATATATATTTGTATATATATTAGCATTTTTTTCTCAAACCTAAATCATCTTCCAATCAGTGATATGGAGCGTGTCAATTACGAAAATAATTAGTGAGAATCGAAATATTTTATTCATTTTTCAAATTTAGAATTTGATGCATGCCGTGATTGAATCAGATTCCACCCTCATAAATGGCTTGATCGGGTTATAATTAACGAGGATCCAGAATTTATATAATAAAAATGAAATTAGTAAAGTATTCCTGCATTATATATATTTTTTAAGCTTAAAAAATTTCAGAACTAAATCTTAATAAATATAGTTGTGTTAAATATTTAAAAGAAGAACTTTAATATTTATAATAATCTTACTCGAAATAATTTTACTCACTTCAAAGAAGATGATCTCTGATAACATATACGTAATCTACACTAAAAAACATGATAAAAAAATATGTTTTAAAAAAATATAATAGAATTTTAGGAAAATATTAACCAGTGTTCTAAATATATCGGTTAAAAATTAAAAATAAAAATTTTATAAAAAAATATAATTTATTAACTTTATCTACCATGACTTATTTTTAGATCTTAAAAGTAAGAAATTTTTATTAAAAAGTCATTTGTTATATTTTTATATTCCTAATGTAATGAACATTTTCTTTTTCTATATAAAATTTTTAATTTTAGTTACTTAAAATGAACCCTTAATTTTGTAAAAAATATTATCAATATGCACATTATCATAATAATTTTTAATAAAATATTATATTTATCCATTTCTTGATCACTATAAATATTAAAATTATAATTTAAAATTAATGTAAATAATATTATTTAAAAAATAAAAAATATATAAAAATAAATATTAATTAATATAACAAAAATTCAAATAATTTATTAAAAAATTAAATCTTAAAAAGTTGTTCATTCAAGAATAAATATTTAGATTTATAATATAAGACAAGATTATTTAAATACGGAAACATCATGTTATATCCAATATGCATAGCCGAATATGAGGCAATTGCAAGAACAGTGTTTAAACATGCTTTTCTAATAAATTTTTATTGACTAACACCATAAAATACAATAAAAATTAATTTAAATTATAAATAAAAAGAATAAACTTCACAATTTTTAATAAATTCTAATTAATCACAAATATATATATATATATATATATATATATATATTTCTAACATTTCTTTTATATGCTATTGGATCCTTACGGTGTAAGATAGGGAGGATTTTGTGAAAATGGTTAGACATGCTGCCTCATAGATAAGAGAGTGGCTTCAGGTTTTGATTGCTAAATAATAATAAGAGAAAATAAAAACAAATTTGTGATTGATGTATGTTTGGTACCCAAGTAGTGCTATCTGTACGGATGATTTATGTTTGTGTCTTTGTTCTTTATGAGAAAATGTGTGGTGGGTGTCTTACACTCGAAAAAGGGATAAAAATAGAAAAGAGAGAAGGAACACATATAATAATGTAGTGTAACAAAAAGAGAAAGATCATAGAAAAAAAGTAAAACATGTTAAATGGATGTTACTAATGTTTAATCGTATATATAAAAACCATATTGTGATATCATCAAATTACTAGTTTGTATCGTTATTTAATCATAAATTATTATACTGAGTAGATTTTATTTATTTTCATAAAATTATATTTCTTAGACATGTCACCTTAATAAGTTTTATCATTAAACAACCTTTTCCATGTGATGATATTGGTATGATTTGAGACAAACACCACTCACCGAATACCGACCAAAAAATCAGGGACTCTCTGCACTATGATCCAAAAATTGAAAAAGAATGGAAGAGATGCATCATAAAGAAAATTACATTTACCAAACGCCAAAGTGCAAGTTTTAGATCGATACTGGCACATGGCATTGTAGGATACCTCAAATTTTATATTTGGGTGAATGTCTATATTTATTTCTGTTTGCTTTGAGACCTCATAGACAGCATAAAGAAATTCACCTAAGAAATAATTTTATTAACAGATGCAAATATTACTAAATACGTTAAATATAAACAATTTCTCCTAAACCATGCTTATTTGAGTATACTATAAGAGAAATTTTATTATTTTTCATATTAATTCTTTATACCAATTAGACCTTTGTCTCAAATTATTAGCCTTTCGTATGGTCAAATTTTATAATTCTTTTGGCATATTTCTTTTGTAAGAAGAAATTTCTCCTCACGTTAAGAATCAATGAGAAGGGAAGAAGATAAACTAATATATGCAAAAAGGAAAAAAAAGTTGGCCTCATCTAAATTTTGTTTACCTATTGAAGAAAAGGTTATGAATTGAACATGGCACATGTTATATATGAGTGATAATTAGAAGAGAGGATAAGAATTGGATCGGATGGATTCCTTTTGACCATTGGTCTTCCACTAAAGAATATTCAATAATAACAAGAAAGTTTATGCCTGTAAAACGGACCAGAAGCCAAGTGATATCTAGCAAACCCTTTTTAATCATTTGTGAACTTTTGCTTAATCATGCAGGGAAACAACAAAAATGATAAAGAAAAAGAGGGAAAAGGGCTAAGACTGAGTTTGACACATTGTTGATTTTGTTTCATATTTTCTCTTTTTGTGTTGTTCATCTATGATTCACAAACAAAATTTAAGCTGAGTACTGAACATTAGGACCGCAATTTTGAAGTCAAAAGCACTCTGCATAAGCCATAGCCCATAGGGTTGTTTCCCAGTCAAGAAAATATCCTAGTCAGATGATTCTAGCCACAACCTTTATTGAAAAAGATAATCCAAATTAATTGGGCTTTTACCATTCCTTTTTTTGTTTTGTTCGAAGAAAGGTTCACTCACTATAGGCCTTACAAAGGAGAGGGAGAAAAGAGATAAAGGAATAGAAAATGGACAGAACATATTTCAAAAGATCAATTCTATGCACTCATAATTTATGTATTATAATTTAATTAATTAAGTTCACTTGAAGAGCAAGCTTTAAACATTCCAAGTTCACATTGCAGAGGATACATGGAAATGGGAGCTAAATATCATTACGTGCATAACAGCACAGGTAAATATAAGAATTCCATTTAATGATTTTTTGACATATTATCGGCAGAGATTAAGTTGGGTTAGCCTTCAAATAGTGCATGCATGCCCCCTATTTAAGTAATTTTTATTAAAATTTATTTTTCTTCTTAGTTAATTAGTTAATCAAATTGATACTAAAGGTATTTCAATAAATACTTTTAATTTTGTTAATTAAGCTTGGTTAGTAATTAAGATGGATCAGAGACTGGTTAATAGTTTAAATTGATGGCATCATGACCAAATTACGTTTTCAATCAAACTAATTTCTCTTTATTTGTTTGAATAAAAAAAATTAAAAATACAAGTCACAATATGTTTTTTTTATTTCTTAAACTTAGGTGTTCATATCTAATACTTGTGTTCCTCCAGCTGCCTATGTTGAGGTTATGTTTGATTAAAACCCGGTTTGTTTGGTACATTGTTTCTTTCGGCTTAGGCACTTTTGACCCACCCAAAAAAAGATAAAATAAATCATTTGTAGTTTTTTCTTTTATTGTTGATTTCCCATTTCCCCTAATAACTTAGCAATACAAATTTAAATAATAACAAAAAAATTATATCAACAATAAATTTAACTCAATATAAACTGAATCAAAAGTGAAGCGGTTAAAATTATCTGAAGCACTATAAATATTAATTTCACGCTAAAGAAATGACTTAGTTTTAGTTAGAGGAAAACACTAAATAATTTCTTGACCCTTATAATAAGATTATAGGAGAGCTATTTTTGATATCCAACCAAAACAAACACATACAAGTTTGAACTTCAACAACGGAAAGAAATGCATGAGACTTCACTGAATGATACATTGCTGCCACAAGGGAAAAAATGCTTCCCACTCAATCGAGTAAGTGATGCTGTGAAGAGATTTGATTTGTTCTTCCCAGTGAAATGTGAATAATAATAAGGGAGGGATACCAAATAAAGAGAAAATAGAAGGGGAAAATACCACCACAATTCAGGCAGTATTTTTTATATGCTAATTCTGTAAGAAGATCAAATGTTCCCTAAACTAAGATTGTTTCCTTCTCTCTCAGTAACAATCATTCTGTGGCAGCACCACCGTGCCGTTGCATGGCAACAACTGG
The DNA here is from genome assembly GCF_003935025.1 of Abrus precatorius. Classification (NCBI taxonomy): domain Eukaryota; kingdom Viridiplantae; phylum Streptophyta; class Magnoliopsida; order Fabales; family Fabaceae; genus Abrus; species Abrus precatorius. Next base: position 123,419 of record NW_020874351.1, on the reverse strand, counting down.
CTCACTGCACCTGGAACACCTAAATGATGGAGCAGCAGCACATCGTGTCCGAAGACAGTAATAACAATATCTGGAACAGAAATTGTGAAGCATTGCTTAGTCTTTCCTCCTTTGATGAGAAACAGCTGAGTTTGAAGCATATATACATAAAGTTGAGATCTACATATATTTCATAACTAAGATCCTTTCACGTTATCAAAAGGGATGCCCATAAATTTTTTTATCATAAAAACTATTACATGAGATGAGAATACATATCTAGAGATGTACCTGTGCTGACAAGGTAGAGCAACAAAAGGAATGGTTGGAGTAGCCTGGCAAATGGGACATACAGTGCCATCCTCGTCTGAACTCGACGATTTATCCTTAGAAAAAGGTCGAAGGAGATTTTTCACAGATGATGAATTAAGAAGAGGAAGAAGCAACAACAACATTTCCTGCCATCAGAACCAGACATAATTAACTTCAATGGGTTGCAAATTAAGTGGCAAAACATTCCTGCAAATTAATTAAATACACAGGGATGCTTCTAGTTGTAAGATAGCTACTTTCACAGGTGCAAATAAGCTCTTCCAAACACATCCCAGTTATATGATGAGTGTTTCAACTAAGGATTAACCAATTCAATCAATAAATCATCACAGGTAGCAGCACAAACAGACAGAACCTCTCATTCATTGAAAAATGAATAGCTAAGAATAACACATTTCTCAGCTTTCTTTTGTCTCCACTACTAAATAAAGGAAAATTCTCATGGAACACATGATTCCACAAACTAGCAAATAAACTTAATGAAGTAGGGAAAAATTACCGAGAATTCATTCCAAACTAATTGTCGATTCATATATTCAAAGCTAACAGCACGATTCATATTTGGGCTCCCATATACAAGCCTAGCTCGTAAGCCTCTTTCAATAAGATTTCGATATCTGCTTCACAATAGCACACAACAAGAAGATAAGTTTTACAGAGCAAGTCAATCGACTCACATGAGATAGTGTCATTCTAGAGGACCTGAAGAACATTCAAACTAAATGAAACAAAATCAATTAAATGCTAGGATTTTGTGTGTGTGTGTGTGTGTGTGTGAAATATTTCAAAAGACACAAACAGAAGAAACAAGCGTTGGTTGAATTATTTGTTTGTTGAAAAGAATTACCTTCCTGTGCAAAGAAATATCAACAGGTTTCCAAATGAAGCAGCTCTATAAAGTCCTTCTATCCGTTGTATCAAGATCCATAAACGTCGGGCTAATGGTCTCTGAAAAAAAAAGAGTAGAAAGTCAAATCAGAGCTCACATCAATTCAATCTACATTGACAGTGTAGGGTTCGAAAAGGCCGACTTAAAAAATATATATATACACCTGCTCTGTATCACCCCATCTGCGAAAAGCAGAGAAAGATTGTAAGCGAGCCCATATATACTGACCACCAACAGTGGCAACACAATACCAAATCTTCTGAGCAACAGTGAGTCCAGGTCCCTCCAGACCAGTTCTGACTGTAGAATGTACCGCATATGAATGAGAAGTTAGGAACATATTACAAGGATGAAAAATACTTGATATATGCACCGGTAACAGACAACCAGATAAATTGTACACTTCTTCCTCTACATTATTGGCTTTTAGCAAGAAAACACCACAAAAAATCATACAATTAACACCTTTAGCAGTCTGCTATACGACCATGATGCAGAGTACAAATATCCATAGATGATGTGTAAATTTTTTTTAAGGCTAATCTGATAAAAAAAAAAAAAAAAGCATACAACAAAGACTTGAAAGGCATTTGTTAACATGTGCGTGTCAAAATTTCTTATTATTTTCAAAGGCAACATGACATCATCAATTACACTTGCACATATTTCACGGAACAATCATCATAATGCTGGTATATACAACAATAGCTGGCAAGTTACAGAGTTTTTTTCTGTATGTTTAAATAATCAATTGGAATTCAGAACCACCTCACAACATTGAAGACCTGGTTAGCTAAATAGCAATACAGACAGATGAGATTCAGACCTTCCTACCTTTATCTCTTGATTCTACTGCACGCTCATCTCTGTACCTCAGGTTCATGAGGGCAATGCCTGGTGTTGGCTTATCCACCCAAATTGAGAACCGCCAAATAAGAAACTCAAGGAAAGCATCAAGCTCCGCTTCATACTGAAATAACATTCCTGGCTAATGCCAAAAAATATAGAAGAATTTGAAAGATGTTCAAAGCAGTTTCAATGTGGTAGTTAAATTATCATAGTCACTTGTTTCACACAATACCAAGGGAAGTCAGACATAACCGTACCTTCATTAATGAGAACACTTTAACCAACTGTTCTTTCAACATAGCAGACATTTCAACATCCAGTCTTGCTGCATCAACTTGGTTAACTCGGGATATAGAAATTGGGATAGTTGACTGCAGAAAATCCCACACGGATAATAATTTAATTAACAGTGTTATTGCAATTCTTGAAAACTGTCAACAACACACTCTTTATTGGGAATGAAGAAATTATGAGTTGCATCCCCCATAAAATCTGTCTCATCCCATCATGATTTTTAATAAATTTCAGCTAATACGGAGTACGCGTTGCAAACATTTTTCTATCTAAAGACAACAAAATCAAGCGTACAGGAAAAAGCAAATAGGAAACACACCATGCAACTTGATCAAACACTCAATCTTCAATTTGAAAATAAAAATAACACTTTTATGGCATTAAACTATCTATCTTCATCAAACTTCAAGAAATTTAGCAATAGTAAGCTGAGCTGCATAGGGAAAGAAAGCTTCAACTACAAAAAATGACAGAAAATCCACACCATAAAAAAAAAATCAAATCTTTTTTTCATAAGCAGAAGAATTTCTCCAAACCAAAAAAACCCAATAAGTGCTAACGAATGAATAAGCAAAAACAATGAATTAAGAGAAAGTGGGGTAACCCTAAATCAGAAAATAGGATGAATTTGAAGAATGAATATAGTTGGAAAAGCTCAGGAAGGACCTGTTGAGAGAGGGAAAGAGATTCCCAGCGAGGGAACAATTTGTGGCACGTGTGAATCCAAGCATCTTGAGGTGGAATCAGAGAGAGACTAGTGCTAGTGCTTGTGCTACTCATAGCGTTACAACGATGGCGATTTTGGTTGTGTTTGGTGTGTCCATGCACCGACTCCACTCTGGTTAACGTTTAGAGAGAGAAACAGAGATTAGATTAGAATGGTTTGGTTCGGTTCGTAATCGGTCATTGCTCAACACTGTTCACAAAGTTCTTCCAATGTTTCATTGCACCCAGCCACACTTGCGATTCACAATTCCAAAGCAGGGTCTCTTCGGTCTTTTCGCAGCTTAATTCAGGGAGTGAAAATATCACTCTAATCTACCCGTAGTAAAAATTGAATACATATTTTAACACAACACTGTGTAATTACGTAAATCTAAAAATCTAAGTTCCGAAAATTCTAAATTAATAAAACTTGAGAATAATTTATTATTTTTAATCAAAATTAAAATCTTACTAAATGATTTATTTTTACTTTTAATATTAAATTTTATTAAATAAATATTTAAAATATATTTTAAATTTAATTAAATAATAATGCTAAAATATTTATGATATTTTATTTAAATTTATTTATTAGATTTTTTCTATCCTACTCTTGTAAGGCAATGGTTACAAGATTAATAAATAAATAATTTTAAAATAAAAATTATTTATTTTAAATTTTAATTTTTTTAATCATTATATTCAAAATAATATTAAGCAAACTATAATATAATAATTTTTAAAAAAAAATTGTATAAATCAATTAAATGCATTACTATGATTAAATGATACCATTTTTAATAAAAACTTATAATGTATAACATCTTATCATCTACAATGTTGTAAAGGTTTAAAAAATTATCAAATAAGTATAAACAAAGTAAATATTTATTAATCATAATATATATGATCTTAAAATACATTTTAAAATTTAATGTACTGAAAAAATTGTGCAATAAACTTAGCTGCTATGGTTGTAGTGACAAAGAATTCCTCCATATATGGAAGACCAAGGTTTGATTATGATGATTCACATGCTTCAACATAAAATTCCTCCATTATGAAGAACTCCTTTATTTATATTACATAGTTTTCTCAGTTTCAACAAAGTGTTTTCTTTTCAAAATTTTACGTTTAAAAGCAGAGATGCAATATCATAAACATCACAAAGGGAATTTAATAAATTTCTGGGTAAAGTAAAGCTAGTAATTTTCAGTTCTCACCGTGAAATTCAACATATGCCAGCCCTATTCAACCCACCCAAGTACGCTACAATTTAAGGAGAATAGAAGCCTCACATTAAAGGCTATTACTCATTCAGCGACTGTTAAAGCTATAGACTCGATTGAACAAACAAACAAAAGCAACACTGCAGCATTTTGCTTCAAACTCAAATTACCTCACATCATGCGTATTAAGAGAACTGCTTGAAGACCAAATTCCCCTTCTTGAAATTTTCCCATTTCACTTTCTCTTAGGGTGGTAACTTAAATGAAAATGTTAAATAAAAAGAAAACTAAAGACATATTAAGGCTCAATGTAACATATCTAACCCAAGCCCAGTTTACAACTTCTAACTGTTATTTATAAATCACAAAATCAGCCAATTGCACAAGCTCATTTATATAAAAAAAAAGCTAAACTAAATTGACCCAGAAGCTTCAAAATTCAATACCACCCCCTAATCACCAAAATGTCATAAAGAATGGTTACAATGACCTACACAATATATCATAATAATTAAACCACATTTCAATGTTACTCTATTTAAAAGGGTTACATTTTCTCAAACTTCGAACGACAATAATTATATATATATATATATATATAATAGACTATATGCTCAATGCGTCGAATTTGGCCCTAGAGAACTTGGCAAGTGCCATATTGTATTCACTTTGAAGTTCACTGGCAAGGGTGTGCTCCCCAAAACTCCTGAGCCCATTAAGCAAAACCTTAACCAAATACTCATCGGGCTTAAGAACCGAGGCCCACCCATTCTTTTTCATCAGCCCGTAAATCCTGACCGTAGATTCTCTCCTCTTGGCAGAAATAACGGCCTTGATGAGACAGAGAAGCCCCTTGGGATCGTCGCAGTGGATCCCATTCGCATCCTCCAATTCGGCGATGAGATGGTCCACATGGTCGTGCATTTCGGCGGCGGCGAGGGACTGCACCATCTCGGCGTAGAGGGACATGTCAGCGCCGTATTCGGATCGGAGGGCGGAGAAGACGCGGAGAGCGAGGGCGCACTGTTGCTGCCGTAGGAGTTCCCGCAGGGTAGCGAGTAGGTCCGATTTAATGAGGCGCGTGAGGGTGTTCGAGAGGAGTTCTGAGAGGTTCGGCGGGTTGGTTCGGTGGAGGCGTTTCAGGGTTTGGATGGCTTGGATTGCTTCGATGCTTAGGATTCGACCTTTCAGCAGAGGTCCACGCTGCGACCGCGGTCCTCCGCACCGCACCCGAACGTAGCCCCAGCGCGTGCTCGTCAAGGTTGGGGGACAACGTTGGGGTTTAAGAAGGAACGTTGGGTTTTGGAGAAGAGACGAAGCCATGGGTTCGATAATGTGTGTAAACCAACATGGACACCATTAGAGTCGCCATGTTTTATCTGGAAGCCATCAGTTTCATACTCAATTACGCTTTTGCCCTTTCGTATATAAATAATTATGTTTTTTGCTCCAATATATAAAGTAGGCCCAGGTGTTGCTGTCTATATGAAATGGGCTAATGGGCTTCTTAATTGTAAGATTTCAGTATTGACAATTAGAATACCACCTGTGGACCAAAACGGGAAAATTTGAATACCACTAAACAAAAAATAATAATAATAATTACAATGCCATACATATAATTTCAATATTAATTATTATAAAAGTTAATAATTTTACTGATATGATAATTCATAATCAGTTATCAATTTTTAAAAATATAATTTTTTTCTTTTATTTAAATCACAAGTATTTTTTATGTTTGACAAAATTCATATTGAAACAATTCTATCAATGGTCGATAGTATATATTTGTTATATATTCTTAATCGCTTGCGACCAATTCTTTGCATACTACTATGGATTATCAGCACATTTTGTTCCTTTTCTATTCGCTGAGAAAAATTTAGCCACGCCTTCAATTCTCAATTGGCTATGATTATATTTACATCGTGATCTTTTAAATGCAATGATTAACGGCTAAATGCAACAACTGTTTCTACTTTTTTTCGAGATATGAAAAAGGAATGTTTGGGATGGTGTGCTCCTTTCCAATATTTTTAATTGGCACAAAATCATAACTAATAATTGATTTTAAGACTAGCAAGTTATTTTTCCCCTCTTTAACCAATGAGAATCCCCTGCTCTAGCTTCACCAATTGTATTCCATTTTAATGTTTTATTTAATAATAAATTGCTAGTAACTTCCTTTCCAAATTCCAACAATTCCACAAATTATTTGGAAGATATAAACATCTCGTTTGGATTGGCATTTGACTAATTTTTTATTATAAGAACTTTAAATGCCCTTATCAGGAACTAAATAATATTTTAATTTTTCAGACAATAAGCATTAATCACTTTAGTCTTTATAAAATCTTAATTTTATTCTTTAGTTTTATAAAATATTATTCATTTTTATTATTTTTAATATAAAAAGACGATAAAAATACATGATTAGAATAAATAATCTTTTACAAAATTAAGTTTCAGACTAGAAATTTTATAAAGCAAAATTAAAACTTCTAAAGACTACGATGAATGTTTACGTCCCCGTGAACAAATCATAGCAACTTTTGAACGTCTTTTCAATTTCAAATTTTTCATACATATAAATCCCACCCAGAACTTGGGTTGTTGTGCTTGTTGATATGGAACTTAGCTCTGTTCTCCCCCTCATAAGGGTGACTATTTTTTCATTGCCTTTTTTTAGTGGGAGGCTATTGGAATTGGGAGGTGCACTTGGTTAGTGCATAGAAAGGGACTGCTATGTTGGTCAAGCTGAACTGCTGAAGTTATCTTGAACACAAAAAGAAATGGATTAGACTTGAAAAAGAGAAGCATGACAATGAACATTTGCAAATTTGGCTTTTCTCCAATAATTGCTTTTATTTTTATTTTTCATAAGAAAATATATATAGTACACTGACTGATTGTTAATGTGTGATACCTAAAAAATATTTGTTCACTTTCTATCTTTGACCAAAGGAAATGAAGTGGATGGTGGGAACTTGGTTTCCTTTTAATCACAATAAATGAGTAGGACTTTTCAATGTTAGTTTCAATTACAGTCAAAGTCAATGTAGATCTATTCTATGTGACTCTGCAGAAGACTATACGTGCAAGTCATCATTTCTGCTTTTAATAATTTGATGCTGCAAACAATGGCATTTCCTCTTGCCTTCTAGTAGTGCTCCTTTTGCAGCTCTGAGATTTTACCACTCTTTGCTGTTCTTCATCCGAATGTACTTCTGTAACACGCTTGACTTTATAATTTGCTTTCGTAACTAGAGCTTTATTGTTAGAATTAAACTAGGTTTTACATAACAAACAAATATTTGTCTCGGTTCATTAGATATCATATATGCAATATTATATAAATCTGCATTGAAGGGATTAAAAGTTGAAAAATATTTTTAAAATTAATGTATTGAAGTAAAAGTGTTCAGTAAAATTACATGTTAAACTAGTTAATAAACATAAAATGGCATTAATCAGTAGTAATTTATCATAAAGTTGTAAATGAAACCCCCTAATTCACAAGTGTATTGATTTTATAAAATAAAACTTAGGATTATTTAAGTGTGGTCAATTCAATTGAAGAATATGTTACTGTTCATGAAAATCTTTGTCTCAAAGAAGGCAGTGATTTGAAGTTTCATCAGAAGCTGGTTGTTCATGCGACCCAACCTATTCTCAATGGACTGTGGACTTCTGTTTTAGATAAATTTTGTCATGAAAATTTTGTACATGCTTATCCCGTGAGATTTAAGAAATGCAGCACCTAAGATATGGACCTGTCCCTCGTGGCTACATCTGATAATATTTTCATCCTACCTTGCTGATCAAAATTCTACTCTTCTACAGGGATATGGACCCAGCTTACTTCCCATAATTTTTGTTCAAACTAACAAGGTCCATTTTCATAAATAGTACAAGCTATATTGACATCTATGTATGAGGGTTATGATATGAAATCTGTTTAGATAAACATTTTAATAAGGAATTATAAGACCAAAAACAAAAAATAATAATTAAAGAGATAAAATGAATTTTTTAATAACTTAAAATTAGTTTATCAATAAGTTAAATGAGGGAGAGTTTTTTATTTTTAAGTTAAATTACATAGGTTAATTTTAACTAATGAAAAATGCTTTATTTATTTTATTTATTTAATTCCTTTGATTTTCTTCTATCATAATTTGATGATGTCACCAAGGGAACATTTGCTATAAGAATTAATCAAAAAATTATTCAAATTGGTCACATGCAGTGAGATAAGATTTTGCATATGATACCGATAAGTTGTAAACTTCAGCTCCTACTTATGTTTTTTAGATAAGGTAAATATCATTTTTTTTAATCTAACAACTTCTTTTGATTTGAAATAAGATACTATTTCCTTCTCCTAAAAATCTTATAAAAAAAAACTTACTCTTAAACATTACATAACTTACATGTACTTTCTTTAGTGATAACTTTCAATATGGTAGCTTTGGACTCCTCTCTAGCAAGTCAAATTTCGATGAACAATGGTGTTACTGCTCTTCTAATGATTTTAAGCCGTAGAGTACTGCAGTAGATACCTCCAAATGGATTCGGAGTCTTTAAGTTAAAATTCATTCCAACAAAATACGAATGCCGAATTCGTGGTGTGTGCCAACTGCTCCTAGAATTACTTTTAAAAATTGTATAAAATATTCAAATTATAACATGATTATTATGTTATTATGTTTTAACGTTAACAATTCATAGTTCAATTTTTTCTCTCATTTTTAAATAAAAAGATATGTTTCTTATATGTGTATACTATGTTAGAGGAGGAATATAATATAAAATCTAAACTCTCTTGAAGACATTGATTGATTAAGGAAAACCATTAGGATTCTTACACAATTAATTTTTTTTATGATTCAACAATTTCTGGAATAGCTTTTCATTTTTCATATATTTCTCATTTTTCTTTATATCACCCATTATATTTTTTTTTTTATTTTTTTATCTTTCGTTGCTGGTCTCATTCATACTATATGATTATCATCATTCTTACTAGAATTCATTAAGGGTGTCTGGATAAATTCAATTATTTTAATAAATATCTTTAACAAATTGTGTACTACAGCTGTATGAGTATTTTCCAACGGTGACAACACAACTTTCTGCATTTTGGGTCAATTTTCATAATAAATAATTATTTTAATTTCTTTTTTATTTCGGAAAAAAGGTAATTTTAAAAAATAAGTTAATTAGAAAAACACAGTTCTTATTTATTTTTTGTTTCGTTTGATGTATTTCACATGATAGGCACGTGGCATTTGGTTGAGACCGATCGACATATATTGTGGATCATAAAACGATGTCAACCATAATCCATCATAAATTATCAGAATGCTTTGGCAATTCCCTCAATGCTTTGCCAATTAAACAAGATCAAAGGGAACAAACCCATTCATAGTCATATGAGAATGTGGAGGTTCTTGTATTATGCACCCAAAAAAGGGTGTTTGTGTGTGTGTTGAAGGCATTAACAAAACGCAAGTTTGTGTGATGGGATAGTGCACAACAAATGGAATCCCCCTTTAGTGAAACTTGAAAAGGAATCAGGAATTGGCGTTGCTTATCTGATCACGATTACGAGTGTTACAGTTTTTATATGCACTGTAGCAATGGTGCTTGGCAACCTGGTCCTACATGTTTCATACTTTAATACGTGTGATAGGAGAATAAGATAGTGACCAAGGTCAGAGAATCACGTACGTTAATCATGCATGAAAGAAGAGGGGAAAAAAACATATATAATAAAAGTGAAGCATGGAAGAAAAAAAATTTCCTCCTATGGAGATAATATTGAAGCTAAGATTTTTGACAGCATTAAACCCACTTCAATTGCACTATGGGACTTGTCCTTTGTGGTGTACACATTTATACATGGCCACTTAGAGTATTCCTTGATGTGGTAAAAAAAAACTGGTGAGTGGGATATATCGATTTCTCTTCGCTGCTTTAGAAAAATGACAACATAAATTAATCTTAACAAATGAGTTTAATTCTTTTAAAAATAGTAAACTTTATTGAAATATTAAAAAAAAAACTTATTGTAGCTTTTACATTTTTATTTTAATAAACATTTTTATAATAAAATAATTTTTTAAAATATTTAAGTTATAAAAGTTGTATTAAGAGAATCAAGTATAATTAATATACTTGATGTTTTGCGGTTATTAAATAAGTGATTAGATTAAGATGCGTCAACTATATTCAAAATAATGGAGTAAGAATTATCAACTATATTCAACGTAACACTACAAAAAACTATATTCCACGTAACATGCTTACCCAACAACAAGCATTGATACAACTAATATGTCAAGTCTTGGAATAAACACAGCAGCGAAAATTTGAATGAAGCGATTATGTAAGATCAATCATATTTACATATTTGCATATTATTTGTTTATCTCTGTTATTTTATTTTTTTTATTATATTACAACACTTATCATATATTTTATTTATTTTTTCTGTTTTTTTTTTTTATCTTTCACTAGATGTATATATTTAGTGAATGTGTACCCATTTTGCTGTATGAAAGCTTGAACTTTATACTAATCAGCTGTAGCAAAATGTTAAACTTTTTTTATCAAGTTAAATTTAGTATTTACTACTTAGAAAAGGTTTATTGTTTTGTTTGGCCAATTATACAGATTAATTCCAAACATCCATTGGGAATAGTTCGGTGCAATTTTGGTATTGAAAATACACAAGTCGATGGGTCATTTTGATGGAGTATCAAGAGTTACATAACAATCAATGGCCTCAAGGATATTGGAATTGGCATGTGGTAACTTGTGTAGCTAGGTGTGAAGTATAAACTTTAGGATTTAAGTCGTGATTAGTTAACGAAGAGTTAAATTTTTTTATTTAATTTGCATGGAGCTTTCGCTAAATCACTCCTTTTCTTTTATTCATCACCAAGCTCTTTTGTCTTAGATCATTTTTTCTTTTTGGAGGGGTTAATGTCTTAGATCATTAGATCATATTTTTCTTTTTAATGGTCAAAGATCATTGGATCAGATTGAATGAGTAAGAGGCGCACTAAAGCCAACAACCATGTAGTTATCCATTGATGTACATAGAGGGCCATGTTTGGTTGTGCCAATTAATGTATTCCAGCTACCATGAACCTTTAAACAAGGCGTGGGAGCAACAGGGACACTATGGTCCATGCATACTATAGTCACAAAGCTGTTATTGACTTAATGTCATCATAATCAATATATACTCGAACCCATCGTCCTAGCATAAAACAAAAGCTCATTAAAGATTTCCAAACTATTTGAGAACGAAGCAAGCATGCATGGGCCAAAATGAAAAGACTAACGCTTTTATCATATGTTCTTTGTCATTTCTGACGTTGATACCACCCTTCAATATATATATATAAAACTACTTTTCTATGAAATGAGATATTATGGAAGATTAACTTTGGCTTCCCAGACACAATATGCAGATTCGTCTAATTAAGTATGGCAACAAAGTGGATCGTTTTCCCCATTTTTGGTCCCTATAGCTAGCTAGTGCCTTCCAGAATTTCCTCACTTTTTTTATTCATTAGATTATTCGTATCTTGTTCCTTCAGAGATTGTCGACCTTATTGTTCTTTTAACTATCATGATTTGCATACCAATCTAATATAGTAGTGTATATTAGTCATTGGTATATAATATTAATTAATTTAATTATGGTTTTATGATAACTTTTTTTCCTATTTGTTTCTTGGTTAAACAATTTTAAAGTTAAAAACAAGGAATTTGAGTTTCTGGACAGTCAAGTTCATAAAGTTAAAAACACCATCATATATATTAGATTTCCGAAGGTTTAAATTATCATCAACTTAGTCTATTTAATTAATCGCTTAATTGATAAACTTATATTGATCATTAAAATTTATTATAAGCTTATTATAAAATTTATTAAAATAAGTTAAAAAATTATGATAACATCATAGTTAAATTGTTTTCATAAACCGAAAAAAGAATTGTATATACTCCTCCAAATATCCCTAAGTTAATGTAATGACATTTTCAGTCTTTAAAAATTTATGTAATTTTTTAAAAAAGTTAATACATCCCTTCACATTCAGAACTGGATATAAGGAGTATTTTCACTGTATTTCTATTTAACGCAGGACATTTTAAAACTATCTCATTATCATTACTACGTACAAATTTTTTATAAGATTTATTATAAGAAAGATATTTTTTTAAAGGAGATTCAAATGATTCTGTATTGCAATATATCCGGCTAATCCAGTTTTCACGGAGTAAAAAATGTCTGTATTTTTTAATCAAATCTTCAACCTGAAAAGTGAATATGTCTGTTTATTCTACAAAATATCATTTTTTTTAGAAGATATCGGGGCAATGATATACCTTTTAACATCATATACCTGTTCCTTGTGCAAATTAGCTGTGTCAATTTATTTGTAGGTGTGAGTGTGAATACAGCAACGTGTTTGTGTTTCCACTGATATTTGGAGTGATTGTTAAGACTGAAGTGTTGTGAATATAGGTCTTACTCATGTCATATTGGAAATGGACTCCAACTGTACAATCGATGTGGTAGTGTGGTCATTGCCAATTTGCCATCGTACCCCTCAATTGAGAAAAATGAAAAATCTCCTCCTTCATCAATTCTCGTAATCATGGTATTCCGTTTGGCAATCTCTAAACTCGAAACTTTAAAATAAAATAAATAATATTTATAGAAAGAAAGAAATAAATTATACAGATATATATAGTTATAGAAATAACATTACTCGTTTAGTAACAAGAATTTAACGTTCCAATGAAATTTTGGTGTGTTCACAACATGTCTTTCAAGCACCCTTTAAATTCATGATGGAGATCAGTTCCAACTTAGATTAATGGATGACATTATAAGAATAATAACACCAATGTTTATTTCGTACCTTTTTCATGCGATGTATGTTAGCAGTTCTGTTCTCTGATTTTTAGATTGTTTGTTACCGTGGTAATTTTGTACAGATATTATGATTTTTTGCAAATTGTTTTAGTTTTTACTAATGTTTCCACTTTTTGAACTTTACGATGAATAGAGCTTTATAAATACCATATATATTCATGCGTTTTTTGTCATTAAATTGATTTATTTTTTTAATAAAACAACACCATCACATTTTTAAATGATTAAGAGTTTAAAAAAGTTACTTAGTATGAGTTAATTTGTAATGGTCAGAAATTAATGTTTTTTATTCAATTTTGCTTACGCATGCATGTCTTTAATATGTTTAAATCATTTAGAAACATAGAGATATATTACAATGTAAAATGGATAAAAAAAGAAGAAATAAAAATAATATTATCAAATAATAAGTGATATGATAAAAAAAATTAAAATGGAGTAAAAAGTTGAATTTAAAAAATTGAAAATCCAAAAAATAAAAATGTCCGACTTGTGTGTTACATGGGAAAGATAGCCTTTAATTTAATGACGGATGACCGTTTGGAGGGGTTCAAGGACAGATATCATTAGGACCAATCTTTATGTAGGTGGGAACGCTTGTGACCCTGTTTGTAGCTCTTAAATCATGTGATTGATTCTGCTAACCACGAGGGATCTTTTAATTCAGTGTTATCTTATGCCAATTATACCACTCAAATTATTCATTGGAAATTAATATAGAGCTTCTTGCACTGTTTGGTCAAAAGGGTCATGGTATATAGTCCCTTAGCTTGGGAGGTCCAAAATAGCAAGTTTCCCATCTACAATGAGATCATATGTGCTAGCTTTCGAGCTATGATTGGTAGGAGCCTACAGTATGGATCCCAATTTCCTCATAACCAGATGGACTAAAGAAACATACAACTATAATATTGCAACTACCAACGCACCCAAAACAAATAATGTTACAATTACCAACTTTACATAATATATAGTATTACTATTTGCGAGCTAGGTGGGGGCACAAGTGATGCATTGCACCAAGCCTTCCATTCAGTTCAGTTTATGTTTAAACTAACATATAGAAGAAATCTTTTTAATGATTTCAAGTTTTAGAATAGTAATAATTGGTGGGGAGTAAATGCTTATAATAGCAATCTCTTTCCTTTTCCCTACCTTAATTTGTACAAACAGCTTTTTAGGTTTTCAGTATGTTGCTAGGTTTAGAAGTCAATTTCAGCCTCAGTGTCATACGATATGGGGTCCTTTTTGCTGTTTCAATTATCGAAATTATGAGCGATGGCTATGTTGCGTAAGTGGCTTTTGTAATTCCTTTTTCTGTCAATTTAAAATTATACATGTGGAAATTCGAAAAAAAATATATTAGCTATTTGCATGTAGTAAATTCAGGTAGAATTTAAAGAGTATAAATTAAAAGAAGCAAATTTAAGAAAAGGAGTGAAACAACTAAAAATGTGGGGTCGAAAGTGTTAAATTCATTATAAACAAATTGAAAGTAATTAATTTGAAATAATTAAGACTTGAAGAGAAAAAGTGAGCACAAAAAGGAATTCAAAAGTAATTATTCTGAAACTGTAAGTAAAAGAAAACGCACTGAAATAATTAAAAAGTCAAACATATTAATCAAGTATTAAGATAATATCAATAAGATAGTATCTTACTTTTAATGGATATTTTTTTTACGAATACCTTCCAGTTTTATTTTTTAATAAATATCCTTAAAATTTATTAAAAGAAATTAAGCTAGCAACCAATATAATTATTAATTAAGGAGTGTTTCTAATTTACCCCAAAATGAAATTACCATTGATTAACGAGTAGGATGAGTGAAAAAGTCTAAAACGAACAAACGACAGGAAGAGGGAAGAAGTACGTGGATGTTGGAATGGATCGACGAGAAACACTGTATATGCGTTGGCAAGAAGTGATTGTCTCCTAACGACATCGTAGGGTGTCGTACACGTTCGTCGTCTAATCTAATCTCATCTCCCGCACGCTTTGCCCATTCACGGTTTAGGTTTCATCACATTTTTTAAAGCTTTTCCAAACCATATTATGTTTAATTAATTTGACCCATTTTTCATTTATTTTGAGTGGTTCTAACAGTTAAACAATTCTACTAGTATATCTCAATAGATACAACCTATGATTTTCTCTGAATGTGTTTATAGGATCATTCCACAAACACATTGAATATATACAACTAATATAAATCCTACGTAAGATTTGAAACATAATTCCAGCTTATGAATTTGATATTCATACCCTCTTTAATTACTTTTTCCAGCGTACAGAAAATTTGTTGTTCTTATTGAGAACAGGGATCGAGAATTAATTAATTAGTTCCATGTCTTATATTCGTAAGGCATTATGACAGTATGTGTATGGTTTGAAGAAGAGAAAAAATATCCAAAAGACAGACATGTGAAGATACGGAGAATTGTCTGCCAGTTGGGACTCACTTCATATTCAACTAAAGAATAGAGATTCACTTCTGTTGAATCCCTTTCATCTGTGTCTTGTCTCGACTCATACACAGTTATTTATTCTATTCTTAATGCTTTTCAAATTGGAATGTCGTGGCATGTTACAGTGTGCGTCTAACTTGGACCAGAATGCAATTTTTTTTTAAAAATAATCTTTATATTAACTAAGAAGGTATTTTTTTGTACTTCCTTTATACATATAATCATAACTATTCATATTACAATCGAGTTAGTAGTTTATTTTTAAATTTTTAAATTTAGAAACACTGTGAAACTACTGCTTAAAATATTGTCAAGTAATACTAAACTATTTTATGAAAATTTTAAATTTAATAGTTAATTAAAAAATTTATAATAAAGATTATTAAATTATTTTACTAAATTTAACACTTAAAATATTTGTTTAAATATGTATGTGTATTTTATACTTTTATTATTTATTTTGGTGTACAATGGAGTTCTACAATAAAATTTTAAAAATAGTAAAAAAAAAAAATAGTTTAGGCTTGATTTAGAAATTTGAAAAGAGAGTGAAAAGAAGGATTTAAGAGTCGGGAGGAGAAGAGAAAGAAAGAAGAAAAAGAAATTAAAAAAATTAATTTAGAAGAATTTTAAAACATTGATTTATAAATATTTTAAAACTCTCAAATCAGAACTATTATCAAATAAATATTTTATTTTATTTTCTAAAATTAACTTAAAAACAAAACTAAATACACACGTATAGTAGTAATAAAACTAATGTCAAAAAATTCTTTTATAAAAGAACTATTTGTTTCCGTAACATTGTTCTAAAATATACATTAATTATGCTCATATTATCAAATTATTATAAGTATAGGTGTAAAAAATGGAAAAAAAAAAGTTACATTAAAAGTGAGATACTTTTGATATTGTCTTTGATTTCAGAATGTATTTTTGAGACGTGTATAAATTTTTTTTATATATAATAATATATACAATGTTAATTTTTAAATTTTGCCGAGATGAAAGAAATGCCTTTAAAAAGAGAAAAGTTGATTCATAAAGGCTAAGAAGATTCTTTACTGCATAAAAAGGAGGAAATATTAATATCAAATATGAGAATTGATTTTAAACAACTAAAAATAAATTTTTTAAAACTCTGTGTGTGTATATATATATAATAAATATTTTTATTTTTATTTATCTATTTAAGAAAAAAATTATAAAGGCCCAAAAAGTTAATCATTTAATAGGAAAAAAATTATCATTTTATTAATAGCTAGACTTACTAATTTATTCTTTATTAATGATTTTTTCTTAGACACTGAAACAACCGCATACTATAAATATTTTACATGGACAAAGAGTATCATTAGAAAAATCATAATTAATATTGTCTTGAATTCTTGGATGAAAATAATTTTTTCCCTAGATAAATAGAAATAAAAATAATTTTTTTAATTAAAAAAACTATTTTCAAATACTTAATGTGAGTTCTAAGTATTGAAGTAATAAAACCGAAAAAAGAAAAGAAAAAAGCTCCCTGGAAATTTGTAATTTACCATACCATAACTGCTATTTAAACTCTACTTTCTGACTTCTGTGCTTTCTCTTTTCCTTTAAGTTCTGCATATTTATATCTTTATTTATTTATATACAAGCGCATACAAACTTGTTCATAATTTTTTCTGCTGCATAATTTGGTTCTTTTCACTGTGCCATTTTGATGTCTACACCATTAGAACATGATTACATAGGCTTAGGAGAGTCTCCATCCATGGAGAAAAGCTGTGATAAGATATCCTCTTCAGTTTCCTCTAACCTCTCCTCTGAGGACGAAAACACTTCATCTCTCAACTTCAAGGAGACTGAGCTAAGGCTTGGCCTCCCAGGTTGTGACTCTCCTTGCAAAAACTCAGTACCTGGAATCTCTCTTTTTGGCAAGGATTTGCAGAACAAGCACAATGGCTATTCTGCTTCTTCAGCTCCTTCAAAGAACCTTGTGGCTGGGGCTAAGAGGGGCTTCTCTGATGCCATTGACGGTTCTTCTTCTGGGAAATGGATTTTCTCAGTGAGTGATGGAACTGAGGGCAATGGAGCTGCTTTGTTTTCCCCTATAGGCCTTGTTGTTTCAGAGGGTAAGCATAATAGCCTTCAGGCTAATACCTCTGTAGGAAGCAACAAAGAGGTTGGTAATGGTATGGTTCCTCAGTCTGAGAAGAAAGCTCACGAAAAGAAGCCTCAGGTTGATGCAACAAATGAGCATGGTAGAGCTCCTGCTTCCAAGTAAGTTTTCCTCTTGCTAATGTTTTCACTGCTCTTTTTGTTCTGTCAATTATCAAATTGATTGCTGATTTCATTCAATGAACATGTAGACAAAACATGTTTGAGTTATATGCTATGCGGTTCTTTTGGTTGCCCAGAAGAAGGTGAAAGACTAGCAAGCCAAAAAACCTGTTTTGAATGGCTTTCTGCTCCCATAGATTTTGGATTTGTAATCATCAATGGGAAATTTAATTGTTGGAATTTTATTTCTTGTATGGAGCCCCTTATTGTACAAAATAAATAAGTCTAAGCTATATTTCTCAGTCAGATATGTGCTATATTTTGACTCTGGTGTCCCAAAATAGAGAAGGGTATATGTGGTAGGTTGGTAATCAGATCAAGTTTTGTTAAAGCTAAAGGGTATGTTTAAAACTCGGTCTTAGTCATTTTTTTTTCCTTTAGTGAGACTTTGTTGGAGCATTCATTGATGTATTGGTCTACTCTACATTATTTTGTTTAAATTTCACTGATTTTTGCCATCTTATTTTCAGCCAGATATAGTTTGTTCCGTTAAAAAAGTAGCTTTCCATGGAAATTAAGTCTAGGGCCTATTTTTTTTTTCCTTTATGGAAATTTTTTTTTCGTGTTTGATTATTAATAATGCTCTATGGAGTGATGAGTGAAATATCAAACTTTTTGTAACAGAGCACAAGTTGTAGGATGGCCACCAATCCGATCTTTTCGAAAGAACACGATGGCCTCTAATTTGGCAAAAAGCAATAACGAAGCTGAAGAGAAATCAGGAGTTGGTTGTCTTTATGTAAAGGTCAGCATGGATGGTGCCCCTTATCTCAGAAAGGTTGATCTGAAAACCTACGGCAACTATGTTGAACTTTCTTCTGCTCTTGAGAA
Source organism: Abrus precatorius (assembly GCF_003935025.1). Lineage (NCBI taxonomy): Eukaryota > Viridiplantae > Streptophyta > Magnoliopsida > Fabales > Fabaceae > Abrus > Abrus precatorius. The sequence continues at coordinate 104,552 of NW_020874351.1, read as the reverse complement.
AATGTTCAGCTGCTTTACCATAGGTATTCTATCTCCTTCAGTATGTTTAAATCAATGTTGTAATTGCTTAATGGAACTGAATAGTTTGATCTAATTATGAATTTGACACCTAACTGATTATGATTTAAGTTTCATAACTGAAGTAATGATCAAACCACTTTAAGCAAATAAAAACTTTGAATGAACTAGGCCACTAATATATTTAAAAAACAACTCAATATTTTTCATATTTTATTAACAATTAATTTTAACTTGCACCCAATATCATACAATAAAAAGTATATATGATAAGGTTTTTTAGAAATCACAGAATATCATAAGATCTAATATATTAATAAACTAAATGTTATAATTTTTAATAAAAAAATATTATTTCTTTATTTTTTTTATGGTATTTATATATTAATTTTTTTAATTTGTATAATATTACACTAAATTCTATAGTTTTTAATAAAAATTTACTATATATATCTTTTATATATTAACATTTTGTGTAGTTTCACTACGTGAGAAGGGATCAAAGTTTCTTAGGGACAAACAATATTTCCCTTTGGAATTCTGCATGGCAATTTTGCACCATGACTAATTTCTATTCCTGAAATCAGGTCAATGCAGTTCTCGTGGAGTTCCTGGGAAAGATGGCTTAAGTGAGAGTGCCTTCAGGGATCTTCATGGCTCTGAATATGTTCTTACATATGAAGATAAAGATGGAGACTGGATGCTTGTGGGTGATGTCCCTTGGGAGTAAGTTCTCTTTTCATTCTTATATTTAGGACGCTGTTAATTAATGCTCTTAACACTTTGATTAAGAAATTAATAAATAAATTTTTTTAATAAAAATTATGTTAGAAGTACGTTGAAAATCACAAAAGTAATGCTTTACTATACTTTAATTGAAAAGTTTTCACATTCCTTAACCTCTGCACTAAGACATTGCTGATTACTAGTTGAACTGGTTAACTTCGTTTGTTTTTTTTTTTTTAACTTTTGGTTTTTCCTATTGGCTTGTTTATTACCTGGGTTATGTTAGTAATTGCTGATTAAGTCACAATTTCAGAATGAATTTACCATATGTTACTTTTTAATATGCCAAGACAAGCTTGTAATTTCTGATTGGCACTTCTCAATCTAATTGAAACCGTAATCATTTTTGTCTTTAATCATGTTCCTTGTCTAATGCTACATATGATAATTTGATAACTTGTCTCTACAGGATGTTTACTGAGTCATGTAAGAAACTAAGGATAATGAAAGGCTCTGAAGCAATCGGGTTAGGTAAGTATAAGCTCGCTTTAACCTGCTAAGGTGCAAATGATCAATATATTCATACACTTGACACAGTACTTTCATCACCCTTTTATCTAATTTTTTTTTCTTTAGCTCTTTCTTCTTGATCACGTTACATTATTTATCGCATTTTTGTTTTCTCTTTCTTCTTTTTCTTTCTATTTTTTTTCTCTTCATTTTTTCATCTCATACACTCAAAAATAGAGTGTATGATTAAAATTATTTTTATATTGAAAATGGATAACTTTATTTATACATTTAAAATGAAAGATTGCCTAAAGATATGTTATCAATTTCCTTTTTTGCAGCTCCAAGGTCCATGGAAAAATCTAGGAGCCAAAACTAATACAGAAGAATCTGCTAGACCATTGGGTCATTCACTTAAGCATATAAAGAAGGTTTACAATAGAGTTTGAGTTTATGGTTCTGTAAGAAATAAATAAATAAAATGCGTAATGTAGCGTTTCAATTTTTGTGCGTTCAGACACTGACAAGTTTCAATTTCCATGTGTAACAACACTTAACATATTTTGTTGTTTACTTTTATGGTGTACCTTTGGATTCCTGTTGCTGTATAAAAGAAATGTTTTTTTTTTCCCTGTTTTCCCCTTTTAACAATTCATCATTGATTTCTTAATATGCATTTGTTGAAATATATACTAAACATTTTCTACTTTGACTAACATTTTGATTTTGACGGGTTGCTGAGCATAGGCTGAATGGATTAGAATTTGATGGAGGAGATAGGCAAATCTGCTCTTTCAACCTTTTGGATGAAACCAGTGATCTTGTTTCCTGTAAATTGGTTTTAAATAAGGATGTTTCTAATGAGTGATTAAGAATAAATGTTAAAAAAAATAAAGAAATTATAATTTTTTATTAAAAATTATAACTTTTAATAATATTAATATATTGAATTCGGTGATACGATATTATTTTCAATAAACCTTCTATCTTTTCTTCCAATGCAATCAAAATTTAGTACTTTTCCATGGTCTTTACTTTCCAAATTTATCCCCTCGGATACTTGAAATTAGAAGTATAAAAATCAAAAGCTATTGACGGTTGCAAGAGAATGTGAATGTGTGGTGATATTGGTATGTAATTCTTGCTCTGCCTATATGCTCGTCTAAATGCTTGCAAATGCAATGCTGGTAAAATCCAATACCATATAAATCTGCTTCATGCAACCAAAAGAAAAGAGAATAAGAAGAATAATATATTTATTTCCATAGGAACTTCAAAAAGAGAAAACCATTGGCTAGAACTCTTGCTAACTATCATTTACAGTTTTTCAAGTTTGATCAATGTACCCATGATTTGATTTCATTGTATACTTCATAGACAACTAATCTTTGTTCCCAGAAAATTAGAAACTATTAACATTCATGTCGAGCCTTGGCATGTGGGCATCATTGGAATCCAAACAACAAAACTATTTCATTCAATGGCATTGTTAAGATCACCAACTTTGAAAAGTTGATTTTTATTGAAATTCAATCAACTGTCTTACCTGTGTAGTATTGGATAAAAATTAAGTGCAATATTTTAATTTTTTCTGTTTTTTAATTAAAATTAGAGTTTTATCTCAATAATTTATAATAATTTTAAATGCTAATATTTTTATAAAAAAAAATTTTAATTAAAAAATAACATTAAAAATACTTAAGAACCTACATTCAAATTTTGTCCTAAAATATTTCATATTTTAAAAAAAGATTTGTCTCTATATTTATATTTGCGAACATAGCAAATTTAGTACATATAACCATTCTTTTTTGAGTACTTATATACCTAGATTCAACTCTATTATCTATATTTTAATTGATTAAATATCTTGTTGTCACTATATATGCGTGAGTTTTTTATTTTATGCAGCAAATTGCATACAAAAAATTTGTTGGCAGAAAGTGTTGCTAGTGGTGACAGATTATTTTTTTTGGACCTATTTGGATACAGGGCAGTGCTATACAATAACTAAACAAGCCAGCATATTCCATTCTGTAGAGTGAAAGATGGTATGAGCATAAGTTGTTTTTATTTAAATTTAGATACAAATATTAAATCAACACTTTCTACGTCAAAAAAAGCATTTTTACCAATATTTTTATTCATAGAAGTAATAGCTGATAAAATGAATCTAATCTTAACGGATATCTTCAGGTACTGGTCCAACAGAATCAAATTGACGGTGTCCAATTTCAAGAAATTAGTGATCCATTCCATTTCGTAAAATTTTCAATTTTGTCTCTTCAACAAACCATGATATAAAGGCACAAGAATGAGCACAGGTATGTTTTTGTCTATGCATCTGATCGAAACTTCTAATTCTCACCCAATCAAGGGAACTTTGATACTTAAAAATAATTGCATTGGATATGTATGTGTCACATTTTATAACACCCTGAATAATGGAACATTTAGATAAATTGTTGAATTTTATTATGTTCTAGTTCTCTCTCTCTGTTTTTTATTTTCTTAAGTTTGATTTTTACATTAATTAATTATATTAATTTGGTGTCCTATGATTTTCAAAAATGTTGTATTTTTAGAGTAGAGAGTATTGTGAAATTTGGATGCAAAGTACAAACCCCGTGAGTAGAGAGGATTGAATACAAAGCATAGTCCTCTTTGTCTTCATCATGATCTAGAAGGACATTACTCCAATGGTTTTTTTTCCCTGGCTTGTAGTCTCGTACTGTTTGGAACTTCACATTTTAAGCTAAATAATTCTCACATGCTGGACCACACTAACACCTTTTAGACATTTGGGACAAACATAAAGTCCTAAGCCTTACCATCCCCATGTAATTAAACACCTTTGTTGACACTTTGCATCAAGCCACACATAATATTTCCCTCTTGCTTGGATTCCCATTTCTAAGTCATGTGCGGCTTTCAATACTCTATCTGGTGTTCAACAGCTAGATATTGGCATTTTCCTTGTGTTTTTATCAAGTTAAGTAACTCTTCCATTGCACTAAGTCACTAAACCATTATTCACATGGATTAATTCAAATAAATTATGGGTTTTTCTTTGTATCTGCTTGGATTTTATTGATCCTAGAAGCAATTATCACTCTTATGAGGATGTCAAGTTCTGCATAATGATAAATGCCAGTGGCACATTAGTCATTGTGCATGGCATCCAAATTAAAAGTGAAGCCAGAAAGTAAACCTGTGAAGATAATAATGCAATAGTGCGCTCCACCAACCTCTTCAATTTTCACCAAACAACCATTGACTCTAGCAGCACGCTTTACAAATAAATTTAAAAGAAGAAAAAGAAAAGAAAGAAAAGCAATAGTTGCTTTTCCTCCTTTTATTATCAAGAAACATGAATTACATAGGCCATGATCTCAATGAAATCAAAATTCACTGGAAAGAGGTGCATGGTCAGAGCGAATGAACACATTGCCATAGATAAGACCAGCCAAACCACCACCAATTAGAGGTCCAACCCAGTAGATCCAGTTATCTTGGAAGTTACCACTAACAACTGCAGGACCAAAGGAGCGTGCTGGGTTCATTGACCCACCAGAGAATGGACCAGCCGCCAATATGTTGGCACCAACAATGAATCCAATGGCAATGGGAGCAATGGTGCCCAATGATCCCTTCTTTGGGTCAGCTGCTGTGGCATACACTGTGTACACCAAACCAAATGTGATAATGATCTCTGTCACAACTCCTTCAACAGCTCCAACCCCGGAAGCCACACTGTGGATTGGAGTTGTCTGACAACAAATAACAACAATTCAATTTTTTATTATTTTATAAAAAATATACTGAACATTATGCTATTATTTTTGTTCTTTTACTTGGTATATACTATATAATATAGTATTAAATGGAGGGTAGCTAAATAATTAATTATAATTCTATGTACTATGTCCCTTCTTATTCTTACCCGTGGCAAAATTATACCTTTAGTCTCTATAATAGAATACTAGATAGAAAAAATGCATGTGTGTCCTTTGTTTATAAGCATGAAGCTTCTTATGCAAGGAAAATATATGTGCCATATAACCATGTTGATCAAAAAAGTGGTTTTGAGATTTGAACCATGTTGATAGATGAGTATAGTTTCAACGTACCAAGCCACCTGTGGCAAAGTGGAGAAGAAAGCATGCCACTATGGAGCCAACAAGCTGGGCAATCCAGTAGAAGATACCGGTGAGGATGGTGATCTGGCCACCAAGAGCCAATCCAAAGGTCACAGCAGGGTTGACATGGCCACCAGAGATGTTGGCACCCACAGAAACAGCAACAAAGAGAGCAAAACCATGGCAAATAGCAACTGCTAGTAACCCAGCAGGATCAAGTGCTGCATCTGATGTCAACTTACCTACAAATTAAAAAAAAAGGTCAACATGTTGAAACTAAGAAAGTATGTTATTTTGTAGTGTTTTGTAAACTTCTGCATGGCAACAATTTAAGAAAAAAGGCATGTTATTTTACGTTTAATCATGGTGTAACAGCTTCAACAACGTGAGTGTAAACATAGTATTAAAGGAGTGATGGGTTGAGACAGATCTTAGGTTCAATTCTAATGTGAAGCATGGAAACTAACCATAGGCTATGGCTGAACCAACACCGGCAAAAACAAAGAGCAAGGTTGAGATGAACTCAGCAATATAGGCCTTGATTGAGCCCAAACTGAAAGAATCATCGAAGCGTCCAAATGCAATGCCAGCCATCTTCAGAAGTTTCTAAGGAAAGATGGAAGAGAGGATAAGATAAGGAAATGTTCCAAATAAGAAATGTAGTACAAAAGGCTTCTCTTGTGGGTTATATATATATATGCAGCACAAGTTGTTAAATATACTAGTATTAAGGCTTATTTAATTAGTTGATTGCATAGCAATGTAGTTATAGGATTATTTTAGTGTGTGTTTGTTTGTATGATAAAAGGGAATATGGTTATGTTCAACATATCCATTCATATCCAATCAGGTCTTTTAGTGGCAAACTTAGCTGTCATTGGCATGCTTTATTAGAAGGGTCCGGAAGCAAATGAATGATTCCTCCATGTGAGCAGAGAGAGAGAGTGGGAGAGGTGGTGTTTGGTGGGGTAGAATGTGAAGGAAATAATCATAAAAGAAAAGTAGGAGTGGAGAACATGAATAACTTTGGGCCACAAATAGCACCGGCCATGCTCTTAAAAATGGCGAAGAGGTCGTGGAATTTGAAAATGAGTGAATAGAAATTTGTGGGTGTTTATAATTTTAAGTAATTAATGTGTTGTTTAAGTCTATATTATGGAAAGTGGTCGGCTAATTGGTGCTAAGCAAAGAAATCTTCTGAACTTTTTGGTGCTTGTGTTTGTTAAAAAGTTTTTTTATACATATAAAAAAAGGGGTTTGGGTAATTATGATTATATATCATCGTTAATTTATATGGACCGACGATCCATTATTAGTTATTTAAAAAATGTTGATATTAGCTTTTAGCATTGTTTTGTGTTTAACAATCTCATAATAAGTATTTTTTTTATTGAAAATATAATAAATATTTTTTTAACAAAATTTTACTACCTTTATTTATTTAAACTGCCTTTGAAACTAAAGTAAACAAAGCCATTATTTTTTGACGTTATCAAAGAGGAAAGAAAAGGTGCTTTTGGATATCTACATGTGATTTTTTGTCATTAGGTTTGGCCAAAAGTTGAAGGTGAAGAGGATAGTGAAAGGTCCATGCGCTGGCCTTTGTAACCCCTATTTTCAACAGAATTTAAATTGCCAGCCATTCCAAAGCACAAATGATTCAGCTGCAGAAACCGTTCTCTGTAATACTAAAATTTCCTAAAAAGTTTAATTTAGATAAGGCATACCATTAACCAGCCATTCAAAGTAATATAATAACTCCACTAGGATTTAAGAGAGGCTGTACCATTAAAGTGATACATGCATAAGGATCCAAGGAGAGGAAAAGAGAAGGAGAATGGTAAATGAATATTCTTTCAATCCATTTATAAAAAATTTGAAGTTAATGTTTAAACCAAGAGAGCTTGGCACACACTTAGGATGCTAATCAAAGTAGGTTTGTAGCTGATGTATTTTTGTGATGCCAACACATGTTTTTGTCTAAATTGCTAGTTATAAGCTACTAGTCAATTGGAATCCTTATCTGCCAACTGTTGATAGATAAAATAAAGAAACATGGGCCATAATCAATTCTTTAATTTCTAATTATCTCACGTGTACATAATTAGAACCCAATTTAGTAAAACGTATAAAGTTTGTAAATTTTGCGTAGATAACGTTCAACAAAAATGGAACCCCTCGTCATAATAAAATTGGATATGTATTAAAATTTTGAACATAAGTCTGATAAAAAAAAGAATAGAAGAGTGATTGAACTTTAACTTGAGTGAATAGCTTAAATTTAGAGTGATAACACTCTTACTTATATACCCTTTAATTTATTGTTAATCTATGTAAAACTTTAATTATTTTTAACTATATAACTTCTCTGTTGCGAGATGTGATTTTAGATCCACGTCAAAATCAAAATGATATAGGAATATCTGGCTTTCAATTTCAAGGAGAACATTTTTTTATGTCCCATTTGTTATAAAAGTATCACTTTCACATCTAAAGGCATGCCATTTGACATGGAAAATACCCAAAAGAATATTATTTCGTTAGAGTTTTGTTTTTCATTAAAACCCGTTAATATTAATTTTAATTCGACATGAGAAATCTCCTTTGGATGCCTTTTAGGAATGGAGTTGTATATGCAATAATGGATCTTAATAGCAGACAACAAAACATGGATCGAAGTGGGAAACAAAATGACAGCAAAGGCCCTTTAGGCTATAACCTATAGCTTGCAATGTTTCAGTTTATTCTGGTTAGTAGGTATAGCTAAGCTTGTATTAACTTCAATGGTTGAAAAATTTAAATTTCCATGGATAAAAAAACCATTCCATCATAGATTACAAAACAGAGGGCCAAAAATGAATAGCCATAATATTATAAGTACTTAAAAATTCATTAATAGTTTTCAGGCTTTGACTAAATGTCCCACGAACATTGGAGATTCTGAAATTTGAACCCTTGACTTTACATGTAACATTGGAATGAAATCACAGTTTAGTACTTTTACTATAATCAACTATTGTTAGTTAGAAAGAAACATTAATATAATGTAATTGTAAACGAGATGTGCTGTTTTGATAAATTTCATTTCATCTAATTTTCAATTATCTAATGTTATTTTATTTTATTTCGTTATCTTATCTCTTATCAATCAAAACATAGGTTTACTGTATGTTTGAATTAATTTATTTTAACTTTTAAAGAAAATATTTAGAAATTATTATTTATCTAGAAAGAAGGTCAACTCGTTGAAATGCATTTCCTTTTTATTTTTGTCAATATCATGCATATGGGCTGACCTGGGTAAGGGTGATAATGAATAAAATCAGTAAGTTTGGGCCTGGCAATGAGACAGAGCTGACAAAGAAAGAAAATTGTATTCCAAGACCAAAAATTAAATTATAATCAAATAATTGTTCAAAAATCAGAAAAAGGCTTTCTCAAGAAATTGGCCCAAAAAGAGAAAGGGGCCCAAAAACGCATCTTTGAAATGAAGTGTACTGAAAAATCCTATTATTTTATAATTTTTTATATAAAAGCTTTTTAGTTTTAGCTTTTTAATTAATACTTTAGGAACGCTTATTAATAAATAAAAAACTTCAACACGGAGGAGGAAACTGAACAATGAAGGCTATGAACCTATCAATGGTATAGAATTTTAAAAAAATTGTTTATGTTTTATTATTTAAATAAATTATTTTGTCTAAATTCACTTTTAAAATAATATTTTCAAATGTAAATCAATTTTTATCCTCAACTATTTTCACATTGATTCATTCAAATTAATTTAACAAATTTAGATCAAATATACAAATGTTTATTGAATAACGAGATAAATTGAATATTCTTTTTACCTCTAATCAATTTTATCTCCTAACTACTTTTCTGTCGTTTTGGCCTAAGGCGCGTGAAAAACGTGGACACAAAAAACATTTAACAATTATTTATTATTATATTAGGTTGAATGATATTCGAAGTCAGTAACAGGAAATTTTTATAAACATTGTCACATTAAAATTGTATAATTTGTCATGTAAATTCAGTTTATTCCACCATTAAATTACATTTAACCATATTTTTATCATGCCCATCAAGGTTTTATAATATTGTAACAAATATGAAATTTTATGTAAAATTTTACAAACATTTAATGTGGACATGTTATAAAAATATTAATAAATACGATACTATATCGCAAAATATGTTATGACGATAATAATAACACTTTTTTGGTATGTTACCTTTTCATTTAATAGTATTCATATCACACTGTTGTGACGGGTAAGGTTCATATCACACTGATTACATTACATTGATTTTTAAGATTTTATTTTAAGAGTAAACAAGAGATAAAGTAAAAATTAACAACGCACTGAAAACAGAAGACTATATAGAGTGCAAGAATATTTTACTATCTTTTTATGTCAATTTGCTTGTTGTTATAAGCATATTCATTATTCTTTTTTCTTCGATGAAATTATTCAAGGGTTGAATTAAGTTACATTTATTAACCATTTGTATTATTTGTTAATTAATAATAAAACACTTATCATTTAATATGATTGAAACTGAATACTTCTTCTCACATCTCCTTTGCTGCCTCTTATTTATAGAATGGTGAAGGGTTCTAAACACTTTAACACTGCATAATTATACCATAATAAAAAATTATTATTTGACACATAAAAGATATGAACATTTGATTACACTGTTACACAATTACTTCAGATATTATTATTATTATTACCACCAAAACTATAATACGTAATTTTATTTATTTTGTTCATCATACCATTCTTTATAAATAGCCCTGTTTTACGCTAAAAAAATATGAACTGTTTATTTTTTCCAATTGACCCAAGAAAAAAAATAAAGTGAAACTTCATTTAATAAATCCATTTTCTCAACAAATGTGATATTTGGTGCCACAAATCGTCCTTTCTTTCTCAATCACCGCCTTCGATTCTTCCCCAAACCCCAAATCTCGAATTTACGTGTTCGACTTCCGATTCACCCCAAAATTTTGCGGCTTTTCAAACTATCGATTGGGTTTTCCATCTGGGTTTTCATTAACCCCAACCCGATTCATCCGTGGCCGTTCGATTGGGTTTGAATTTCCAACTGATTCAGAGAATAGCACGCATCTTGGATTGCAAAGTTGATACATATAAATTAAAATCTTACTGGGTAGGTTTGTGCGTAGTGGGGTTGTTGTGATTCGGGGGGAAAATGGAATCGAGTAGAAGAGCGGTGGAATCGTACTGGAGGTCGCGGTTGATCGATTCAGCTACGTCCGATGAAGATAAAGTCACACCCGTTTACAAATTGGAAGAAATCTGTGACCTTTTGCGTTCTTCGCATGTTAGTATTGTGAAGGAGGTTTCAGAGTTTGTTTTAAAACGTTTAGAGCACAAGAGCCCAATTGTGAAACAGAAGGTACATGCAATTGTAGTTGTTGATTTTGGTTTAGATTGGATTAGGTGGATCTGAATGATTCAAAGTTTTTATTTTTTTATTTTTTTTTATTTTATGGGGTTATGGGGAATGCGGAGTTTTTGAAATAGCTGATTGAATAGGGCATGGAAGAGATAGTGGATTTGAAATATATGGAATCAACTTTGTTATTATGCAGTGGAAGGTTAAATATGGTGATATGAAAAGGGATCATAATGGTTTTGGTGTCAAAACTCGTAAATTGTATCAAAGATTTTTTCTAACTCTTTATGTTTTATTCTTTTTGTTGATGTTGATAGGCTTTAAGGTTGATAAAATATGCAGTTGGAAAGTCTGGTGTGGAGTTCAGAAGGGAAATGCAGAGACATTCAGTGGCAGTTCGTCAATTGTTTCACTACAAGGGGCAGTTGGATCCTTTGAAAGGTGATGCACTAAATAAGGCTGTTCGAGATACTGCTCATGAGGCTATCTCTGCCATTTTTTCGGAAGACAACAACAATAAGCCAGCACCTGCTGAAGATTTAAACCGGCGGATACAAGGGTTTGGTAATACAAATTATGAACCACCATCGGAAGATAAGAAATCTTTTCTCAGTGAGGTAGTTGGTATTGGAAGTGCATCAATTAAGCAAGGACTTAATAGCTTAACGCAGGGACATTCGCTAATGAAGAATGATCCTGGAAGCTACAAGAGTCCAAATCTTCGACGGTCATTGACCTTTGAAAATGAACATGGTGACAGATATGAACCGGTTGCATACCATAATGAAACTCAGAGTAGTTTTGGAGTTTCAAAGAATCAATCGACTGGGCCTTGGAATCAGGATTCAAGAGTAAATAAGATAGAAACATCTAATGGGGAATCTGGTGCAAGTTATTCAGAGAGTAAGACAAGGGAGGATAGGTTGCTGGAGACAATCGTAACTTCAGGAGGTGTTCGACTGCAACCCACTCGAGATGCCATTCAAGTTTTCCTGACAGAGGCTGCAAAGTTGGATGCGCTGGCTTTATGTCATGCCTTTGAACAAAGGCTTCAATCTCCAATTTGGCAGGCATGTCTGTTATGTTGATGTTTCTGCAAAAATATATATTCGCACATGAAAGACCATATGAACTACAAAAATACATTTGTTCATTTAAATGAATTTTTAAAATCTGCATATTAAATTTCTTTTTCAATTATTTTGTATCACAATATAATGGAACTTTACATTGTAAGACCTTTTTTCTGGTGGTACTACAATCAAACTTTACCCTACTAGCAGAGGTCGACTACATAAATCACATGACATTAATGACCTTGATCGAATACCAAATTCTTAGAAATATTATTTATCAATAGATTTTTTTTAATAACTTTCTTTAAGGTTCTCTGAAGTCTTCTTCTACCATTTTTTACTGAACTAAACATTCACTCTTCTCACCAGTGCCTCCAATTGTCTTCTCTGCACGTGATCAAACAACTTTAGATGGTTTTCAGTCTTTTTCTAGTGGTAAAACATTTTAAATTAAATAGGATTTTAATTTAAGCATTTGTTACCCCTTTTTTATGTGTTATTAGACCTTGGAATCTTGCATATATCCATCATGTACAAGTGAAGACTAACTAAGAATTTTGAGAAGGCCTTGCATTGTTACTCTTTTTTTTTTCTTTAACTTCTAATGAGAATAAATTTTCAGGTTCGCATGAAAGCTGTTTGTGTCCTTGAGTCCATCATTAGGAAGAAGGATGATGATAATTTTTCTCATGTGGCATCTTACTTCGCTGAAAATAAGGATGTAGTGCTGAGTTGTTCTGAATCTCCTCAAGCCTCATTGAGGGAAAAGGCTATGAAGGTACCCGTCCTATCAATCTAAATGAACTGTAAAAACATGAAAGTTTCATCTCCTCAATCATTTTACATTTCATCTTCTTTTTATTGATCAATATACAAGAAATGAATTACGCTAAGTGTCATTTATAACTTTATTTGATATTTTAACAGTAATAGCTTAGGTTGCTTAGTAAATGTCAGCTAATAAGTTTAAAAGTAACCTTTGTAATTTAATTTAGCAATTGGCCCCTTGATGGACAGGTTCTTGGCCTTTTAGGTGAAGACCAACTGAACAGCTCTGCAATTAATGCAGAGAAGGCTGTGAATACAGATAGTGCTACTGTTGCTGAGCTGCCTGACTTAATAGACACTGGTGATTCAAATGACTATCACAGAACAGACGACACTTCAAAGAGCACAACTGATCAAAATATAGCCAATTTGACATCATCTGCTCCTCTGGTTGATGATTTATTTGGAGATTTTAGCGGCTCTATTGGAGGTAGTCATGAATTGAAAAATGATGATGATCCCTTTGCTGATGTATCATTCCATACAGACGAGAACAAAGAACAAGCAGATGATCTCTTTTCTGGGATGACTATTGGTGGTGATAAACAGGGCGATCATGAGAGTCATGGGCTGGGAAATAGAAGTGATCCTCAACTTTTTGACATTTTTGCTTCCAACTCTGAACAAGGAAACCATAAGGAGTTCGTTAGTGATTTAATGGCTGGTTTGTCAATGGATGAAAATACCTCAAGTATTAAGCAGAAGGGAACATCTCCTTCCGTGCAAGCTGAATCTTTATTTTCAGGTTTAAATAATCATATCCCTGACAATACTTCAGGTAGCATGTTAGGCTCTCAGCCAGTCGGATTCAATGTAAATCCCATGTTTCCTACTGGTCCTCTGCCTTATAATATGCAGCCTGGTTTCATGTTGAACCAACCTTATCCTTCTCAGTCTCTTAATTATGGCGCCATGGGTACTCTCTTGGCTCAGCAACAATTCTTAGCAACAATGGCTAATTTCCAACACCTTAGTAATGTCAACATGCAAAATGATGGTATTACTCAAATGGCTGGACCCAATGGAAGAACACCGTTGCCAGACATATTTCAGCCAAATTTTCAAACTCAAACTCCAAGCTCAATGATCAACACTTCAAAGAAAGAAGAAACTAAAGCTTTTGATTTTATCTCGGTAAGTTTGGTGTAAATATTTTATGCATAGCTGTGACTGGTTTAATTTGTTAAGGGTCTGGTTTGAATAGACTGGTTTGTGAAATATAAATCTGTTAGTGTTAAATTTTGCAGCTTGAGTGAAATTAAAATCTTTTAAAATCTGATTTATCTTCAGAAACAAGCCACTTGGTTTTACACATGTATAGTTGGTTTATTTAACAAACTTTATTATTATATTGTCACAAGTTCCCAGTCGGTCCCTCATGCTATGCATGGGACACGGGTAATTTTTAATCTTTAATACATGCAAGTATATGAAAAAGTGTGCTTTGGGAAGAATTGAAATTGATGGGGTGATGTCCCGTTTTACATTTTGGCGTGCATCATAATATAGATTACTCATTAGAATGTTCTGTTTTGCTTTTGGTGGATTGACATGATCACCTTGTTTCATGCTTGTAGGACCATATTGCCTCTTCTCGTGATTCAAGGCGAGTGATTTGAAATTTCGATCTGGTGCTTCTGTGGAAGATATTTACGATGTTGTAGTGCTGCTGTTTTGACATGAATAGATCAAACGGTTTATAGTTTGCTTTACTGTGCAAAAAGTTGATTTCTCTTACCATGATGGAGCATTATAGATGATATTCTTCATGTCCAAGTTGACAACAAAATAATAAAATGGAAAACATTTTGGACATGGAAGAAGTTCAAAATGGTTACCACTTCATATTTTAATTAGAATTTAGCATGAGAATGTTGTGTAGCACTGTACTGTTTTATTTTCATGAGCATGTCGTGTATGTAGTCAATGGTTGAGATTTTGCTACTGTAATTCAGGCGCCAAGTAAAATACAACTCTCAGATTTTTCAAATTTCTTTATTCATATTTATCGGTATCCATTATGTGTGATCCGGCGAAATGGTCTATAGGTTACATGAAAACTTTGCTGTAGCTGCTGCACGATTTCTTTATTAATATTTATCGGTATCCATTATGTACACATGGGAAAAGAAACCAGAGCTCAAGCTGTAGGAAAGAACAGAAGATTTATTAGAAAGATATATAGGCCCTGAGGATGACCCTCAAACAAGTTAATACAGCTCCAAAAAGGACCAGCACCATCAGGTTTGTATAAGTTTCAAATGCTTTAATCCGGTCAAATTCTAGACCACTGTTTGATAGCAAACAGTTCACCATAGAGACAAGCTCTGATAGAAAGACAATCTTAAAACCATAAAACCATAAAACCATTCTCAAATAAATGTCTTCAATTACAAAGGAGAAGAGCTGGTAAATCGCACGCACATAATAATAACGACTGAAGGCATTTTGATCTATATGGATGAGTCCACATATGCATTTCATTAAACAAGCTTTTGAGAGTAACCAAATTGAGCATTGAAACGCGTCCATTCTAACATTTAAATTACGTGGTCATCTATTTATTAGAAAATCAACAAATAGATGATTACGAAGTTGTTTTCTTGGTCTTCAATCACGATATTCTCCCTGTCATTGCTGCAAGAATAACTCTTCGGCTTTGGACTAAGTCATTGTAAAGTTTGATTTGAACGATCAAGCACTGACCCAAATGTAACAAGCTATCATACTCAAGAAACCGTTGCTGATTGATCTTCAAGGCCTCCCCATGACTGATCACCCATCTCTCTGGTTTGCTTTATTTGCTTTACAACATCCAAGCGCTCTGAAGAATATGAGGAAGGGATCTACATACAATAGCAAGCAGCATCAACAGTGTAGAAAATAAATGAAAATCACGCGGAAAAGGCTGCAAAAAATTTACCAAGAATGGCATATACTTCTTGATAGCTGCTAGTATAGCTGCATGGCCTACTGCTGTTACCTGGTACACAATGAAGTTTCATTGAAATACTTCCACATGTTTCTCCTCCATGTGACAATTAGTTAAACTGTACTGGATTATGTTTCCCCTTATGTATGATATGTAAACATGGCAAACATTCAACAAACCAAAGCAATTGAAACGTAAGGTAAGCCATAAAAGTTTAACAAAATATCCACACTCAAGTTTCGAAACTTAGGGTTCATTACCTCAAACACAGGTAGTTCATTTTAATCCACATAAAAGGAAACAGCAAGTAAACCAGAAGTCATACAGCATCAAGATTTTAAAGAAGCTAACCGGAAGTAGCATCAAGATTGTCACTGGAATTAGCACAATTATGTCAGTCTTGGTTCTGTTTAGCCTTTTTCTTTGACTTCTTGAAGCCTTGTAGCCATGCGCTTGCCTTACAAGTACCTCTAAAGCAACCATGATGTCCATGAAGAGCAACACAGTACCCATCCAGAGGTCCTAGAAACATATTCCCACAGATTAAGAGCTTAAAGTCAAGAAAATCCACAGCTTTACCAGGAACAGGTTATTAGAACTCTTACTGCACTTGTGGATGCCAACTTGATACTGTATCTCTTGATAAAACTTTCATGCAGAGTATTTGACATGTCAATGCTGGAACCTTTCCCATATGTTTTATTGTTCTTGATTGCTGCAATTGGAGCCTATATTAAAAATAAAATGAGCAAACATTGGTTACTAAAAGGAGAGCATATAGAAATTAACACTTGAAAACGCTAATTCAAAATGTAGGCTATTGGTTTCCCGTGGTTATCTTATGCATCAAACTTGTGTTACATATTATACCTTTTCTAATATAGATCTGGTTCGAAAATTACTCTCTGAACATCCTTCTGAAGTTAAATCGCGTGACATCTGACGCACTTCAAATACCAAAGATAACTTGGATTGATTTATACCTCCCATATATGATGTGTGGTTGTCAAATGCAGCATGATCCACAATACTTGGTGATTCACTGCAAATAGAACACAAGTTCAATTATAATTATTTCCTCCTCCTTTTAGAAATCAGCCTATAAGGGAGAAAATGATGAGCAAAAGAATCCATCCAACCAGCCTACCCTGATTTGTCATAAGCAGCCCAGTGATCTTGCAAACAAATACTTAGCAACCTCTGACTAAGAATGTTAACAAGTGAAGAAAAACGTATGAGGTTAATAGCTACTATAAGCAGACAAAGAAACTTAAACCAGTAAACTGATGTATAAATTAAATATTACCAGCGAAGCAAGTATGACAATGAAGCCGTGTCCAAGGATTGTTGAGTTGAACGATTGAAGTGTGCAAACCCAGAGAAAACATCATAGCACACAGTAAAAACTACAGAATAAATTATCTCTTTCTCTGCTTGGCGAGTATTATGTTTGGGCCTTTTCTCCTTGCAGTTTATTTGAACATGCGAAGCATAAAAATCAAGCCATCCTATCTCATCAGTTACTACCTGAAAGACGGTATAAATTAAAATTAGTGGCATTTAATCTCAATATAAAAAAGGTATTTAATTTTACGTCAGGGTTGGCTGAAGTAACAGAAACTAACCTCCGTGAAACACTGATACACTGAGATGGAGGAAAATTCAGGATAAATGAAAAGAATGCCATATTCCAAGTAACTTAAACCAAAGAAATAAATCTTCAGTATCAGTATGGTGAAAATTGAAATGGTTAAAATGTAACAAACGAGCAAAGAGATCAACCTGAGGAATTCCTTAACCATTTCATCAAGATCCCTAATTCCCATTGCCGACAAAAATATTCTAGTCTTTCTTCCAAGATATGCAAAAAGCCCTAATGTGGCCAAACTATCTGTTTGAATCTGTAAAAGTTACACCATAAACAACTATCTGAATGCAGAGTGCTAAATAACCACTGCACCTATTAAAAAACGAGATTGACAAGATTGGATATTTAACAGGCATGTGATCATGTAAAGCATGACAAGGAATATCTTCTCTCTGCTTTATAAAGCTGAAAAAGAAATACACAATGATGAAGCATGCCCTTCAAGTCAACTGTGCATCTAGAGAAAAGGACTGATATTTGATCCAAAATATGTTGCCTAATAGTTTCTGCTATTGAATATGAATGAGACAAGTTTCTAAAGCTCAAATTTAAGTTCTATTCTATGAATCCATGAATTTCTGTATGAGTCTGCAAGTTGACCTTTTGCTGAAAATTTTGCTTGTTTGAAATGATGCTTTCTTCACAAAAAGCTTTCAATAGTTTCCTATGGGCCAAACCAATCCAAAATTCTAGGTCCTCGGTTTTTTCACTAGGAAAAACCTTCCCACCAAAATGGAACAAGAAATTCAGTTCAAATCCTGCCTCAGTTGCTAACTGGTGTAACTTGTCCACAGATGCAAGATTGAGTGAAAAATCCACGAGCTTGACCAAAACATCTTCAAGAGACAATACAAGCAAGGGGCAGCAGATACGACAAGAGCCCAATTTCACCACTGCACAACAGGAGGTTATGGCCAAAACAATTCCTGCAATACCGCTGAATACTTTTCTGTCAGGCTAAATTCCTTCTGCTGAATATTTGTTGAATCTAACAGAAATGAACATAAAATCATCAACTTGAAGAATAACTTTGGAAGTCATGTCAATGCAAAGACTTTCATTGACCAATAATAAGGATTTCATCCAAGGTTCAAATATATGTTTCTGAAAACAAGGTTGTTTCAAGCAAACCTTCCTGCATATTCCGCAGACCACTTTTTTAGAAGTGGAATAAAATATCCTGCTATTCGCGGCATTTCGGTGTCTTGAAACCACTGCACCAAATATGGATGCTTCATTTTCAGTCGGATTTCAATGTGCTCTCCCATCTGATTTATTAATGGGGTCAAACTGAAACAAGGGAGGAAAAGTAACTGAGATGTGAGCAATGCTTAAATCAGTTGTATTTGACAGTTTCACGTTAACTATTACTTGCCATAACTTGTAAGGAAAAAGTAGAAATAGTAAATATAATATAATATGGTGCACAACTATTCATTCAATCATAGGAAGTTGATAAAAGTCTAGCGTATTACATCTCTAGTATATATGTCAATGTTACTATTTACAAGAAAAGGCAACCTCCCAAAATTATGTTATTTATTGAGTATGCAAAAGAAAACACTAAAAGCTTACATCTCTTTAACAGGGGAAAAGTCATTCAGTAGTTCATGTGAAAGCAACATCTCCAAATCAATGGCTGATTTCATTAAAGCATAAACTGCAACCTGCATAAGCGTGTCATCAGTTATATTTTTCACTAGATCCAATCAACTATCCATGATAATTTTTCAGGGCAGAAAATAAGTATATGCACTTTTTCATTAACAGGCTTATATCACAAATTGTCAGCCAATAATATTAAAAAAAAAAAAAAGAAACTTGGAGGAGACCAAACATTTGGCTGCATGTACCTGATAAGCAATACGTCTATGCCATTCATTCACATCCTTCCCAATCCAAGCCATTGCAAGTCTTGGACCATTCTTTGCTAGTCCAAGTGACCCAACTGCTTGGGTAAAGCTCCTAGAAGATTCATGCAATACCCACACAACACAATCCACCCTATTAAATTCCAATCCCTGACTATTGGACGTAGCATTAGTAACCTTTTCTGCTTCTTCGCTATGATGAGTACAGGAAAAATGAGTCTTAGCTGATGCAGCCAATGATGAGCACTTCCTTAAGGATGTGCAGAAGCTAGACAAAGATCCAACTAACATGCCACTATTCAAATAGATGTTGTTTCCTTCACCTATGGTATTTAAATTGGCATGTTGAAGGGCATAGGCCGTTGTCTTCTTTCTGATGTCTAATCCAAAGGATCCGCTGTTGGCAGATCAGGAAAAAATTGGCACCACATACATTAGGGGAAAACAATATATTTGAAACTAGTGATCAATATAGTAAGTCCCTGATTGATTTCATACACACTCACATATATGGCAATATAACTAAACAGTTGAAAAAATATTAATCTCTTAGAAAAGGCTACCACCTTCCAACAACTTTTGTGATTCCTTTTTTCTTTTCTTTTCTTTTTTTCCAATTTTTTTGGTTGACTCTGATTCAATGGATAATTGGTTTATTTCTAGGTAAGATTTAGTAGACAGGGAAAATAACAAACAAGAGAGCTTAATTTCAGGAAAGAGATCTTTTGCAGTGACATTATCACTGCATTAAATATCAACCATCAAATATATATTTTATAAATTAATTTTTATTAAATAATATATATTAATAAATTTTAATGGACAGATTGAGCACTACACGCCTCTGCAATGAAGTTTCTACATGAGAGGATCCTAATCCTTAATTTCATAATGGAGCATATAAAGGATATCAAAAGAATATATACACAAAAATCGAAACTACATCCCATTCGGTAGCTCGTACTCTAAACCCAGAAATTTAGTCATTATGCTGTCTATAGTCTGCCAAAATCTTCAAAATGGAACATGATTGAGCTTTGCATTAATATGTAATTTTTTAATATATATTTCAAATATAATACTTCATTCAGAACATAAGTGGTCATGATATCATTTTGGATCATGCTAACGTTAAAGCAACTACATAGAAAAAGAGGAAGCTTACAAGTAGTTGAATAGTTGATGTTGCAGATTGAAGTGAGAAGCCATGGAAAGGGGAAAAGTAAGAGAAGATAAAAGGGAAAACATCAAGCATGTTGGAACAGATAAATAATGCATAATGGAGTAGTTTAGGAACGGTGCCATCGAGGCACGGAAAGAGAGATACTAATTTTATTAATAAATTAAGCGACTTCATTATTAATGATGAATGATGATGCTCAATCTCATTGCACCTAGGATTTAGCTCCTAATACTCGTTTTGCTTCCGATGTTTTTGTAACTAGTCACAGCGAATACATATTGCAAACATGAAAAACCGCAATAAATAAATAAGAGCTTATATGGTGTCCAATGTCCAAATTATATACTTCAACTCAATGGTCCAAATTATATGAAGTCGCATCACTCCACAATTGCAATTATCTGAAATCGAGGGGTAGTGAACATCTTTTTTTCTTTCTTTCCTTCTATCATTTTGATAGAGGGTTAATAAACAACCTTCGAAAATTAGTTAAGAATAAACAAACCATTGACATTTTAAATGTCATTTCCGTATTCAATTTTAATCGCGTAAAGAATTCGACTTTTATATCCAAAACACATTTTAATATCTGCCTATTTGGTACAGTATAAATTTATAAATGAATCTCGATTTGATTTTGACAAAATTACACTGCACTCAGAATTTTGAAATGCGCTTCACTTTTTTGCATTAGACCGGGAATTGAATTATTAAATATCCTAGTTCACTTATTTGACTGACATGAACTTAGATCAACACCGATAATTAAATATTTTAATATCATATAATGAATTACCATAAAAATAAAGTAAAACGTTAAATTAACAATAAAATGATAAATAATAATATAATAACTACGTTAACTTTGTAGTTTAACATTAAGTTTCTATTAGGCTCAAAAAATCGCTTTTCATTGAATAAAAAACATAGAACTTGTTTCAAACCAATTCTAAGACTGGCTGAACCATCTATTCTCTGATCATTGCTAAGATAATAGATACTTTTCGCTCACTACATCATTATTAGCAACAAAACCCGTGAACAATAAAATGCCTCTTTGCATTAGTTATCTGCTTCCATATAATTACCACGTCTTGTAGAGGGAATGAGACAAACTCTGTCAGTCTGTCCATCATCTTCTGTTCAGTGCCGTGCTATCCAAATGACACCATCGCAAACTCACAGTGCATGGTAAGGCGTCTACTTGTCAAATGAATAGAATGAGAAAAGAAAATCTGGCATTACCAAAACTTAACCTCAAAAGCAATATACATATATAATTTTTTGGGTTTATTGGTCTCGATTATCAATCCTCTCCGCAACTTTCCCCCCAGAAGTTTCTACATTACTTTCTCTAAAACCAAGTTCAGCCAAGTCTTGTTTTGCCATCAAGTTCCTGCAAGATGCCAATTATATATACAGTTCATGAACATCCATTTATAACATAATTCTATTCAAAACAACCTAAGAACTATACATACCAAATATAATACCAAGAGCATAATATATCAACATTATAAAGGAACAATAAAACGGATCAAGTCAAGCTTCAAATTTTTATGATGAGACTTATTTTGGATTATATAAGATGAGATTTCATCATTCCGTTGCAAAATGTTGGACAAAATTAGATAAATGGCATTCTACTTGTAAGTACCAATCTACCATCTAGTCAAGCTCCTATGCAAACAGAACAACTAAAATAGATTCCTAGAGTCATAAAAACAATACACATAAAAAAAAAAAAAAACAACGACAAAACTACATCCCAGGCACAAAGATTAATAATGGATGCTAGTGGAATCACAGGTTTAATCCTCCACGCAATGACCCAACACCTTACCATGCCATTGCTGTCTCTCTCTTCTTTTTTTTGAGGTATAAAGGTAATTATTCTTATAATTAGGTAATTTGTATGGACGTATGTGTAATTTGTTTCATTCAGTTGGACACTTAAAATTCAAATCCGCTAAAGATATTAATTATTTCAGAAAGGTACTTACTCATCAAATTACACTACATTATTGAGCTCCAAAGGCTAGCCTATTTCACACCAATTGCTAAAAACCAATATGACAAGGGGGGAAAAAAATCGTGCATTAATAACTCCAAAATATCCATGATCAGTAATACATTGAACCCGACTCACTTTTCCATGCGACACTGCAAGTACTTTTTTGAGAAGTCTCTGCACTTTTCAGACTGGTGTGATGCAGTTTTTAGACAATTGAGATATTCTATCTTCTCCTGAAATGAGGCAAATACGGGAATTAAAGTACAAGAAGAAAGTTCTATAAAACGCAAAATCAACAAAAAAAAAAAAAGAATGAAGGTCTAAGAACAACACACAACTTGCAAGGGCACAAATCCATAAAGCTAAAGATGTGGAAGGAGAGTTGAGAGAAGAAGCAAACCAGGTCACATAAATGCAAGTGGTCCAATGGGAATATTCCCTTTTCGGGAGGCACTGGACGAAGCCCCCGATTGCCACCAAATGCACCACCTATTATATATTAGATATTACAAATTTCAGAGAGTGGAATCCAAGTTTCAAAGCAAAGAGTATATGCATAGTGCTATAGCGAAGAAATCAGCTCTCTCCTTGTTGAATCCAGTCATGGCGATAACAAATCTTGCTTTTAGAAGCAAACGCGTATGCATAATTTTTTCAAACAAGGAAAGAAATTAACCTATAGAATCTAGAGTCTTCAATTATTTTCACGAAGAAACTTCACCAGAAAATTTGTAAGCAATTTGTCAAACAAACGATGAAAAGTGAAAGAGAAACAAATACCTGCGGCACTCATCTCCTGGGGAGCCTTGCAGAAGCAAATGGATTCAACACGTTGCAACTTCCTTCCTTATTCCCCTTTGTTTTTCGCCCCGATTAATTCACCTCATTATTTTTGGGTTAAATACGTTTTCGACTCAATACAAACATCGATTTTTTTTTAATTTTTTTTAAAAGTGAATATTTTCAATCCTTACTATTTACGAAATTTTGTTAAGTATTAATGAGTCAAATGAATTTCTGATAACGTTCAAAAATTGAAAACTTTATTAACAAAAAAAAATTGAAAACTTTTACTTTTAAAGATTAACTAAGTGTCTGAATTAATTTATTATAATGCCAGCATTTTATATAACTTCTATTCTCCATTTTTTATTTTACGATATTTGTAATTTTTAATTCAATATTAATTATATAACTAAAATTTTGAGTTATTTTGTAATTTTTATTGATGTGGGTGCAATATTACCTAATTTTATTCATACCTACATAATGTATTATATTTTATGCGTATAAGGTGAAGCTTTTTAAAATATTTTTTGATTAAATTAATTAGGAAATAGATTATCTTGAATTTTTATTTAGATTATATATTTTACTTTAATCAATATTATTTTTGGTAGTTTTTCATCATTAGTATCAGTACATAACCTGTCAAAACCTTATTAATTATCATCGTTATGAATAATTTTACAAATATTTTAGAAAATGAATTATTAAAAAAATCTTGTTCTTAAATGATTTCACAAAGTATAAGAGAAAAGGAAGTTGATTTCACGAAGACCTGCCCCAGCTTGCGAAATATTCTTTTTCGGACCCTAGTATCAGATGAAAATTAAAGATCCTGTGACATGACTGTTCTTGAAAATGATTGTAACCAACACTGGGATTGAGAAGAATATAGAGAGTTATCTCTACTTTGATCATGTATTGATATACATATTTGCAGCTGCCTCTAACCTCTACATGTGGTAAACGAGCTAAAACTCAATTGTTTTATCCGTACTCATGATTCCTAAATCGAGGGATAAAAAATTGATGGTGCGATAATTAAAGATAAATAAACCATCGAGTTCATGCCAACTGCAAGGAAAAAGGCATGGCATATAATGCAGGTATAACTGATCACGTAGCAGCATTCGTTATGTTTGGCATAAGGATGAATTTGTATTGAGATCTGTCACAACAAAACAGTCCGCGCTATGAGAAAAAGCGTCTAGCTTTCTTAGCCTCTGTGCTCGAGGATGCTGAATGATTACCAGAACTTCATTTTTTAAGCTTTCATCATGAGAAGTAGAAGTTGGCTACAGAGGCAGATATTTCAAGATGTAACTGTTCGAATTATTTGAACTTCATAATGAATATAAGAAAATAACAATTGAATAAATAACAGAAGTCACCGAAAGCTTATAGGAATATAAATTAGCAACTTTTAGAGGATTTTTTTGCTAGGAAAAACATTTAAAGAATGTAACATACCATTACTAAATTAGTAAACTATCTACTGAAGAACATGAGAGCACGTTTTAAACACTTACCACCCCAACGTGCCATTCGTGACTACTAAATTCTTTAAACGTTGCTGCATCCATTTCCTGCACCAAGGTGCTTAGTGCCGTCAGAAAACAGAATAATATCATACAAACTGCATCTACAATAGATTAATTCTTCAATTATCTAATTTGAATATGGGAATGAGGCCTAACAGTCTAAGCTTAAGTGAGTACGTTAGAAGGTATAAATTGAGATTTTGTCTTCCAAAAAGTAAGACTTGATCAAGAACAAGCAGAAGCTCCAATTCTAGAGAGAGACTGGAATTCAATAAATTGAAAACATTCCAGTTACAAATGATTCAAGGGCACATGACAATTAAAATAATACTTTTATTTGGAATCATGACTTCTGCAACATGTGTAGATCGGTGACTTACAATACTGTAGATGGGAGGCACCAGATTCTCGCCTTTACACTTCGTGGTAGGCACAACAGAGAAGTGTGGTGCCAAATCTTGTGACCTGAAGATCCATCTGCAGGTGAAGAAATAGATTAACATCGCTTAAAGGTGAGAAATGGGCATACAAAAATGGAGGAAAATCATAAACAATTTTCTTATACAGCGTGCTTTTTTATTAAGAAGTTATATAGATTTCAGAGAATTCAAAATGTTCTTGCACTGGAACACAGATATACATACCCAATGTACACAAAGATGCACAATTGTGCCCATTCTCTAATCAATAAGCGAAGCCAGTAATTCTCTGAAGAGTCATCCATGTTCATATATATCTAAAATTGATAAGCTTGTCAAAGTCAGACGTTTATATATATATATATATATATATCGTTGTTCGTGTTAAAGTTTAGAAAGTGAAAACAAGAAATAATACCACAGTTTCTGCCGTAGCTACTATCTGCATTGCACCCTGAAATTTCCTGCACAAAGTAAAGGAAAGCAAGTTGACTATTAAGTATGAATTCTTGTTTGCATATCTATCACATTTGGGAAGAAATTACTCATATACACTTCTCAGATGTGTGGCACTCACTTGAACATCGTGTACTTCTTATACACAGCATCATGCATTGCTTGAATATCCTCATTTTCTATAATGGTCAACTGTTCTCGCAACACTAGTAGGTTTTGGGATATATGGTGGAATATTATATAGAATGAAATAAAATAATTTAGTAGCAGAAGCACCTGTACATTTGGTCAATTATGAATTAGCATCAAAGAAGCATGCATGCTTATTATAAATCACAGACAAAACAAATTTCCAAATTAAAGTGCATATAAACCAGCGAAGAAGCTTACGGAGAAGTATGGCACACAAGCCTTGTAACCAACTAGAGTCAAGTAAAAGACACATGCAAGGGCGGCAGTTGAACGCCGTTCATTTAACGATAGACGCTCACACATGATGCAGTAACCATGAGAAATGAGCAAAAAGGAGACGAAAGCAATCGTCTGGAATAGCACCCCTGTCACATACACCCCAAATGACATCCACAAAGAGCATGTCTGAAAATTGAAGCATGAATACCTGCAATAATGGTGTCACGCAGTGAAGTAAATTTAGCAGAGAACTAATAATCTAATACAATTATACAAATTTACACTACTATGATATGTCGTCAAACAAACTTTAAAGTATGCTTTGTCCAGTCTTGAATTAAAAATGCACGGAGAATAATTAGAAAACTTTAACGTGTATACATCTGTGGACTGGGGATTCTTGACAATGGACTTCATATGCTATTAACCTACCATTTTGAAATTGAACTGCTTTATGATGTAACTAATTCTCCATTACAAAAGACAACATCACAATCCAACAAATACACTTCAAAATACTATCTCCTCCCTCCATGTCAATTGCTTTCTATAGGACGAACCCAAAAGTTTATTATGACAAACAAAAAGCTCATTCATTCCGGTGAAATGAACGACTTGTAAGTTTAAAACAGAGTTGCTCAATAGAAGGCCCGCACGACTTGTATCTAATGCATGTAATCATTTAAAATTTATCACAATTATCTAAATTGAAAAGTGTTATAATTTTTTACAGAAAAGAAGTGATGATTCTCAAATAAATGAAACGTTCGCTTAACATAGAAAATTTGGTATCCCTTTCTGTTCCTCCAACCATACGCTTAATTTGTCTCCTGAGCTATCAACAGAGGCAAGAGTTACCTACTCTTTCCAAGACTTCAACACGTGGTTAAAATCAAAATAACAATCATTAACATCAACTTAATAAAAATAATCATTAACTTCAATGCAAGAAATTCAGTACAACATTCAACAAGCCAAAGTAAGGGTACAAAACCTACCAAAAGAGAAATGATAGCATGAGCTGTAATGCTTTAATCAACGGAACTGAAGTAAGTGTCCACTGCAAATTATTCCACTGCTCTAACAAAACAATATCAAAAAACAAAAGAATATAATTGTTAACGAACAAAAGAAAGTAAAAAACAGCATACCACGAACGAATTTAATAACAGCGCTATCTCATTTACGAAGTGCGAAAGCTACTTAATATCACAGAGCTTTTAATAAAATTTACATATTCGATCGAAAATTCTCTTCAGTTTCGCAGAAACAATATTTATGCTACCGATAAATACATGAAATTCGTCATATCGCGTTGCTTATCGATAAAGCAATAAAAGATCAAACTCGAATAGCGACACGGAGTCCATAACGAATTCACTTCTCTTCTCCCTCAAACATTTTTTCTTTCCACACTTTCAGCAACACAATTACACAGTTCATTCCTCATCATTCAAACAACACGCAAGCTATCAAAGAAAACACATCGATTAAGCCAAAGTGAGGATGATTAACGAGAAACCTGAGAATGGCGACTTTTGTAGGTGTAAGCAGTCCAAGAGCAAGCAGAGAGGAACCAGATCGTTAAAAAGGTCAAGTACAGCGACGGCAGCGCCCGATACGACTCATCCACTCCGATACCGTAGCCGTCACCGGACCTCATCATTTGCTTGCCGTAAAGTTGTGTTTCTTCGCCGGCGACTTCGAATTCTGTTTTTAACTGTTCTGTTATGTGCCGTCGTCGTTGCGTTGCGTTGCGTTTATGTTGTGCTTCAGCTTACTATTATGCCCATTTTTATACGCTGGAGCGTTGCTCACGTCTCAAACGTGGCCCTTTGCGTTTCAAATGAGTCAAAATAGTAATTCACTTATTTAATTTTATTAATCAGATAGAACGATAATGAAAAATAAAATTCCCCTTTAAACATTGTATTTATTGGATTCGAACTTTTTTCTACTTATGTGAAAGTGAAATTTTTTTATAAAATAAATTGAGGTTATTTATAAGAATATGAGGCTATGTCATTATGAATGGCAATGCCACTCAATATTTTGAAGTTGAGATGGTATTTGACCCGATCCAATTGTTTGGTCCAAAACCATGATAACTTACTTTGACAATTGGTTATGAGTTTGAGAAATGAATGTATATGGGTTTAATTAATTAATCCCAGCCACATTTTTTTTTCTATTTTGTATTAAAATGCAAAGTTGATGGGCCATGTTTTGGGGGAAAGAAAGTTGGTGGGTGTAACTATCTTTGGTGCAAAGTGGAGTCATGCGCCTAAACCACTCCGAGTTTTTGCAATTACTGAGTGAAGAGTATATATTACTCCCCACTCATTAAAAGATTATCCATGCAAACATGAAATTCATTTTTTTTAATCTGGGTGGAATTATTCTAATTGATTGTTTATTAAATGGAAAAATAAGAAAACTTGGTTGTTTAAAAATTCTCTTGACATTTATCAGGACGTCTTTTGAAGAAGACTTGGAAGTCGTGAAGAGCACTTAAGCATGGACTTGTAACACAAGTGAAATACCATTGAGTTAAATATCATTATTTCTTAATAGTTATTATACACTGAAAAATATTAAAAAAAAAAAAACAAAGGGTTTCATTTTGCATGTGTCTTTCATTTTATTTTAGTGTTTTAACAAAACGACAAAACTCACCAAATCAATATAGGAAGGAAGTGATGTTGGCAATGCATTTGACCAACTAATTAGCTCATATTAAGCAACGGGGTGTTGACTTTTTTTTCTTCCTTTCAAAAAATTTATGTTCTTTAACCATTTCATTATCTCTCCTTTTTTTTTTAATGTAAATAGATTCATCTAAATTTAGGTGTTATTTTTTGGTATAAAAGAATTTGATCTTTTGTTTAAACCGAATTTGAAGGCCAGGGCTTGATATAGTAGGTGAAGATGGTCATCAGAAGAGAATAAGGACTTTAGGTGAACAAACTCACTAACAAAACTAGTTTCCTTCACATTCTACCCAATCAAAAGCTTGAGGATGCAATCTTCTTTATTTTCATTACTCATCATCCATAAATACATATTTCTTATTTCTATGCAAACAAACACCACCCCATTCCACATAATCATGCAACGCAATGTGAAACTGTAAAATCTCAAACTCCTTGTTTTGTCTCTACAATTTTCAATTAGAGCAATTTCTCCAAATTACAAAAACTTTCTTTTCAAAGTTTTAGAACAAAAATAATGGTTGATATAAAGTCCAATCCAACACAAAGACCCAATTGAGGGGCTTATTAATTTTACCATCATTCTTCATTCTTTGATCAATAAATGAGATGTTATAATCATAGTCATAGACCCCTTTGCGAGCAACAAATACAACTGACTTGGACTCACATCCAAAATTCAAGGAATAAATGAGCATTGTTTCACGTTTAACCATTAACAAATTGGGCTTAGAAAGATCAACGCCCAACATTTTGAAAATGGGCCATTGACTACCTTAAATGTCTCTCCTATGCAGAGGCTTTTTTATTTTTATGTGTCCAATTGCGGTTGATCCGTTTAGCGTTAGGCCCTTTGGTCCTTTTATGTTGTTACTTTTATTTATAGTTAAAAAAGTGTCTTGCTCTTTTACACTTTTAATTTAATGTTTATTTTTTATATTTTTATAATTTTAATATATAATTAAGAGTATGTGATAAAAGAATCTATTTCTAGACTTCGTGGTCATTAAAATATGATACTTTTAGATTATTAAGCAGAATCATCGTGTCAAATATTTAGAGCATGTTTAATTGCATTTTTTAAAATAGTTTTCAAGTGTTGATAATATAAATAATAATATAGAGACCCTGAACAAACCAAGTGTTGTATAATACAATTCATGAGCTAGAAGAACTTTGAATCTGTCCAAGCATTTGGTTAATAATTTCCCCTGCTTAAATAGACTGTGAAGAAAATGTATTTACCTTAACCGAGTAAAATATATTTATATTAATGTCCTGAATTGCGGTGGCTTGTTACTTAAGATAAAAGCAATTTCAGCACACAATGAAACAGTCTCGCGTAGAAATTAAAAAAGAAAAAAATAAAAATCTTTCCTCTTATTTGATTGAGGTGAAAATGAGAGAATAAATAAATAAATAAACAAAGATTCATGTTACCAGTTATGTGTCTTTGCCTAAAAATAACACAGACCCCAGTTTTCTTATCAATCGAGCATGGGAAAAAAAGTGAGAGCCAGTAATAACTTTCTTTCCTCTCACTTTACACTACAAATCAAATAATGAAAAATCACTTTTTTTTAACTTCTTTTATTTCCACTTTATTTCCGTTAGTTTATTTTCTACAAAACTGAAATAGAGCAAAAGGAAATTTAATAATGACTGAATATGTCAAAAGTTATATATGCTTGCTCAAACTGAAGACAAAAAAATAATACTAATAATAAAATATATTTTTTCAAGTCAAAATTATTCAATGCTGTAAAACGTGTAGAAATAACATTATTCATTGATTTTTTTAAAAATCGTGTCACGTTAAAGTAACAAGTTTTTAAACGGGCTCAATAAATTCAAGAACTTAATGGCTAACATCTTGACCAAATGGGGAACTAATTAATGAATCAACCTAACACCCTAATTAATAGAATAATCAACTCAACTAATGAAGCACGTATAATAATTTTAAATATGTAAAACATTAAACTCTGCATTTGCCCAAGTTGGAACATGACATCAATCAACTTTTTCTTGCCAGCTATGCACATTAATAGTCATCGATGTTGTAATATCATGTTAATACTATCATAGGCTCCATTTTTTTCTCTCAAATCTTAATGAGACTGAGTTGTGTGTTATATACCTCTGAATTAGTTTTGAAAGGATATTTCAATGGATCACACTTTTCATTTTGCAAAATACTATGTGAGACAAAAAAAATATTGATATTGTAATTTACATAAAGGAAATCCGAAATCCTTGATCTTCATATTAAAATGTTGAGAAATTAATTTGGAGGATTTGGTAAGGTTTTAGGTAAGAAAGTTTCTTCTGCGTATATTTATAAGATCCCGTATGTGTATTAGATATAACAAGTGTCACATGACATTATTTTACTTACCAAATTCTACCTTTAATGATATCGTACGAAGGAAATGACAAATCCGTGATAGGCGAATGTCTTGCTGATAATTAATTAAATATTTAATCCATTATTGTCGATATATATAAAAACAATTCAGTATGGAATTTATAAAGACCAACATTCATAATTACATATTTTATTATTCTTTAAAAAGGTGGAGATTAAGAAATATTCCAAGGATTAGATATCATAATCATAATATTAATAAAAGACTAGGATAATTAGGTTTATTAGTACATTGATGAAAGACCATTAACTACGTTCAATTCTACACATTTTGTAAGGAAGGAAAAAGCCAGCGTGACGGGTGAGGGTGACTGCAAAACTCAGGTATTTAAAACACTGATACAACAATTATTTGCTTATTATACTCTCACTTATGTACATTAGTTCATTCCATGTAAATTCACAAGACATGTCTTGATGTCTATAAAAGAAAACAATCACAGCTTTAAGAAAAGTAAAAAGGAAAAAGGAACAACCAATCCCAACAGTTTTGCCGTTTTGTAATTAATTTGTCAACATATTAACTTAAAGAAAAAAAAACTATTATAATTAATGCTTGATTAGAATATTAAAGATAATATATATATATGGTATTTTATCTATTTCGTATTATTTATCTGAAAATAATATATACTTTTTAAAATTAGTCTATTAATTACTATGAAAGATTAAAAAAAAACTCAAAATATTTTTGTTAAATGAGTTAGAAAATAGTAGTTACACATTGATTGCTTTTTCCATCTCTGAATTAGAAGCTTTCATTTTAATTTGTCTTAAAATATTGTCACCTAAGAGTAAAAGAAATCAACTTATTAAACTTTGTAGACAGACTTTTAATTCATTAAATTTTTATTGAAAATAAATTCATTAAGCTAATTGTTATACTATTATTATAATTATTATATATATAATTTTTCACACAAATTAAACTGCTCTTACATATATAATTTAATATTAACTATTCATCGTATTTTAAATAGTGTATTACTCTTTCAATCAGTGATATTTTAAACTGCTCTATTTTAAAGAATAGGTTGTTGATGGAAAGCGTCCATGGAATATACTTTGAGAGAAGGGAATTGTAGTGTAGACTTTCTTGCAAAATGGGGTGCCCCTCACCAGGACACATTTAATGTTATGGTCTCCACTCTGAGATTTTAATCTGTTATTCTTTTGTAAAAAAAATAGTATATCACTTATAAAATAGTAAACTAATAAAATATCAATTAATATTCAACTTCATAAAATTTTATATACTTAAAATGATTTTAAAAAATTAAAAATTATTGGATTAATAATTTTTTCTTTTAATAAAAGAAATTGGAGATGTCACTTTACTAAATTTAACACTTATGATTTATTTAAAACAAATTATGAATAACTACTAGTTGATATTTTTTTAATTTTATATAACTTATTAAACTAAATTTAATAGTATTTTTATAAATTTTATTAAAATAAATTGTTTTAAGTTTATTTTAATAAAATTTATTGTTAAATTTATGATATAAATTATTGTTAAAAATATTAAATAGATGCTTAAATAAATTATTATTCAAATATACTATAATATTGTTTAATTATAATTCTGTCTATTTATTTATCTGTGTGCCCGCGTGAATTTTATCAATTAAATTAGTAACTCAATTAAACCGATAATTCAATGACACAAGAAATAAAGGAGTTGATAATCGGGTCAAGTTTAATGATTTTGATACTATCCCTCATTTTCCAATATTAAAATATTGGCAAATAGCATTTGTTAAAGATGAATATGAATTTATTAAGAATTTCCATTAGCCAGTCTATATTTAAATTTGCCACTGGACTAAACAGTTAAGACATAGCAATAATTTAGATTACTATTCAAAAAATTATTTTAAATTTTGTATTGTATATTGTAT
Organism: Abrus precatorius; assembly: GCF_003935025.1. Taxonomy (NCBI): domain Eukaryota; kingdom Viridiplantae; phylum Streptophyta; class Magnoliopsida; order Fabales; family Fabaceae; genus Abrus; species Abrus precatorius. Next base: position 71,518 of record NW_020874351.1, on the reverse strand, counting down.
TTAGGAAGAACATGAACAAAGAAGTTACATGAATATTATTCTGTTCTTTCCAAGATCATACTTTATTGTAAATAACAACAACCAGATATCAAATAAATAAAAATTAGACAATGCATCATTTTCTTGATTCTTAATTTAATTAGTTAGATGAATGGCAAAACTTTTACACAAGTTACGAAAGAATTAAAGAATCCTTCCTATAAGATGGAAAGGGAACCAAACACTACTCACATTTTATAGTAAACTACATGACACGATAATTATTTTTTATAATAATATTTTTTTAATATTGTTTATCAGGAAATTAAAATAATTTCAGTGCATGGTAGGTTGTGAAAACCAAATATATCGTACAAGAAGAAATCATTGACAACAAAGAAGAATATTTGTTTGATGTAACAAGTAAACGGCATTCAGGTTGGTATATATTTAAGATCATGTAAGCTTGGTTAAATATTAATTTAAATACAATGTCAGAATTAAAAAAATCCCAAGGAAAATGGGGACATTTAACTATTTAATTTGCTTGAAATACTTAATGTGAGAAACATGATAAAATAAAAAAGAAAGTAACGTGCGTGGGAGATATTGAGATCTGAAAATGTGTTTATAATAGCTTAAAAACTAAACAAGTTTAAATGTTAGTAGTTAAAGTCGCATTTTAAAAAAATATTACAATTTTTTAAAATAAATTATTTTACTAAATAAATCTACTGGATTAAATTTGACAAAAACAAAATTAATCATAGCAATTAAAAAAATACCTTGTTTCCCTTCACAAGACACAAAAAGTCACGGATAGAGTTTGACCTAGTGCTGACATTGATCATATGATCCTAGGGAGCACTGGAAATAAAAACAAAATGCCCATGATATTTTCTATGTTTATACTAAATTAGTTGATTAATTTTGGGAGGTGATTGATGTGAGAATATCTACTGTACAACTTGCTAATTGCTATAGTTTTAGGAGGTGAATGAAAGTAATTTTATGATTTTTTTTTCAGAATTATTATTTAACTTTCAAAAGGTATTAAAATATATTTTTAAAAATACAAGCACGCCTCTCCTTCAAGAATTTTCATATGTTAGACATATATAGCCAGCAAATAAATTAGTTAAAAACAATAAAATTAACTGAAAATTTAAAAGCTAGTTAGATCCTAAAGCTTGAAAGCTTTAATTTGTCTAAAGATAATTGATTAATATCTATTATAAATAATAAAAGTGAAAAAAAAAGAGATACTTGATTAATAGTTGGGAAATGAAAGTAATTTTTTTAATAACTCTTTAATATACTCTTTATAATTAATTTATTTTAAAAAAAATTAAAGTATTTATCTTGTAAATTAAGTTTTTATTAAATTTATTTGACCTTTTAAAAAATAAATTTACTATAAAAAGTGTTATTTACTTTTCTCTTAATAATTTGGCCGACGCCATCACATGAAAGCCTATATAGTTTCTATTTTGCCTGGAAAAAGGTGTATTTTCAAAGCCTTTATGTATGCTCATTTTAAGTTTAAATTACAAATTAACTCTCGATTTCAAATATGAGATTTAATTTTATTCCATATCACTATTCTCGTTTCCAAATATATAACTAACCAGAGGATTAATGAAAACATCAATAGTTATGATTATTAATAATATTTTTTCTAATAATTAAATCCACTTCTTATAATACAACATACTATTATTAACACATCTTTATTAGTACTTATTTATCTTATTTTATTTTTTATGTTTATTTAATTGACAAGATATAATAAATTTATCTCTAAGGTTATTTTATCATTCTTTGTATTAAAAAATTTATCTAATAAAAAAACCCAAGCTAAAAATTGATTAAAAAAATAGAATAATATAATATATCTAATTTATTATATTAATATACACTAAATATAAAATAAATAATAAACTATCTCACTAATATTTTATCACTTTGGCTTATATCTTATTATATAATATTTATTAAATAAACTTTAACATTGGAGCAAAGGAATTTTATTTGGTATCTCAAAATGTAATCCAAATAACACAATAACTTGATGATGATTAACTTAATGAATTATGTATTAAATATACAGATACATTTAAAAAAAATTGAAGAAATAATGTATCCGCTACAGTAATCCTTAAGGAATAAACCATAAATTAAGTGCATGTTCGAACGTTTACTTGTAACTTTTTAATGTGAATACAAAGATGTACTAAATAAATATATAACATGCATATGGTTCAGAAATGACGATGGAATTGAACGTACTAGAATTTGCATGGTATAAGGGAAGCTTGGACATTGTAGTGTTCTTCGAGTAGCTTGCAATAATATTTGGCAATAAATTTTGAATTGCTTTAATTTCATAATTTGTTTTAGAGAATGCCCTTATTTAAAAGCCGTAGTTTTAATTAAGGTATCATAAAAATATCTGTCGAGATCCCTTATTTAAGTTAACCATATAGTAATTCAATTTTAAAGACCATTTGACAAATACACTAGACAGTTGAGTATTCTAATATAATGGAGACCAACCGCATCCAGCAAATAAGAAAAGACTCTTCATTAACCAGATCCATTTTTCTAAAGTAAACGTGTAGGATTAAGCTCAAATTATAAGAAAGTTTCGTTGACTCTTGTGTTATGGAGAACATATTTTTTTAATAGATAGATTTTTATATCTTCATTCTTTTTTATTATCTAATATCTCTCATTTTATTATTTTTACGATATTATTTAATAATATTTTTTTATTATTGTTTCTTTGATTTTTTAAATTTTACTTTTTTTATATGTAAAAAAATAATATTTTTTTATAATGATCTATTAGCTTTCAACAATATTGCTTTGAGGAAAAGATAATTGCAATTTAAAGAAAAATACTGTTCTTTAAGAAAAATGAATGTCCCTCCCTATTAAAAAATAATATAAAAATATATTTATAAATATCACTTTGTACTGTGTTGTTGGGCATAAATAATTGCAGTCCGTTTTCATTTTATCATGTTTCTTTTGTGTTTTCGAGGCTCTATTATGATTGTGTGGATGATAATAATGGAATCAAGTCATTATTATCCCGGACCATTAAAAAAATATATATTAATTTTTTGGTCTCCATTAAGCCCATTAGTAATAACAAAATAAGATTTCCATGGCACGAACCAATTAGGACTGTGAAAATAGATAGCTGACTTTACTTGAATACTAGTGTCTATATCAGTGGTCGTACCTTCATAGAGTTTACTAAACTGGAAATTGCATGATTTATACTTTACTATGTACATACATATATAGACATTCCGATGGGTTGCATTGAACTTATGTATATTTTTTCTTATCAGCCAAGAGCTTAAGAATCTCCTAATTATTGTCCATTTTGAATTGTGACATCTAATAATGTATTGCAAGAGCTACGCTCTAATTAGACATCTAGAGCATTGAAACTCTAGAGTAATGCTTTAGCATTGGAAGTGCGCAACTACAGAAGCGAAGCATGCATATGGTAGAGATGTTTCTTCCTCTCTTGTTAGAAAGGATGATTAAGACACTAATGGTGCATTAGACAATCCAAATCCTAGTGTGGCCTAGAGTATAGATATGCTACTTCCTCTTTTCTCACAAAAGGATAGTTATGATTCTAATTCCTTTGTTTTCATCCCAAGTCATTGTCCATAAATTAATGAAAGAAAGAAAATGGAAGGAAGAGATGAAAAGAAGGAAATTTAAACAAGAAAAAAGTAATGGGGGGGTGCATTAGACTTTGTCCAAAGGGTGTAAGGTAAAAGGTGAAGAACAGGAATGGATTGTGAATTTCTTTAATGAGTGAGGAATGGGGTTTGGACAAAGCAATAGACAATTTGATCCCAACGGCAACGGGCACAAGAAAGGGGAGATGTGGACTTATGAGGCTTAGATAGAATTGTTATAATGAACGTTTTCTGTGGGGCCTCTTCTATTAGTAGTGACTCGTTCCTCCAATCCTTCCTCCACACCTTTATGCACTATAACTTGTCAAAATAAATATTTCATAGACAAACCTTCTTTTTAAACTCCTTTCATTTCATATATTTTAATTACTTTTTTATTCTTAAATTACTCAAGTATTTTATAGGGTCAAAATGACATCCATGAAATGATAATAATTAATATTATCTTAACAAAACAATTTTTTTAATTTTGCAATATATATATATATATACACACACAAACACGTGTAAAGCGTTAAAAACGTACTTTATATCAGTCTCACTGTTAGAAGACAGACCAAAGACACTTAAAAAAGGGAACAAAGAGCAGCAATTTCAATTTCACAGTAAAAAGGTGTTGTTATTATACTCACTTGATAAATAGAAGCTTATATTCTCACTCGATTTATTGTAAAATGTATTTGGGGTTAGTAGTTATTGGGAGGTTAAAAAGTAAAATGAAGGGTGTGAAATAATATTATTGGTAGGTCAAGGGTCGCTGTACGAGAGCGTAATGTTCACTACAAAAAGACTACGCCATATGGTGTGTTCCTCAACTCAACCCACACTCCCTATATGTGTTCCCTATACCAAACATTCCCATTCCAAAGTTACAATGACACAAACAACCTCTTCCTCCGAAACCACCGCCACGACCAGCACCAGTAGTAGCAACTCCTCCACTACTTCTTCACCCTCATCGTCACATTCTCCTCCAGAAAATGATACCCAAAGGCCCAAGCCCAAGCCCAAGAGACCCAGAGACTGCAGTAAGCACCCAGTGTACCACGGTGTACGAAAGCGCAACTGGGGCAAATGGGTCTCCGAAATTCGCGAGCCGCGCAAGAAATCGCGCATCTGGCTCGGCACCTTCGCAACACCCGAAATGGCGGCTCGAGCCCACGACGTGGCGGCTCTCAGCATCAAGGGCCAATCAGCAATTCTCAACTTTCCAGAAATTGCAGACTTGCTCCCCCGGCCCGTCACGTGTTCCCCACGTGACATCCAGGCCGCAGCTACGGCAGCCGCCGGTATGGTGAAATTCGACCCCGTAACAGAGTCCCCTGAGCCGTCGGAGCTGAGCGAGATAATTGAGCTGCCGAACATTGAAGACAGCTTGGACTCGGCTGAGTCGAGAGGCGAATTCATGTTACTCGACGCGGTGGATAGTTGGGTGTTTCCGGCAATGGGGTCAGAGGGAATCGAGTTTTGTGGCTCTTTTTCTGAGGAGTTATTGTTTTCTGAGATAGAGATACCAATTTGGAATTGAATGGTGGGTGAAGGTTTGATTTTGACCGATTTGGCTTATGCTTCCTCACTTTTGGCTCATCTATCATCTTCACTCTTCAATCTTCGCTTCCCAACATGTGGGATTGACAAAATATCATTAATGAGTGTTTTGGCTATTTTTGCTGTCACTGGTCCATGCCTCAATTTTACTGTCATATATACGCTATATTTCCCACATTACTCACACCCTTAGCAACTTCACTTGTATTAATTCAACCCCTCCCTCTCTTCTACGTAGTTTCTTTCTAGTTTAGTTAGCTTCCTCTGTTTGCTACAACTAGAAACACAAAATGTGAATGCCCAATAAATTTTACCACACTGCTTTGCTGTAAATAATTATAGATTTTATTTCGAGGATAACATTTCTTTATCTTAATATATATTAGCTTCTATTTATTTATACCTGTCGTGCCAAGATATTTATTACTTAAATTATACTTTGATTCTCTTTCCTTATTTATGTAGTAGTGTACTACATTATTCTTTTTGCATTAGTAGAATACTAGAATGCTCCTTTTATGACGAGATTATATGAAGGGGATGTGTAATATATGAAAGCTTGTATCAAATTTTATTTTAGTTTTTTTAAAATGAGTTAAAAAGAGGTTATTTTAATAAAATAATTTTATTTAAAAAATTCTTATAATTGAGGGCGAAAAATCTCAATCAAAACTCTAAATAATTGTAAATTTTATTTTCAATTGAAGTTCATGTTTTTATGTATTGGACACTCATAGATGATACTAAATACTTAATTGTAATTGAGAATGATGCCAAGCAGTACAATTAGTGATACTTTACTAATAAAGATTATGAGTTTCTTGATTTTTTCGTTTTGAATGCTTGCTTTAATTAAGGATTACACAGAATTAAAATTTAAATTAAATTGTTTTTTGCGAATTCAAAAATTCGGTTTTGTTATAAAACATGAACTGAAATGATTATTGATTGCTTGAATGAGAATTAAGAGGACTTGTACACTAACATCTCGAAAAATGTGAAATTTTTTATCTTCCTTGCTTGCTTTGACTTTCTCATGTAATTTTTTATTGTGTTGACTTGGTTAATATGGGTATTCACAATTGTGATCAAATCCCTCATTTTTGTTTTAAGTTCAGATGGTAATAAATTTAAAATAATGACACTTGGTTCATAAGTTTCTTAATTAGGCTTATACTTTTATTTCCTCTATATTACTTTTACAATTGGTTGCATTTGTCAAGCTTATATCAAACAACGTAAATAATATTTACGGAATTGTATTTAGGTTATATTTCCAAAAAAAAATAAAAAATTATAACGTATTTTTCTGACACATTTTTGCAACACATTGTTACTATTTTTTCCATTTTAAAATTAATTATCATTTTAGTTAAAAATAAAAATTTTAAGTATTGTTTCAGGATTTCAATAAAATATGAATTTTTAATTAACTTCTTTTAAACAAATAATGAATGGAATATTTGAAACGTTGCGTGCGTTTTTTCTAGCAAAAAAAGATAATAAATAATAAAGATAATTCAATAACAATATCATGCTAGTTAATATATCTATTATTATCCTTGATCGTCGTTGTACAAAAACTATATACGACATTCAGTTTAAAGTGGAGGATATATTAAATAATTGAATCTTATGTATGCTTAAAGATATATAATAAAATTTACTAGAACTTAAAGACATTATGTAGTTTAATATATTGATAATATTAAATATTATATTTTTATCAAAATATTACTAATTATTTTTTCATTGTATATACTTAGATACACACTATAAAAACAAAAAATATATAAGGCTCACCTAGAGTTTATTAACCTTATAATTTATTTAGAAATTTGTACAACTTTTTTTATAACTAATAAACTAATAGAGTTATTTAGTAACTATTAAATAAAAAATAACATTTTCAAGTTAATTTTTTGAAAAATTTATTTACATAACATTCAGCTTATAACTAATACTGACCAATAATTTTATTTTCTATGTATATTTGTGTTTTTAAGCAAATTATACATGCATTTAACACATGTTCATTTATATTAATATAATATCATATATTTGTTTAATCGTTTAATATATTTTATTTAATTTTACTAACTAACTCAATTCATTCATGTACTTATAAATTATAAAATCTCAATTAATATTATAAACAAACCTTACATGATGGAAACTTCACCCTTATTTAATGTGTACCATTTATTACAAGACCTAATAATTTTTATCTAATAATAAAAAATATATTAACAAATATTATTAACATTTCTCAAGTGAACTAAAAAATATATTGCATACTTATAAATACATATAATGTAAACCATTAAATATATTCTATTAGTTGTTTTAATTAATTTAAAAACACTAAATTTATATTTTTAACATGATAAATATTTTGGATATCCATTTTTATTATGTATCTACATACACATTAAAAAAATAATACATAAATATACACGAGTTAGTGTTTTATAATGTACATACATATTATCCATATGATCAAATTAGTTGTTGAGATTAGTCTTACCTTTAACCGTTGTATAGCTTTAAGAGTTCCATAATTTAAATTATTAAAAGTTAACACTATACATAATGTGATATATTTTTTAAACTTTATATTCATACACATTCCAAAAATATACTACATATTTCCGATAGCTTTATCATTTGTAGTCTTTTAAAAGTGCAATTGTCAATGTACTATTATTATTATATCCGTTAATGTGTATGTGTCATCTTCCATTATCACTCCCTTAACAATCACTCATCCCTTCTTTTGTCTTTCTTGGCATTTGGTATGGGAGATTATTTTCGTTTTTTATTACTTAAAATAGTTATAAATCATTATATGTATATAAATTAAGATATTCATGAATGTCTTAAAATTTTAACTAAAGAATTAATAAATAATTCTTTTATTAAAACTCAAAACAAAATTATATCATATAAATCACAGTAAATGCGATGACATTGGTTTCATATTTTATATTGCCAATTATCTAATCCAAATACTTGCCTTCCAACTCTCATCATTTGACTTGGCTTGCCGTTTTAAATAAAAAATTATCAAAATTTGAAATTAACTTTAAGCAATTAATACAATTTTCTTAAACAGATATTTACAATATAAGATTTTTTTTTTTAATTTTATAACATGTGAACTTAACTTTACAATATAAAATATTTTCTTAAACAGGTACTTATTAAATTAATACAAGTTTCTTTTGTTTGGTTAAAAGGGTCAGGACAGAAAGAAAGAAGGTGGAATAAAAAAAAACAAAAGCATTATGGAAAGATTCAAATCCGTAAAAGCTAACACGAAGATGTAGTGTAAAAGATCATTGGACGAAAAGAAAACGGATTGCGTTTTAGGAAAATGTACCGTTGAAAGGTTTGATTTTGAATATTCGTCACACGTCGAATTATTCCAATTAAGCCGTTATAATGTTTTTGAAATTCTATATGACGACAAGGGAACGTCATTCAGACTCTAAAACGGAGTTGATTTGGAACACTTCACTGAATTCTAGAATGCATTAGTTGAAAATGCGTCGCCACGTGATAGACTTGTACAGTAGTTCAATTTAGCTTTCAAAAAAGACAGGTATTAACCACTGCTTTCAAAATATTAATTAAATATTTTCAAATAAGAAATAATAAAATCTGTTGTTAATTTATATTTTTTAAATATTTTTCAGTAGATATATTTTTCCTTTTTTAACTATTATTCTTCAAGTATTAATTATGAAAGAGATTAATACAAATCAGTACATATTACTCCAAGTCAATTCGGACAAAACGATTACATATTAATGAGTACCTCTGATTGTCACGTGCCAATGTGTATCAATTATGCTTATAAAAATATATTATAATTAATTTTGAATGTTTTATTTGTTTGGACATTCAACACGTACTTCATTTTTTCAGTAAAAATGAAAAGTTGTAGACTGAACTTCACAGAAACTATACACAAGATTTTTTGAAATTCGTTTTTTATATTATTATAATTTCACGCAATAACTCTAAAATTATGTTTCGGACTCCAAATTTTTAAAAAATTAATATATGTTTTAAATTAAGAAGTTATAAAATTAAAATTGTTATTTAGTTTTATGATAGGATCCTACTCAAAAGAGCGCCCATGGCCTAATGGATAAGGCGCCTGACTTCTAATCAGGCGATTGTGAGTTCGAGTCCCACTGGGCGTGTCAATGTTATGATTTTTGAGACTATTTTTGGCAGACTCCTTGTCAAGACTATTATTTTTTGTGTTCGACTTTGTTTAGACATTGTTGACAGCTATAAGGATCATGGGTTAATTTTTTTCTTCTTTGGTTAACCATGTTAATTATTGCCATGAGAATATATATGTACGTGTTTCTTAGAACATTTCTTGTGATGTGATTCATGCCTTAGCTTTGTGGTCATTTTCCTAGTTAAAAATAGGTGCATATAAGATTAGACAACAATCTAATTAATTTTATAACTTAGTGTATGTTAAGTTTAGTTTATTTTCAATAAATATTGAATTTATTAGCTTCCTAAAAAGAGTTCATAATACAAAAATGTTTCTCATTAAATAATCAAATCCAAGCATACACCTAGAGCATTTCTATTAATTAATTGTACGATTTTGCAACATCTAAAACCAACTTATATAAATGATTTTATTGAGGATTACTCTAATAATATGCGTGAGTTGTAATTGCCTGCAAAAAGAACTTTATTTTAATAATTAACTATTGTTATAATTAATTGTTTAAAACAATTTCCGTTTATAAATATTTTAAAATTATCTATTTCATTTAAATTGTATAAAAGAATCACTTTTTAAATAATAAAACTGCACAAAACATATTAAGTTTTTTAAACTTATCAGATTCATATTTGAAATAATTTATATATACATGTAAAATTAACAGTCGATAAATATTTAATAGTAGAAAAAGCACTTCCTAATTTGGGGGAGCTCTACTTCAAACCGATTAATCAACCATAGTTGCATGGTGAAAACAAAAGTTGAGTAGACTAATAGCGAATTTAACAAGCTGGTGGGACAAGTAATTGTTCATAATTAATGCTTGCTAGCTATAGAGAAGAGACAGAGATTGTCAGCACAACGTGACTTGCCAAGTTGTGATGTGTCTCTTCCTTGAGAAAAGTCCGAATCAAATTTGGGTTTTACTGATCATAATCATGATGAGACTTGCTTTCTCTGTTTTAAAAATTATAGTTGCTACATGTTTTCATTGATTTACACCCTACACTTGTACCATTTAAAGGTTAAGGGTTGGTTTCAAAAAGTTTATAAAAGTAATTTATGTTTTGTATTTTTTTTTAATAAGTTACTCATAATAAATTTTTTCTAGTTTACTATATCGAGACTTGAATTCAAGACATAATTTTAATATTATTTAATAAAAATAAATTTTATGATATAAGTTATTGTGTAAAAATAAATTATTAAATAAGTACTTAACTAAATTGTGTATTAAAAAGACCCAAAACATATTATATTAAATATGGAACTCCAAAGTATTTAATGATTAAGGTCGTCATTTAAATTACTACTACTTGAGAAAACTCAAGTGAAAGGGACAAAGCTAATAAACATAAAAGGGGTAATAGCTGCATAGGTCTCCAAAGCAGGAAAGTTGAGTGACTCACGGTGCTTTCAAAAGTGGGAATGAAAACAAATTTTGCAAACGTGTATGCTCACTTTAAAAAAATGAATTGTTGGACATACCCTTTTGATAATAATATTTTTCAGGACAAAATGCAGCCTATTTTTCTTTTATATCAGAAATTTCAGGTAGTGATATTAATCAATACAACAAAAATATCAAATAGTTTTTTTTTTTATAATAAATATACATCATTACTTGTGAGGTCCCTCAATTATTAAACTCAAACTTTATTCCTTGAGCTATTAGATACAAATTGTATGCAATTGATGATTAGCAGCTCGGTCTGTCTGGTTTTAAATTATTTCATAATTACAGTCACCACTTTCAATAATGCAAGAAGACTAAATTGTCCTGTTAAAACAAGATATTCTATATAGATTGCGATCCAGAAAGTAATGGCAGTTTTTTCAAGTGGTGGGATCCTATAATCATTGTGGTGTCATTGCTCTACATACAGTTTATTGACCTTTTTTTTTGCTTTAAAATTTTTCAAATTAATGTTTATTTTTAAGAAATAAAAATAACAACTGATTGGAAGCATGTCAAATGTGAGAATTGCAATATGAAAAGACAAAAACACATTGACAAAGGAGAAAACCAAAAATATATAAAAAAAAATTGAAGACTAGCATTTGGCCGAAATCTTATGATGAAACCCCTATTAATATAAAGTTAAGCATATCATTCATCTAGTTGGTACTGGATTATATAACAATATGAACCATATCATTCATCTAGAAAAGAGGTACCAATTATTATAACCATAAAACATATTTTTGCATGCATTAGGTTTTGCAACCGTAAGAAAGGAAGCTAATGCTGAGGTCTAGATGCTAACTTTGGATATATTTAGTTATAATATTTTCGGTCACTTCATTCCCTATCACACACACATAATGCATATTCAGTTTGAATTGGTTGGCTATGATCGAAGGAAGAGATTGATTCCCTTTAAATGGCGTGTTCTATCAATAATTGTAATTGTAATGCTTAAGTGCCAAATTAAGTTTGTCGCACTCTACATAAGGGTACAAAGGGAGATGGAGCAATCCAAATTTGAACGTGCCACTTTTAGCCTATTCCTCTTGATTTTTAATTTATTTTTCCACTTTTAAACCCTTAAATGAAATGTGAAGAGGACATCATTCGTGATTGAAATTATAACGAAATAGTTTTATTATTGTCAAGATAAGGGATTTGTCTAAGAATTTTGATTTGACAAATTTTTAATTTAAAAAATACCAAAGTTAGCAACACAATCTCTAACACATTTATGATTATTAGTTAAAAGTTATTAAAAATTAGAAAAGTGTAAGAGAAACATAATAAATATGTAACACATTCTTAATTATTAGCTAAAAGTTATTAAAAATTAGAAGAATATGAGAAAGAAACAATAAATTAAGAATGAAAAAGAAAAAAACCTATGTTTAACATTCTTTTAGTATTTTATGGCAGAATAAAACATGTCCCTTCTACAAATATGCGCTACTTAAGCAAAAGTTTATTCCTTCTAATTCTTTGCCATCTTTTATTATCCTCTTTTCATGGAGGAAATTGGTCATAAATTTATCGAATCATAACAACTATAAACATTTTGCCTACAATAAAAGACAGATCTCTTTCTCTCTCTGGGATGTGGAAGGAAGGTGGGAAAAAGCAGATTTTGTTTTTCGGTCCAAGAAAAGCTGGTATAATTAAGATATATGCACGAATATGGACCTTCAGTATTGTTTAGGCATTACAAATGTTTTGATTGGAAACCAAATTTCAGCCTTTTCAAGTTTGGGCCCATTCAGTATTGTATATGAAGGTGATTCGTTGACAATAAAATAAAAGTTGAAGGTAATTTTAGTGGGACAAAGAAAAATGGTGTGATAGTGATTAATAGTATAATTACATTACGCACCCATGATTTAACTATTCATGATTTTATAAAGAAGTTTTTTTTTTTTATACATTTAACGATTCAAGTACCGTGATTTCCAATATATGGGCTTGATGTGTCAAAACAATAGTCAGATAAATATCTAGAGTGCTATCAATATGAACATTCATAATAAAGTTTACACGTGCAGCAGATTATATTGAACTAAAGTTTTCATGTTACTGCTCCAAAATTTTGAAAAGGGATATGGGAAAGGAAGTTAACGGTACGGGAAATAATTATCTATATTTAGTTATTTAGAAACATAATCAACAACTATCAAAGTCCAGATCGTAGAGTTAAAACCACAACAAAATTTTGAATTGCTTACTCTTTATATGCTGCATGCAGTGGCAGATTCTGTGATTAGTAGAGTCGAAAGCTGAAATTTCTACGGAATGGATTCAAACTCTCTGTCACATTTCTTCTTTTTTCTTTTTTTAATCCTGTTATCCAATAAAATATCTACTAAAAACATTGTTCTTTTCTATTTGTTGGAAATACATGTTTTCCTAGTTGACAGAGAAGAGGAGGTAAAGTGAAGAACACCCAATACACTAACACAACTTGATGCAAAAGCAATTAAACGCATACGAGAGAGAGAGAGAGAGAGAGAAAAAAAAAGTCAACCCAGGATTATAAATAAAGGACAAAAATCATAACATAATATCATCAAAATGGATGATAGACAAAAATAATTATAGTTCAAATGCTAATACCTAGACGAATCACACTCAATCAATAATAATAGTAGTAAAAAACAAAAAACTAGTGAACCAATTTGACCAGAACAAGAAGTCAAGTTGCTAACAGATGAACAATTGCAAATGTGGTCAAAAGAGCCATAAAGACAGAAGCAAGACCCATGTAGGCAGAAACCCTTGAGCCATGAGAAGCTGAAGGAGCCAATGCTGAGAAACCTTGTGGTGCAATGGAAATGGAGGGTGATGGAGAGTTTGGAATTGCATGTGGCGACATCACCTCTACAGTTAATTTCTGGCCATTCTGGCAATGATCTTCAGTTCCACTGATGAAGTAGAAGGTCCCAGGTCTATCAAGAATGACAGTGCTGTTCCCATCATCAAATGTGTTGATGGGATTATTTGAGTCACAATGAAAGTAATCCCATTTCTCCACAGTCAGAACTGAGTCATTATGGTACTCAAAAACTGCTCAAAGAAAAAAATGAATCACCACATCTCTATTGGAATCCCTCACTATTTGAAACAAAATGCAAAATTTTCCCAAAAGAAACATAAAATAATAAAATGTAACGCAAAAGGTAACTAAGAAAAGTTCATTCTTAGTTCCATGGGTTTGTCTAAGTTACCCTACAGAATAAATAACCTCATCTTAGGTAAACAAAGTGTATTAACTTTTTATAGACAAACCCAAATTGCATTCACATGCAGTGAATAAATGAGTGATGTGACTTCACTTATGTGTAGTGAATAGTGGGGTATGAAATCAAACTTACCCAAAGAGTCACCAACTTGAAACCTGTTCCTTGCAGCCCATTGATTATAAAATGCAGTATTGTTGGGGCCAGGATCATTCCAACCCAAGCGGTTACCCACTTTGAAAATCCTAGAAGCTTCAACTGAAGAATCCGCGGCAGCCAAAATAAGAATCATAGTAGCACAAAAGATGCCCGGAAAGGATGCCATATTTGAGTTCTTCTTTTTCACCCAACAACACTGAAAAGCAATTATTAATGGTTATAAAAAAATACACAATATTGTAAAGGCAAGTATCAACGTATATATAACAGACGTGCATGAGTGCATGGCCTATTAAGAGGAACATAAAGGCGATTACGTACGTGGGGTGACGTGGCGGTTACTGGGTGGTTTTGGATTGTTGGTAATAACTGTGTACATTGGAAAGGGGTTCGTGGCACAGTTCATTTTGATGACATTTTGAATGAGGCTGAGATAGTTAGTAACGTAACTCAAAGTCTGTCTTTTTCTGCATTTCCTTTCTTTATTATTTTATTTAATTTATAAAATGTGCAGCAAGAATTATGTTATTCAATTTCTGAATTAAAAAGCAGCAACCATATGGGAGCATGCTTTAATCTGAAGTTATCAATGAAATATGTCATTCCTATCCCCTATCTAAAATAAAACTTGGGCACAAATCATGAGCACTGTAGGAACAGGGTTGAGTTTTATGGGCCTGATCCTTAATAGAATTTTATCAAGGCCTGAATGGAATTTAAGTTAATTAGCTGTGTGCAAACCAATTGATCCATGGACCCCAAAAACGAATGTATCCTCATAATCAAGGAGTATTAAGTAAGTTAAATGACAGTGATTATATGGAGTAGGAAAAGGGCCTACACTAATTTCAGACAAAATGTTCACTAAAACTAGTATTTCACTCATATTAATGTGAATTTAACTGTTTAAAAAAAAGGAACTTAATTTTGCAACATATTTCCCCTCCAATGTAACATTACACATTTTCTATGTAGTTGTCTAAAAAATTTAATTCTAAAAAATGCTATTTTAATTTGGTCTTTTTGACTCTCAATTTTTTAAAATCCAAGCCCGAGGGTAAATTCAAAAGATTAATTCCCTCTGGTTCAAAGCTTTATAACTAACCTGACGTGATTTTCTAACAGCCCAACTCAATTATCAGATGTACTTCTTAGGCTTGGCAATGAAGTATTTTAGGGCAAGTTTTTGCCCAAATTCAGCCCTACCCACCTTATAGATTTTGGGGATAAAAACTTTCTAGGTAAGAAAATATTGACACCCTACCCGCTTCATCGTCCTATCTCACAACAATATTGAATATTTAAATATAAATTTATGTAACAATTAATCGAAAATTTGGAATCAATCCGCACATTAGATGAATTATGAGACATATTCATAATACTAAAAACCAAATACAATTTGAAAAAAAATTATTATTGCAAATAAATTTTGACTTCATTACAAAGTTAATCATGATGCTAATTAAAATGAAAGCTACGTGTCCACGGCAACATAAATTATTTTCGAACTAACCGAATGAATGAAATTAGATGTTCATAAGTCATGGTGTGAAATCCTAGCCTACACGTACAAGTGTTATCCAAATGGATTTGATTTTTTAAGTTTGAAGATTAATGTCCGTTTCGGTCAGTGTGAAATACCTTTCGCAATGGGAAATATGCAACATCAATAAAAAGGAAAATCACTGGTATAGTACACAAAGTAGAAGAAGAAAAGAGAAAGTGAAAATAAATAATGTTATAGGAAGAGACAAAAAATTAAAAATAAAAATTCTCTAAAAATATACGATTATCATGGTAAAAAGATGTGTAACAATGTTCAAATTGCAATAGGCGTAAAATGTAATTGAAATATTTAACCTACTTTAAAGTATAAGATTGCTCATAGCAATCGTATTGGCATTTGATATCACAAGCCAATGAACAAGTGGATACATGGGTCTTTCATATAACATATGAGAAATAACACCTAGATGTAAGAGAGATGAAAACAAGAACACTGATCACTACAAAGTCTAAAAGGATAGGGATCATTGTATGGAAAATATAGTGTCAGATGATTTGTTACATTTTACGTGGAATAATATGAAACAATATCAGTGTTGGGATAGCCATATTACATCCTGAACAGCAGATGTAGCCAGCAAAAAACAACTGAAGAAAGTGAAGGCTATTGAGATGGCAACATGGTCACAAAACTTGTGCAATGGCTTGCAAAAATTTGGCAGTGCTGTGTGTCTAATTCCTGTGCGATTCAGATTGGTCACCCCAGATGCAGCAGATCCAGCACTCATCAATGCATAAGCAAATGCCTACAATTTCACCATATAAAGGACCCATCATGGTTAATTCTCAAGTCCAATATTAACCCATTGCTTGTTGTAAATAATTTAGAAACAAAGGTAGCATAAAAAGACGATCCATACAAGTTTGGTCCCACTAATAATTAAGAAATAAAAGCTATTCCTCTGCTTCACTTTGGATTCTAGCTAATGCATTGCACTGAACAACTGTTCATAGTTGATACCATAGAATTTAATTGAAATTGCTTCCAAAAAAATTGCATGTTAGTTACAAATGATGGGACAGGGACCAAAGGAGTATCAAGTCTAGACATGTGATCTACAGCTCTACGTTTCGCTCCTCATTGCCAAATTTTGTATTTTATGAAACAATTTTGATCACAAGAACAACCTTAAAAATATGCATCATATCTATATAATATATATATATACCTGATCTCCAGCAAAAATAAGCCAGGCATGATTTCTAGAAGGAATCACAGAAGACATCCTAAGAAATCTCGATGTGCCAATGAGAAATTGCAACAAGGAGTGAGCTGCAACAGCAACCGAAACCCCAACAAGATATCTGCCCATCAGAATTCATAATAATCATTAAATTTATATTTACAAATAAGAAAAATTTAAGAAACTAATTTTATAGATTATTTCCAATTTCAAGTTGTACACTTGTAAATATATATTTTTTATTATATCATAAGCAAGCAAAGTAACCAGTCATAAATTCAAAAGCTAAAGGTAAGAAACGAAGACTGTACAACATTTAAGATCAATTTTAAATCATATTTTCTAGTGTATCATTAGTTTAAGGTATGGGGGAAATTTTTCAAAGTTTGCAAAGTCTAAAAAGACACAGAGGCAAAGGGACAAACAAACACAAAAAAAAAAGTGCAAAAGAAAGGAAAAAAAGAGAAATTCCATCACGGGCCTATGACTGTTCATTCAGATGTCATGATGACTTGACAAACAAACCCCTTCAAGGTCCCACTTTTCTTGGTCAATTTTGTCCACAACCCAGTAATTAACTTAAATCCACAGCCCCAAGACATTGCTGGCAAATAATAATACTAATAAAATATCGATTTTGTTAACTTTAATGTTTTTATTATTGTGAGATACTTAAACTCAATCTGTTTCAAAAATAAAATAAGAAAAGCAAACTCTCATGAACTTGGGCTTGGTTGCCAAGAAAATGTTGGGAAATGAAGAAACGGTTTTCAGTGTGAATTTGATATCCTGTATTTATAATTCAACACGTTCTTTACTCGAAGAAGCGCTAATTTCCTTCAGATTCTTCTTACAAGAAACATTTTTTAGTTAGTTCAGAAACACAACTTACGTTGGTTTTTTTTTTTTTCTCTTTTTTCCTTTTCTCTCTCCTATGGGAAACCAGAGTGCAAAATATCAAATAAAGTAAGACTCAACATTTTTTCGCGAACAACTCTTCAAATTAGCATAAAAAGGGAAAGTAGAAAAGGAAAAATGAAACACAACCCTTAACAATATATTTTAAGAAAAAAAATCTTGAATCGGCATAGAGAGAAAGAGTGAAGCAGATCATGAAGCATTCGGTGAAAAAAAAAATGGAAGAAGCATACTCGTAGGATTCAGAGAAAGACCACTTGGAGTGAATAGGTAAGAGAAAACCATAGATAGAGACTGAGCTAGATTCCTTGGCAGTGACCATGAGTGAGAGTGCAACCAATGAAGTGGCCATGCATAACATCCTCAGAATCAGTTGCATAGCTTCAGTCCTCCGGCGACGGCGGGTTCCGGCAGCGGCTCCGACGAGCGGTCCACTCATTGTGCCACTACTCTCCAAAGCTGCCACCTTTGACTCTTGCAAAGTCTCCTCTGGTGTTCTCTGCTCACTCACCATCCTTCAGAGTAGCTTCTGCTCTGTTTTCCCCTGTTTTGATCTCTTTTCTTTTTAAAGGGAACTGATGCTTTTTTAATACCGACACTGTTCAATGATTGTGTTTGAGCAGTGGTGTAGAAAGGTGGGGTAGTGAGAATGAATGACCTTCTGGGGGCTGCAGGTTTTTAAATGGAGCATGAGAGAGAGAGAGAGAGAGAGAAGAGGAAGAAGGGTAAAATTTGTGTGTTGACATGGGAGTTTTTTACCTTTGTACATATATTACTATATTTCATTCCAATATTGGTAATTATGTTATGTTTTAAAACCTTTGGTTTAAAACTTTATGCAATGCTTAAGTATGAAAAGAAAAACAGATATAAATGTTTTTAATATGAGGTATAAATATAAAGGTCTAATAATTAATTGTAATTTCGGGTATTTTAGATTAGATTATGTAGCATCTTTGTCATTCACTTATTTTTAAGTTAATTAAGTTTTTTTTAATTAAATAATTACGCAATGCATAAATTCTAAGCACATGTCACGGCAGCTCTTTTTGTCTATGCATTCTACACAGCATTTAAACCAAATTAACGCAAATTTAAAGACACACTTAATTTAAATATATAAATATAAATTATTTTAATGGAATATTATGAATGTGAATTAAATATTCAAACAATTATCTAATAATGAAGTTTTGTCTTCTTAAACCATGTTTAAAAAATGAATGTTTGATGAATATTTTACAAAATTTTCAAACAAAAATTCTCATCAATTTTTGAATTAAAAAGTAAACAAGAAAAAAAGTGATAGATAGTTAAGAGATAAACGAAGACATAGAATGCAACAAAATAAATACAGGACAAATAAGAAAATTAATCAATTAATTTAAACAAAAAAAATAATTTTAAATTTATATGTATTTTTAAACAAAGAAACAGAAATAAGTACTATAAAAAATTACAAAATTTTACAATGATAAAGTTCTTTTTATCTTGTTTTATTTTATTTATAATATTTTTATTAGTATAAGATTTTATTTTATAAAATAGTTTTTATAACAAAAAAATTATATATCAATTTTTACATGTATATTTATTTTCAAATTTATCTTTATTATTATCTTTAGTTAAAATAAAGTTTGATCTATTATATTCTATAAATTAGATGCCTTTTTTTTAAGCAATAATTTATTTTTTATTCAACTTTTTCCGTCTTTCTTCTTCTTCCTACTTTTTTTCTCGCCCTTTCTTTTTCTTTCTCTAACTCTTCCACTTACTTTTCTTCAACATTTATATAATTTGTTAAATTATATAAATTTACTTAAACAAATTTTATAAGTTTTTAAAGTTATTTTTTTTAAAAATTTATTTAAATGAATTTACTTTTACTTAAATGAAAATAACAATAGACATTCAACAATTTAATTTTAAAGTCATAAAAAAAATAGCATTTCTCAATAAGAAAACTCAATAGCAAAAGAGACAACTTGGTTGTCCTCAAATATTGTTTTGAAAAGAAAATGGTTTTAAACTTGGTAAAATTTAGTAGTATTTTAGATTTCATGGGTCACCTCTAAGCTAAAACTAAATTGAAGAGCTTTGATATATTTAATATAATTCGTGAACTTTAATGTAATCACAGGTTTTGCATATTGATGATTTTAAATTTCAAAGTCTAATGAGAAATGTGAACACTAATCTTATTATCAAGTGGGTGTGTCATTCTTAACAGATCATCGGATCACTCATAATATATGATCTTCATATTCTGTGTTCTTGTAATTTTACTTAAGCGAATAATTTTTTGCTTAAACAAAAATACAAACACATAAGGATTATGTTCACAAAAAAAAAAAAAAAAAGGAAATTCTGATCTATCTCAACACTCACAAACTAAGAACCAGCTAGTAGTGTCTCAAATATTATTTTAAATATTAAATAGTTATAAAGAGAGAAAGAATTAAGTTATTAAATAAGATACATATTAAAAACTAAAAATATATATATTTATAAAAATATTTGTAAGAATAATATAATTTAAAATAAACTATGTTGAGACAAGAACTCTTATCATAATATAAGTGATATATGCCTGAAATAATATTGAATTCAGAGTTTAAGGAGAAAAAGATATTGTGTTTTACTTTAATTGTTCAATATTTTTATTATTCTATAAAGTAAGTAAAACATAAAAAATATATATGTATTTATTATATTAAAAACATAAAATTACATGTGATTTTGGAAAACATTTTGAACAAATTTGAAGAATATGGATAAAGTGGAATAAATTTTCCGTTGTTATTTTGTTTTATTTTAAATCTTTGGTGGCATCTGAAGTAATGTTGAACAATCATGCCAGGATTCTTCGATTTATTTTTGCTCGATGAAAATTTCAATTTTGTTTTCTGAAAATATTTTGATTTTTGTTCCTTTTTTTTGTCAAATTTGATTTTTATTCAATATATATGATATTTTTTTCACCACTCCATTTTTCAATCAATCACCTTTTTTAAAATAAAATTCAAAATATTTATTTATTAAAATTAGATTTCGAGAGGCACTTTATAAAATTTCATTTTCGAAGGTTGTGTTAAAAGAAATATCCCATATATTTACATGATGAAATTGGGTCCAGTTTCCATCATTACACAGAGGTAGGCCCATTATCCAATAAAGCTTACACTTATCCGAAAATATTACAAGGAAAAATGTATTTCATGGCGCATTGGGTTACGTAGACTGAACCTTTTTTATAAGAAAATATTTTTTATAAGTCTTTGTTGTACAATATAAAATTTTATGTTAGTGGGTTAATAATAAATAAACAATATATGCGAATAAGATGACATCAAATATAAATTATTTAAAGAAATTTAGATAAACATATCATTTAAGTTTAGATTCATTCACCATCTTCTCTAGTATTAAATTAGACCTACATTCTAAAATCTTTATAGTCTTGGTGGAACACTTTTGTGCTTTTATGTATAATTTTACACGGTACAATTTTTAACATCCAAATATTAGAACTGTTTATTTATTAGCAAATAGTAGGAATATTTGCATTAGCATCTTTGAGAAGAAGAAAAGAAAGGAGAAATTTATTACAAGCATGAAACATAATCAAAATCAAAATGGTGCTGAAAGGGGCTCTTTTAGGTTAATATGAAATGGGGTTTGAGTAGTGCATGAGCATTGGCAGTGGCAAACTTTGTCGTCAGGGATAGCCTCACCCTTCTTCATGTAATCAACTTGGCTTCCATTTTCATCCATATACGTCACCTCCTTTATTGGATGCATGAGTCCCTTCTTTGCCAATAATAAGCTTATTATTTCATTAATAAGACAAAGCAATGCAATAAGCACAGGGAGGGTTTTGTGGTCCAATAAACCGAATATAGTTGTTTTTTGTTATTTTAATCTCAAGGAACTCCTTAAAATTGTAATTTCATCTTCTTAAGTTAAATTGACAAAGTTTGTGTGACTTTGACTCTCTTTTTATTTAATTTTTTTTCAGAATTTCCTTGCTCACAGAACTATAATATCCTATGCCGATATTTTAGTGGATTTTGAATCCTTTCTATCCAGTTCAAGTCCATTTATATTTGTATGTTGTGTTCCTAATTTTATGTCCTGTTTTGAAATATTGATTTAGAAATAAATTCAACAGGCATGTTTTGTCACTTTAATCTATCTATCTATTATTTAAGAATTTATGAGATGTGTTGTTAAGGATGCTGTGTATCAGTAAAGTTATGAAAAATGAAGAACTTGATTTTGTTATATCCAACATCTGGTAATAATTAAATTACAAGCTATAGCTAATTTTAAGCCTGTTAAGTTATAGGGGTATAAAATTTTAGGCCTTTTTGTACTGCAAGATCTAAAGGACTAATTTACGAGGATTCATTCAGAAATTTGCAACTAAAGGTGACGACCCGTAGAACAAGTAACCTTTCCTCAAATTTCGTCATGGATTTAATTTTCAACAAAGCCAACGCCGAATATTATAGGGCCCATTGTAAAATTATCCTAAGCACATAAACTAACTGTCCAAGGTTGGGTATCATACCTTAATGAACAGAGTTGATGCTTCATTTGGTTCCAACTTTTGAACTGCTTCTGCAGCTACTTCCTGCATGAAACAATAGAGATTACCAAAACAATGATTGGGAATGCATAGTGAAGTGTACAAATAGCATTACTCAATAGTGAGAAAAAAAACATAGTGAAAGGAGAAGTTATGTACCCTTGCTTGGGTGAGCTGCACTTGATTGAGTGTCTTAGGTTCCAACTCAATGGAGCAAGAAGTGTTTGCCATTAGTAACAAAGAAATCAAGGTCTTATCTCCAAAGTAAAACAATTTGAAGAGCAGCAAATGTAGCCCATCACCTAAAGCAACATCTTTTCACCTAGATTGTTAATAGATTAGCCATTATATAACCAATCAGGAGCATGATATTTTTCAATACACTCACGGGGTCTTTGGGTTATGGGAAAAAGTTTGTGGCCAAAAATTAAGTAAAATTAGCTGAGTCCTTTTCATATCCCGTGGCTAAGTTAAGGACAAAGTTTCAACGTTGCTTGTGACTTCAAATGCTCTTAGCAATCATTTCAAAGGCCAAGATCTCTGTTTACAAAGTCTACCATTGGTTGGATTGTGGCCAAAAATAGGCAGAGTTGAAAGTGGCTCGTGCATATCACACTTTTGATCCTAACATTAACGATTTGGTGATTGGTACTTTCTGGGAAGTGGTTACCATTCTGTGTTCATTTTATATTGATTGGTTACCATTCTCTGATTGGTATTAAGAGCATTTGTAAAGTTAAACTTTTGGAATTGTACCAGTGGTCCTAGTTGTTTATATTTTCTCTTTTCCTTATGGTAAATTTCTACAGAAGTTTTAATAAGAAAAGATGTCAGTATAAAAATAAATAAATTTATATAATAAGTCAAAAACAATTTATATTTCTTTTTTAAAAATTCTCTCATTTAAACTGTTTCTAACTCATAACAATTTTTTTAAAAAAAATTATTTAAGCTGAACTTGTATGTTACTTATAATTATATTAATTATTTTAACACGTCTCAAATGATGCACAATAAAAATTTTGGTGTAATAAAAATTTAAAATAATAAAAAATCACAAAATTTAATGTACTAATTATATTAAATATTATAATTTAATAAACAAAAAAATATTTATTAATTTTTTAACATGTGCTCTTGACATACATCAAGGAAAACCCGTTCTTAAATAACAACAAAAAGGGTTCAGAAATTGTTTCTAACAAAAGCACATTAAAAAAAGATGAACCAGAAGGCAAGGGCATGGGGAAGATGTATGACTGATGTGAGCATAAGGTAAGAAAACATATTGAATCATTGAGATACCAAAACCGACTTTAATTTCATGAAGCAAAGTGATTTTGACTAATTCCAATTAGGCCCAAAAATAGGTGCAGGTTAATTTGGATCATATAGATACGAATTAATAAATTTTGGGCTAAGTTGCTCAAGTCATAACTGGGACATGGATTCACTAAAACTTTAATGCCCTAAAACACTGAAGTTTCTTTGGGCTGAAGAAAGAAATATATTTTTCTCCCTATAATTACTTAGCCATATAATGACTTTCCGAATGGTGTATATTTTTCTCCCTTCTCTAATGTAAATCATTAAATATATGGTGCTATTGACACAAGTTTGACAAAATAATTATGCTAGGCACAGCACCAAATCACAATATATAAGTGTTAGTATACCAACAGGGCTTGTGAAAATATATATATATATATATATGGTCAAATCTACCACAGGTAGGGTATAGCCAATTTTGATTTTAATATTTGAAGAACCAAATTCGATATACAGTAACAACCAAAGTGGCTGGCTATTACTTGCTATAAAGTGGGTCAAACAGATACATGTTCATGTGAAAACATATGGGAAAATATACACTTCGAGATAGCTCAAAGTGGTTGAAAAATAAGGTCTATGATCCTACTCTCTCTATATATGTTCTTTTTAATTTAAGCATAGCTTCTATTTTATGTAATATACGGCACCGATTATGCATATGTCTTTGTTGTTCAGCTTTGATTTATGTGAACTATGTATTATTATAATAAATAATGCCAGTTAACAATAACAAGGTCAAACCCTCGAGTCAGAACCTAATTCCATATATTTCAGGGAAATCGCAAATCGTATATCCTTGGCACGTGAAGCTTAAATTTATAAACAAATCTCTCTTTCTCTCTCTCTCTAGTTTGACCTGAATTTTCCCATCATAATACCGCTACCCTTTGATAAATTACTTTAGAAAATGTGTTATTCTTCATTCATTATTATCATCAATTTGTTTTGTAAAAGTGGTGAATTGTTTTCAACCAAATTTCTTTCATCAAAATTGTTTCACATTTTATATTTTTCTATGTATTATATTATTCTTGTGATGTGAAATAACTGTGTTTCACTTTCTATATATATTGAGAGAGAACAGCACATGGAAGAAATAGGAAAAGAGTTATTCATATAACTTTGAATTATAAAGTTCACCATAAAGTTGCACTTGATGATTGTTTTTCATACCACTTAACAAACATTCACGCTCTAAATGAAAATAACAGATAGGCATATGAACTAATTGTTATCCATCCACCATATCCGTGAAAGGTTGGAGCCAAATTACAGAGAAAGAAGTATACACATACCACACAACTTTTCCAAGAAGCCAATAATGTTGCTTGTTAGCTTTGTTTATTACCTAACGACAATGACTCACCAATGACCCTATATAAACCCCTGTCTTTTCCTTTCACTAAATCATTTTTCAAAATAAAAAAAATTCTAAAATTACAAACCTTTTTATTAATTAGTTTCGTAATTATAAAGTCTCGTTTCACTGACTTGATTTGAGGTTAACTTTGTCATACTTAAACTTTAAAAATTAATCTTGATATATTTTAAAGATAAGTTTGTGTTATATTTAAAATTATTTTAAATTAATAACAAGATTTTGTATGATATAAGATTATATATTGATATATTTATTTTAAAATATAATTTTAATTTTATCCTTATTGGTTATTCACAATGTTAAAATGAATATATTATATTAAAAAAAATTAATATCTATTTTTATCCCATATATGATCAATCTTTAGTCCAATCAAGTTTAGGTATATATGTATACGTATGTATGCAATGAAAAAAACAACTTTTCTTTTATTTAGATCCTCTTCTTCCTTGTCATGAAAAAAATAATGATCTCAATTTTTAACACATTAACAAAATATTTTATGAAGTTAATAATCTTCACCCCTTAATATTAATTATAAATAACCGATTGAAGGCTATTATACACTACAATTCCAATAAGCATTAGTATGTTAATTGGTTTCACCTATTTTTACCGCAAAGGTGAAACTTTGCTGGTTGAAAGGGCAAAATTTTACTTTCATTAAACGAGTTCAAATTTTGTCCTAAAATTAATCCTAGTCCATTGTTTTTTAATGGATCATGTGTTCGCCGAGTTCGGATTCTCCGAAGTAACTTTTTAATCCAGCTAATGCCCTGTAAAATTTCAACTGTTGAATCCATCTTCACACAACAACTAAAATGGAAATAACACGTGATGAATAATTGAAATTTGTAAAGCAAAAAAATCTAGAGAGGCAAAAGGAAATCCAAATTCATGTACACAGTCCTCAAAATTCATGAAAGAGATGACCCCAAATTTGGAATTTAATTGATTTTATTTTGTATTTATTTATCAATCTAACTTGACCATCCAAATATACTTTTTACATGAGCCTCTTTAAACCAAAATGAAAAATAGCAGTTCCTCCCATGCCAATACTAAAAGTGCAAGAAAATTAAATTTGTATAAATTACAAAACTACTAAATAATAAAAAATACTACCATAATTTTTACTCACTTACTTTTTCTTAATCTATCTCTATATTATATTATTTTATATTTTTGCTTTCTTTATATCTCTCTCGTGTAAAAATTGTAGCAAGAATTGGCTTTAGAAATAACCTTACTCAATGACTTCCCTTTGCATGTTCTTCTCCAAGGTTCTACCCCATTTCCCTAAGCTAAGTGACAAAAATGCAAAGCAATGGAATTACAAAAAAGCCCTGGGTGATGGGAAATTACCAAAAGAAGTAACTGAGTAAGAAGGAGCAATAATTTAAAAGGAGCCAAAAGAGGAGGGAGTGGGGGGTGGGTAGTGTGAGGGGACAAGAACCCATTATCAGTATCGTCTTTACACACATAACATGAAAAGATCCCATGACAATGGGGCATGCAGCAGCAAAGCCATATCGTGAATTTTTTGGATATATTATCAACAACAGCAACAGAGAGTGCAGGCACAAGGTAACAGTCATGCATGATGCACGTCACGTAGTGCATGTGCTTGGTTTCATCACCCACATGCACACTCACTACTACCCTCCCCTTCTTAGCCATTCATATGTCGCACTGCTTCTTCATTTATCATAACTTCGCCACTCTCTTCCATTTTATTTTTTTCAATATATTAATATTAATCACTATATAATATACAATGCCGACATTGCCTACGCACCAATGTGTACATACACTGTACTTTCTGCGTACTCTTTCTTTCAATATATCGTCGCTTTGTGAAAAGCTAAAGTAAACTGTATGTTCTTGTTAGGATGTCCTAGCCATGCAATGGATTGCATGGAAAGCCTCATAACCATAAGAAACCTTTTACTTTTAAAAATAAAAAAATGTTTTAATACTAAATGTTTGAAATTTTAAAATAAAATTGTTAACTTTTGTCTGTTACTTAGTTACTCTTTTTTTTTTTTTTCATTTTGTCATGTTTCCAATTATTGAGTAAAAAGCATTTATAACATTTTCTTACAAAATTTGGTAAATAATAACATTACTGTTTTGAAATTCGCATAATGTTTATAAAAGAAAAAAAATATTAACAAAATTTTTTTAATATAATTTTTATAAACACCTTTTATTATGAATTAAAAAAATTGAAATACAAAATAATATAATATTTACCTTTTATTTAATGAATATCATTCATAATTTTATAATTTTTATTAAAGTTCAGGTACTACTAAAAAATAGACTGCTAAAAATGCATTAAAAGTACTAACATTCTTTTGAGAAGGGGAATTAGGGAGGAGAGAGAGGAAGAAAGAGGAAGCAAAATTTATATTTTAAATTAAAAAATACTTTTTTTTCTTTTCTTTCAAAAACTTTCTCTCAAACATATTTTTAAAGTACAAATAGATAAAATAAGTTCACTGTCTATTTTTTTAAGTATTCCATTCCAAGTTGTAATTTTAGGAGGTATTTATTTTTTGTTTTATTCAAGAAATTGCCAATTATTAAGTATAATTATCTTTAATTTATAAATTATGAAGAAAAGGTTAAGTAATTATCTTTAGTATTAAGGTTAAGAATGTATAAATTTATTTATCATACAATATTTATAAGAGTAAAAAAGGTTAATTAATTAAATTTTGTTCAAATTTATGAATTATGAAGCAAAACAAGACATAAGTTAGAATGTATAAATTTATTCACCATAAATATGTATAAGAGTAAAAAAAATTCAGTAATACTATTATTTTTTTTTAAAATTTTTTTATGCTTGTTTTTATTGATTTCTTTAAAATTTAAGGAATATAAATCACTTTTAATTTAGGAAAGAAAAATTATTTATTTTTATATTAATTTATTTTTCTTCTATAAAACTTATTCAAAGTGAATCATACATAGAATGTCAAAAAGTACAATAAAATATTTTATTTTTTATATTAATAGTTTTGTTAGAGCATATTAATTATTCAATGTGATTACAGGATGAATTGCATGAGTAATATATGTTGGACATTTTATTTTCTGGACTGAAGTGATTAGAAAGGGATAGAGAAATATTGCTTCTCATATCTCCATGGTTGAACTTCTAGTTTCTTGTAGACATTCACGCCATAAAGGAATTAATCTATTATTGATTCATCATTAGTTACTTTGTCTTCTAAGATTTTCAGTTTAAATATAATTTTGAAGGAAAGAAAATAATAAGAATAGTAGAAATATATAATGAATCTAGTAATGGTAATAGCAAGATAAGATGGGGCTTAAATTAGTTATAAATTGAGCTTAATGAGCATGCTTAATGGGAATAAGAATATAAGAGAATTGACCCGTGAATAGTATTGCTGTGTATGCAATGAAAGAGTGGAGCCCATGGAAGAGGAAATGTCTAGGATCAGGTGGACAGTTATATCAGCCCTCAATGTGTACCTAATTCTTTGTTTATTTAACACTCACTCACAACTCAACTCACATGACCTTGCTGCACCATTTTGCAAGCTAAGGGCCAATTTATTCTTTTAATTCATCTTAATATTTTTTTGCCACTCCCACGTTGGTTTCATAATTTCATTCTTTCCCTTTCCTTTAACGCACTTCCATGTAGATGGTACGTACAGAGGACGATGCGTAACTGGCCACTGCCCAACCATGAAATCTTTTAATTTCATTATTTCACTGAAATCCATGCAATCCTTTGATTTCACAGTTCTTCTCTAATCCCCACCAATTTGGGTCCTCGGTACTCACTCACATTGCACACAACCATGGACTTCAATTCGGCCTTCAAAATTGTTGGTATGTGTCCTTGGTCTTAAAAATGGCCAAAGTTCACATTCGTATACGACACACTTGTCTGTTAGAACGAAGATATCACGATAATTCAAAATAAAAATACACATATAAAATCAATTGAATCCCCTCTCAGAACAGCAAGAAAAACTAGAATCGCATCAATCCACGAGTTTGTAGAAATGATGATGAAGAGTAACCCACTTTTTTTATAAGGCAAAAAATCAACACATTGTTTCATGATTACCAATTGACCGAATTATGCATCAAGCAACCATCTATTGTCGCTAATTTATTAGTATTATGAATGCAAATTCCATGATATGTAAGTTATCTGGGTTCCATATTCTATGGCCCATTGGATTTTAGAAAAGTGATGTCCCATTTTTTTTCTTTCTATCCCCTTTACCAATAATTATTATTTTTTTTATCTTTTTTATAACTTGTTAATTGATTACACAATTAAAAAGAAAAAAAATTAAACCAATGTTCATTATAACTTAATTTTCTCAATAAATAAATAAATATAACAAAAATGACTGTAAATTTTACGTTGACCACACCAGTTAATATTTTTCGGTATTCACCGGATTATTTATATTCAATTTGTCTTTCTTCTCTGCAACTTTTCTCGAAATTTATTTCCAATAAAACAAAAACTGTAATTCTAAAATTGCCAAATTCGGCTAAAAAAAATAAAAGAGAAAACAAGAAAAGAGTAGATTCTACAACCGAATGAAGCACTTTTCTCCCTATTTTTACCCATTCCCCATAATTCTACAGGCTTTTTTTTTTTTCTTTTCTTTTCTGACTTTCTGCCATAAAGGAAAAAGAAAAAATTAGAAAAGCTACAAATTCAAATTTGTAAGACAAAATTTTCAGATATTGTTCTTTTGAAGAAAAGGAGTGCGTGACGATAGTTAAACTTAGACCTGCACTGCACTGCACCCTAAATTAAAGAGTAGGCTAAATAACGTGCCTAAAATCATGCCCACAATGGTGATGATGGTGGATCAAGAACTCATCTCCACCGTTGGATACGCCGAAAATTGAACTCTGACTCAACAGTTGCTGATGCTGCTGTCGCTGCAGTTCCTTCTGCCGCCTCAGTTCCAAAACCTTCCGATGCGAATTCGAATGCTTCGTCGACACGAACGTTGGGCTCGCCGCCGGCCGGTACTCCGGCACCAACCTCCCAGACTTGAACCTCACGCCGCACGCGTTGCACAGCGTCTTCGGTCCCATTGGTCCCGTTCGCCACTGCGGCGTCTTCTCCGCGCCGCAGTGCAGGCATTTCCGCCCTGAGCACTCCGCATTCGATCCCTCCCTCCTCTTCGCCGGCGCCGCCTTCGCCTGCTGAGGTTTCTGCTCCTCCGCCGCTTCGCCGGAAGTAACTAGGTGCAGGAGGCGCGTGGACCAGTCCCCCGGCGCGGCGCGTGAGCGCTTGCTCCGTGCCTTCCCTGGCAGCGGCGTTTCCGTGTGGAGAAACGGTGCATTTCGAGCGGTGTCGTCGGAAGCGAACGGCGGGAGCGTGTCGGTGGAAGAGGACGACTCTGGCGTTTGCGGTTTGGCGCCAATGGCAGTGGATGCGGCGGCGCCGGAGAGAAGCTGCAGCGTTTTCAGCTCCTCCTCGGCGGAAAACGAATCTTCCACTAAGTTCGAGAGCCATTCCAGTTCGGCCATGTCATCGTACTGTTACAAAATCAAGCAGAAGATAACTCAATTTTCAAAATAATTAATAAATTCAATTCTAATTATTACAATTTTCGGTTTATTTCGTCGTTATTTAAGTTCTGTGAATTACCGGAACACAGAGTTCTCCGGAGAACTGGTGATCGCTGGCGAAGCCACGAGGGACAATTGCGGCGGCGAAGCGGTTGTCGCTGCCGGAAATTGAGGAGTTGCAGCTGTCGACGGCGGTGACGGTGGAGGAGTCGGTGGAGTTCCCGGCGACATTGTCGAAGAAACCGTCGGACATAATGGCGTCGGCATTGGAGAAATCGAGTAGGTCGTCGATGACGAAAGGCTCGCCGGACTTCTGGTCGGCGTGGCGCTTCTCCGTCGGCGAGAATTGGTCAGCTCCTCCGGCGGCAAAATAGCCTCCGACGAAGTATTCCGGCGCTTCCATTTAAGTACAATAGATAGTGTGTGAAGCTGCGAAAGAGATAGAGAGAGAAAGTGAAGTTGGTGTTATTTTAGAGAGAGGGAACGCACCGTTTTGATTGAAGGATTGAAGATTGCTGTGTCTGAGAGAGGTGGGAGTGATGGTGGGGTTTTGATGAGTAGAGGAATGGCATTAATGTAATTTGACTCACATTGGAGCATTCTTTCATGCACACACATACATACATTTTTAATATTATTTATAATAATAGGGGAAGTGACTTGCAAGTTCTGTAAAGTTAATTAAATCACTTTCATTTTTTTTCTCTTTATTTTGCATTCCACATTTTCTTTTGTATTGAATTAAAGCTTTTCTTTTCTGTTTCCCTCTTTTTACTTTCTGGTAATGGTTTTATATACTTTTAAACACCTCGAAATTATTGTTCTTCATTTCAAATTTTCCCATTCTCTCCATCTTTTCATTTTGTTGATTATATTGAATAACCATATCACCAACCTTGCCATAATATAGGTCGCAATTAAAGTGCAATTACGCGACAAATTTCTACCGTGATTATTATTTTTTGTTTTATAATCATTGTTATTTATATTTTTCATTTTTTATTTTTATGGAGTGAAATACAAATATCATTAATAGAATGATATTTTAAGTTATTTTTAAATAATTATATTTCTCTAAAAGATAAAATTAACTAATACACTTAACACTAGTCAAAATAACAAAAAAAAAGAGAATTTATTACAAAAAGAAAATATTTAATAGTTTAAAAATCTTCATAAGCCTTTATTATTGTATATTTTTTCAGTAAGTATTCTTAATATACTCGCCATCAATTTTTTAAAATTTCAAATAAATCTCTAAATATTTTTTGTGGAACAAGAATTGTATGAGGTTGTAATTTATATTAATAAAATTTTAAAATATTTAGAAGTTGTTTGAAAAGAGTGATTATGGAAGAAAAATAAATAAATTTTACATTTTAAATAAATATATTTAAAATTAATATTTTTTAAAATAAAATATATAAATTAATACATTGATATATATTTAATATATTAATTATGCTTTTATTATCATAAATAATATATAATTATTTTAATTTAAAATTAAAAAATCATCTCTTTCTTTTTCTCTAAAACTCCCTTTCAAACATATTTTTAAGAGTTATTGAGATAAATGCCTTATAATGTTCTTAACAATTACAAATTCTAATCTTGTATATCATTTAAACCATTTTACAATACTTCAAAATTTTGATTAGTAATATCAATCTTGTTAACAATTTATTAATGATTAAAATATATATAATAAAATAAATAAAAAAGAAAAATGTGACTAGTGATCTCTTTCTATTATCAAGAGAAAGAAAAAGCATAGGAAAATAATTTATCATAATTAATTAGCAATATTTATGTAAAATAATATGCAATAGAAAATTTGACTGAGGCTTTATAAAATAATTTTGTTACCATGAGTCTTAATATTTTTAAAATTTAAATAAAAAATCATTATAATTTTATATTTTATATATAATAATTTTTTTTATAAAAGTATTGTTTTTATATACTTAGAATCAAATCTAAAAATTACTATTAATATATTTCTTTTAAAAAAAAAAGAACTAAGCAAAATTTTTAGAATATTTTTTATAAAATGGACCAGAGATATAATGTTTTGACACATAATTGAATGATTGATTTCTATTTAAAATTGTCAACTTGTAGTTAAAAGAAAATTTACTTAAACCATTGAAATTAAAGTTAATGAAACAACATTACACCCTGACATGGCACTGTTTACTTTTGTGCGAGATTCTTTATATTTGAAGAATTGGTATATTAGGAAAGTGTTAACCATAAGTCTATTATTATTACCAAAAGGTTTGTATGAAAAGTAAAAGATGATCAGAGGAAAAAAGAAGGATTAGTTGATGCAATGAATAATGATCATGTGGTTTGAACAGGAATCAAGTGTTAAGCAGCAGCACAATGGTGGGCTGTCACTTGGAAAGAAAACAGCTATGGCCACAGACACACACTGCTCATTTCCTTAACATGTCAGTTTTAGACGCTAAATTTAGTGATAAAGTAAAACCACAAGGCAGAGACCTCAATAGTTTATGCATTTACAATGTAAATTATTGGATAATTAATGTCCTAATTAACAATGATTAAAAGGGAAGGATTTAATGTTCAACAAATTCAACCCCTAAAGAATCAATCTCTTGCAGGTTTTGTCGCTGTGACTCCTCCAATAGTGTCCAAGTTTACAGCCGGATTCCTCTGCTGCTAATAATATTATTACTTCGGGAGATGTGCAAAATTTTAATTAATTTATTTCATTCTGATTTATTACATTAGTTTAATTCAATTAATTGTACTTTCTACCCCTCTTGCCCTATCATGCCCTCTTATTATATTCCCCTTCTCACGTTTCAGCACGACGCTTACAGCTCAACTTAATCCAAAAATGCCCATGATCTCATCCACGTGGCCCGTTAATTAGCAAGTTTTTTTACTTTAATTTCACCTGCTACCTTAGCTCAAATAGTGGTGATATTATATGATTAAGTAGTATATTTTTTCCCTTTGTTAGGTATGGTATTAACGACATAGCCCTTTTAATGGTTTGGTAACTTGATGGTTTTTTACTTACAATATCATTGTTTTTCATTTGTACTATCTATCATGCATATGCAAGAATCTTGTATGTAGAATTCATAACGGCTAATCTAATTTGTATGAAGAAGTAAGTGACACCTGGTCTATGATATTGGGTTTAAATATAGATAAAGAGGATTTAAAATATGGGCAATTAGATTAGCGTACATGTGACCAGTGAAGCTTAGTAAGCAAAGGAAAATGATTAATTTATCTCTGGGTCCTTCAAAGTTGTATATCTGTACCGACTTCCCCAAATTCAAAAACATTTTGATGTAAAATCATGTGGGTGCTGGCGTTAGAGCAAGCATTTTATTTTATATTTTTGTATTTTATATATAGATTTAAGATAAAACAAGGATTGAGTCAGATGGGTACTCTGATCCCTAGATTAATGAACCCTCAGTAACTAATGGATAAGGTTTGCTTACACAATTATTACCGTCACACTTTTGTTGAATTTATAATACATTTTAGCTGTTATTTAATGATCACTTGTTGCATATTTTGATTTCAAGTTAAAATAAGGCAACCCAGTATCATTTACAAAGTGGGGGAATATAAAGTTAGGGGTCGTTTAAAATATATAATAAATGTAGAGTGGTTCCTCTTTATTGGTGTTGTTTTCAATTAGAAAAATAGAGGGATGCAGAGAGCACGCGATAAAGGAAGGAAGGGTGTGAGTGTCAGCGATCATGTGAGTGAGTGTGAAGCGAGGATGAGGCTTCACAATCAAGCTTGGGTTGGTTCCTAGAGGATGCTCAAATTTTAGGACCTTTGATCCTTCCTCTCACACGTGCGTAAACCTCACACATGTCTTCTTCTAACGTGGTACCACGTACACCACACACAATAAATTGTAGTATTTCACACTCCTCCTTCTTCAACATAGCCAAATTATATTGTGTGTGAAAATGATTTTTTTTTCTGAAAATGTTAAATATAGCTCATAAATTACTTATAATTTAAATATTGTATTTAGAGGTTAACAAATTTATTTTTTGTTTATTACTTATTTGATTAGTCTATTTTTTACATAAATAATTATTTGTGTATCTCTTGAGAATTTCGTAAAATAAATAATTATTGTTAAAATATGACGGGTCGGTGGGTCTACATTGAATACGCCATTATGCTCACATGGGTGATGGGCGATAAGCTTAATGGGCTTTGACTTGATATTAAAGCTTTCTTTGAAACTCAAATGTTGGAAGAACATAATTGATCAGTCGTGTAGTTTGGTGTTGGGCTTCTCTTTTAGCCCGGTTTCTGATAATAAGCCTTCTCGCTTTTGCAATCCAATGTGCACTATTGACCAAAAAGTGTGTCAGTGTCAAGAACATGGTGCAATCAGCAATGGGGTGCTTGCACTTATCTTGCATTTTTATTCTTCTT
Organism: Abrus precatorius; assembly: GCF_003935025.1. NCBI lineage: Eukaryota > Viridiplantae > Streptophyta > Magnoliopsida > Fabales > Fabaceae > Abrus > Abrus precatorius. The sequence continues at coordinate 36,120 of NW_020874351.1, read as the reverse complement.
TTTGTTTTTATTTTATTTTAAGTTATTGCTGTATTTAGGCCACACAATGCTAGAATTTGGGTCTGTTTTTCCTTTGGTGTTTGCTTTGTACCAAGGCCACACAAGGCTTGTTAAATGGTTGAGTTTGAGAACGTTTTTATACATAGTTTCTTCTATCAAGTACCAAAATCAGTGTAGTGTATATACATGATTGCCTATGCTTATGTTAAAATCTGGAAAATTTTTGCCAAAAGTGGATGATAATCCTCCTAAATTCTAATGCTACATGATTGCCTCTGTTATGCTATAGCACACAATAGGCTAAGGAATAGTTGCAAACAGTAACGAGTGATGACCAAACAACCTACAAATGAAACGAAATGGCCATTTATCAACTTAGTTGCATCTTCATGTCAATGACGGGTTTAAGCTAGAAGGGGCTATGGTTAAGCTCTAAGGGCTATCTGAATAGCTTCAAACCCAACATAGAAAAAGCCCATATTGTGAACAATACTCCACAACATAGATGATTGTGCAATGTGCACGCAATTTTCTAGAACCTTTTTTATTTATATTGTTTTTAAAGGGGTGGGTTAAATGGTTAAAAAAATCATAGTAATTAATGTGGGACATCATCCTCATGTCAAGGGCCTGATTTCAAAGCAGGGCCCACCATTTATCCTTGCATCGCGTCGTTCTTTATGGCTTCATTTGCCCGTCCCAATTGAGATTCGAGAATCTGCATTTACCTCATAGACTTCAAACCTCTCAGAATAATACTCAACGACCCTACATTTTAGGCTATGTCACGTGCTTTTATCACTTGACAAGCATCACAAGAAGAAGTGAGACATATAAAAATGGTTTGGTTAATGCTAAACTTAAGAACCAAACGAAAAGGATGTAGATAGAGACCATAATTGCAACAGTACGTAACAAGCAATTATTCACTCTTTGGTCAAATATGTGACGCCAATGTCAGCACCGTGGACGATTCGGAATAATTGCTTCTAACACTGCCCATTTCATTTAAACCACACCATGTCATTTTCTTATATACTTTTCATATTGCATCAAGATTTTACAGAGGTGTCTTCCCTATGCGTTCGGTTTTGTTTTCCTAAACTTTATTAGCTATTAGATTCGGATTTAGTTCATCTCAGTGATTGTGACTTTGCATCTAAATTGATTTAATGATTGATACGAACGGGTTATGATACAAGAACGGTAGAACGGAAGTTTTCCACTCAATTTCTAGCCTTTCATGCATTCATATTTCCATTTTAGGAGATAATGTGTAAGGATGACAAAATTAGTAAATTACCTTATATGGATACTCGCAAAATTTAACTGCTATATAAATATGAGTATGGGTATGAGTAAAAACTTACAAATTTTAATGGAGATGAGTGCGGGTATGGGTATCTAAGTACTCACTCTATCCCATAACTGCATATATATATATATATATATATATATATATATATATATATATATATGCTTAAACATTATTCTATAATTATGCATTGAATTTTTGTATTATTATATTACTTATGTGAAGTTATATAAGATTAATATAAAAATATATTTAATAATAAAGTAAACCAAAAAATTTATTTTAGTTTATATTTTTAATAGAAAATTTTATTTACTATTTTATATCATTTGGCTAATACAATCTAATTATTATATAGTTAATATGAGATTGACTTTTTTTAAAATATTATTTATATATGATACACATAAAATATTTTTCACACAAATATTTTTGTTAATAAAATCATATTGATGTTTAAATCATAAAGTGAATGATAAATAATAAATATATTGTAAAATTTTATAACTTTTACAATCACCTACTATTATCGTAAATTTATTATTTATTAATAATATTTAAATTTTATTTTTTATATTTTAATTTAAAATAATATTTTTCTATGCAACATATGTATTACAAGCACAACTATAATCTATTAATATAAATAATATTATTCTTACTATTTATTCACGTTCAAAGAAATTTTTGAAAAGATATAAATATAAAAAATTATTGTTAATTTTTATTTGTTAATTTTTTTCAAATAAAAAAGTATAATTTTTTTTAATATACACGTATATTTTTTTATTATAAAATTTTATTGTGACTATTTATCTTTTATTCAAATTCTTTTAAAATTTATATATATTATAAATATTTAATTTATTAAAATAATTTTTCAAAAATTTGTATTTTTGATAAAATACTTTCGTATAGTATATGAGTTAAAAATACTAGTATTAATATATATATATATATATATATATATATTATTTTAATTAAATCTATTATTTTTCTTACAATTTCAAATTCAAAAGTAAAAAAAATATTTTATGTATTCATCTTCTGTTGTTAGTATTGAATTTTTCTACTCTAACTCTATTCTCATTCTCAATGTCTATCTCATTAATACCTAAAACGTTATTCATTAGAGTTTGTTGTTAATGATGTCACAAGAGGTCACAAAGTGATCCCATACGAAGGGACAACTATTGTGCAGATCTATTTCGTTGTTGCTCTAACATTGTCAATCGATCAAATCTCACACAATATAAGGTTATCACTGACAAATAACTTGTGTGTTTAGTTTTGCTTATTGTTTCTAAAAATTTTAGTTTAGAAAATTATTATATTAAGATACATTTAGTATTTATGATCTTTAAATATATGTTTTTTATCTATGTTTGTATCTTGTTCGGCAACTACATATTGAATTTTTGTATTATTATGCTACTTATGTGAAGTTATATAAACATATTTTTCTTTATAAATATTTTTTTCTCAAACAAGCGTAGGTAATGGGTACAAGATGAGTATGTGGGTATCCAGAGGGTACGGGTACAGAGATTAATATTCATACCCACGCGAGTATGGGGCCGAGTACAGGTATTTTTTTTAAAACGTAGGTATGGGGATGGGTACTATAATACTCTACCCATTGTCATCCCTAATGATGTGGATGATCTTATTAGTTACGTAACCTTCCAATCTTATATTTGGTCGAACAAGTTTTTATAATATTCATTTCATGGATGAGCGAAAAAAATTTCTCTCATAAAAAATAAATTTAATTTTAAGAATTTATTATAACTACAAAATTATTGTTACTAATTAACAACTATAACAAATCTTCAGAATTAGTTTCTTTTAAGTTTTTTTTATTAATAACAGAATCAGTATTAATGTATATTTCTATATTCTTATATAATTTTATTGTGCTACATTGATAAAAAAGAGTGAGACAACATAATATTTTTTTACTCTCTATCTTATACTTTACGTACTTATTATCAGGTTTTTTTTTATACGGTATCAAGAGCGATGATGCACACTTAACTTTCTATGGCAAGAAATTTAAGTGGAAGCTCAAGTAGAAATCAACAAGCACAATAAACTCTACCACAATAAAAATAAGATCAAGGAAGTCCTTTCTATATCCATCCAAATAAAAACTCTACCACAATTATTGTTTCTCCGGTCCTTTCAGGTAAAAATTACCATTCATAGGATCGTATGATGAGAAGAGTTATTGTTTCAAAGAATGAGTATAGATTTGTCTATAGCACAATTGATATTCTAAAATCATTTGTTTTATTACATGAAGCATGGGAGCGCTACAATAATTTAGTGCTTTCTTGGATTATTAATTCAGTTTCAACATTAATTGAACAAAGTATTATGTATATTGAGAATGCAGTAGATGTTTAAAATGATTTAAAAGAACGAGTTTTATAGAGTGGTCTGATTTGATTACCTGAATTATAACAAAAAGTATATATTTTATGACAAGGAGCATCTTCAGTTATCATAATTATCTGTTAAGGCAGAATATCGAGTACTTGCATTTGCCACCATTAAATTGCAATGGTTGACTTATTTTCTCAACCATTTAAAAATCACTCTAGCATGACCTTAAACTCTTTCTTGTGACAATTAAAATACTCTTTATATTACTGTTAATCCTATTTTTCATAAACAAACGAAACACTTAAATATTACCTGTCATATTATTCAGAAAAAAACTCAAACATGACTCATGCGTATGCTTTTGATTACCAAAAAAATCTAATATATTACTATTAAAGCATTGGAATCTCGTCAATTTGATCTACTCCTTTACAAGCTTAGTATGTTAAATATTTTTCATCCTCAAATTTACGAGAGGGTAACAATCATAACAAATAATTAGAGTTAATTTTTTTTTATTATTAATAATGAAATCAATTTTAATATATATTTCTATATGCTTATATAATTCTATTGTATTGCATTGATAAAAGAGTGAGAGAGCATAATATTTTTTTGACTCTCAATTATATACTTCACGCACATGTCAATTTTATTTCTCACACTAATCGTAAGTTACACAGTCTGGAAGACTACAAACAGCGAGGCAAAGAAACTAAAAACTATAAAGCTCTTTCTCATGCCATGTTATATTCTTTGAATTGTTTGTTTGTCAGAAAAATGTAGGCAACGAAAATGACATTAATTTGAATGTCGTTGTAGAAGCCTAAACGCGAAGACGAAATTGTCGTCAATTCATCGTGTGCACCTAGGCAATGTTAACTCACCTCGTTTTAAACGGTGAGATTATTTTTACCATGTTGAGCCACTGGAGCATTATATTATTTTTTAATATAAATGTATTTATTATTTTTGTCATAAGAAAAATATTTCATTTTTTAAAACAGCTGAAACAAAAGAAAAAGAAAAATTAGACATGTATATTCCCTCCTCTCATTTCAGTTGCGTAGGATAATATTGATATTATATTATTCAACTCATGTTTATTTTAAAATTTATTTATTTATATTTCTCTTGTACCAGACAGCTTAAGAATACATGTATTTTTATTTTTCCTAATCTAAATAGAATGTAAAAGTTGATGATGGTTATAAATATGTTTTTATTAAATTAATAATATTAAAAACGCTTAATTACTTTACTTTTTTTTTTCAAAAAAACAATCTTCCAAAATTAAGAAAATATCGACAAAATCCAAGAAAAAAATCTATCGTAATCTAGAGTCAACAACAACAACCTGTTGGATTGGTCCAATTGGATATTACTAGTTTGGTGCTGCACTTTTCCTTTTTCCTCTTTTTTGATATATTTGATCTTTAATGAGTGAATACTTTATTTCTTTTCTGGAACAAATTTAATAGCCAGAGAATCTACAGATTGATTTTAAAGAAACAATTTGAGAATTTCCAAAAAGAAACCCATTTAAAAATAAATAATTAAAATTAGATTAAGAACAAAAGTAAAAGTGTGGATTACCAAATATGGGATACAAGTATTTGGATAGTAGAATATAGAAAAACCAGCATTTTGTAGCCGACAGATCCAAATATAAGGGTGTCTCTGTATGTCACAGTAGATACCTACCATTGTATCGCATCACATCCCATCCCGTTTTTTGCTCAACATTTCCTATGTCACATGTCGTATCACACACTAATCAGGGTCATGTCATGCAGGGAAATGGTGTCTGATATCATGAATGGAATGTACGTATGTATGCCACATCAAAGCATATGGATATGCCATTCCCATCCATATCTTTCATTCTTTTTTAATCAAGTTTATTCATTTTAAGTTTTTTCTTTTTCTTTATTGAAAAGTTAATTAAATAGTTTTAAAACAGAGAGACGCATGCAAAAAGGTCATGATTGTGTCCTAGTCCAACGCACGCAAACGCAACCCTTTTGTATATTTTAAGACTCTGATCAGGGCATTATCTTCCCTCAACGCCCTCCTATTCTTACCCTATTTTACTATTCTCTCTGTTTATTTCCCTTCTTTGCGACTCTTTTTCACCACTCCTGTAATGACGGTTTTGCCATTTAAGACCTTTTCATTCTACCATTTTTAATTTTCATGATAAATCTTTATAATTAATTATCATTTATATTCGCTTACGAAAAAGTAAATATGAATTTACCAGCCGATCAACTCACTAGTTTAAATTAAAGCTAGTTTGGAATTATTACAGCTTAATGTAGACTCCAAAAACGAATGATGTCATATTGACTTGACAAAGTGGATAAATTTCAACCAAGGGGTTCATCAACACCTCCTTCGTAGACACCTAGAGGGTGGCGAGAGGGTCAAATGGAGGGGACAACGATATTATAGCTTCAAACATGAGCCAATGGCTACTTGGTTGAGTCCAATGGCTTCAAACATACTTGTATTGTCATGTAAATTTTATTTATATTTTTAATTAAGAAGTATGTACGTTGAAAACAAATTAGATAATAAATGATTGAATGAAAATATTTACAGCAAAGGGACAAACATGGAAATAAATGCATTATGCAGGTACGAATAATAATTTAAACAAATACGACAAGCGCCAATGGGAGTGGCGCCGCTGAAAAGGGTATTTCGGTCCAAACAATGTCTTCTTTGTGCTGTGCAGTTATATTTTCAAAAAATATTATTATTATATAAATTTTAAAAAACAACAGCAGCGGATTTGGGTACACAGTGAGGAACCAATGAAAGAAAACAGAAACAGTAACCATAACAGAGGGCGAACCTCAACTTGCACCGCACCATCAAGTTCAGCTAGGGTTTCCTCTTCCCCTTCTTTCTAGAACAAAAAAGAAGCTTGCACAATCACAGAGGAATTTCACACTGCAAAAGATTCTCTTCTCTCCACTAAATTTTATTATATTATATATAACTTTCTTCCATGTCTTGTTCCAAACCATGCTTCGCAGATCAAGCACGATTCATTCCAATTCGCTCATGCTTGTTCATCGAGATCGGTGAAGCGGCGTCGTTTCGGAGCATGGCAGTGTTGTATTACCTTAATCGGTTGTATTGAACCAGATCGTTGCTGTTTTCGCGCGTGGTTGCTTCCGGCGCTGTGATCACAACAGATTAAGAACGTGGTGGTTGCTGAGGTCAAGAAATGCACGCTCGATCTTAGAGAAGGTGAAGGAGTAGTGGTGAAAGTAGAAGTAGGAGGAGCGTGTTGTTGTAGCGCGTGAACGTGTGAATTGGCTGCGGCAATGTCCTGCAAGGATGGTAGCAAAAACGGAATGGATAACGGAAAATATGTCCGTTACACACCTGAGCAGGTTGAAGCCCTTGAGAGGCTCTATCACGATTGCCCCAAACCTAGTTCCATTCGCCGTCAACAGCTTATACGTGAGTGTCCGATTCTCTCCAACATTGAGCCGAAGCAAATCAAGGTTTGGTTTCAGAATCGAAGGTACTGTTGCTTGCTTCAACCAACCCTGCTATGGCTCAATTTTTTTTTTGTTTTGTAATCTAACGTGTTGGCAACACGAGTTTAAAGGGAACGTGTACTTTTGGTCTCTTGATTCTGTTGCTATTTGTGTGGCTTGTCGAGGGAACTGGAAAATGAACGCTTGTGAAGTTCTGTTGGTGTAGTGAGGTAATTTGTTTAGTTTTTTGTTGTGTGCGTGTTTGTCTGAATTCAGATGTAGAGAGAAGCAGAGAAAAGAGGCGTCACGTTTGCAAGCTGTGAATAGGAAGTTGACTGCCATGAACAAGCTGCTGATGGAGGAGAATGATAGGTTGCAGAAGCAGGTGTCTCAACTGGTGTATGAAAATGGCTATTTTCGTCAACACACCCAAAATGTAAGAATTTTTTTGTGATTCTTCTTGGTCTTTTTTCAATTTGATTACTTTTTTTGGGGGGGGGGGGCGGATTTTGTCATGAATGATGTCTAATCTAAAGGCTTCGAGTAATCGAGTCTTTAATATTTAATTCTATGGCTTTATTGAACACAGCCCTTAGGGGTAGTTTTAAGCATCTCAATATAGTAAGCTTTTATTGAAAAGGATAATATTTATTACACTTTTTATATTCTTGATATATAGAATTACTTATTTTTGAATTGAAGCTTGTCACTTTTAATTGCTTAAAATCAGTCTTAAAGGCTAGGTTAATATATTCCTTAATTTTGTAGTTTTAGCAAAAATTGTGGGATCTAGTGTTGTTCTTCGGCCCTTCCATATTTTTTTTCTACGTTGAACGCTGTAGAATTAAGTAAGAATGGTGTTTTCTCTGCAGACTACGCAGGCAACCAAAGACACAAGCTGTGAATCGGCTGTGACGAGTGGTCAGCGCAGTTTGACTACTCAACATCCCCCAAGGGATGCGAGTCCTGCAGGGTTAGTTGGAGTATGATTATTGGGTCCCTTTCTGTCACCGTTCAGTGACAACTTGGTTGTATATTTATCGCTGACGGAATTATATCATATTTCTTTCCCAGGCTTTTGTCCATTGCAGAAGAGACTCTAGCAGAATTTCTTTCTAAGGCTACTGGAACTGCTGTTGAGTGGGTCCAAATGCCTGGAATGAAGGTAACCCTAGAACTCTTTTCAATGGGTTACCAACGTATTTTATTCTTCACTTATTTAACGGGAATAAATCATAAAAAGAATGGTAAAATATTTTAAAATTGTCATCTTGGAATAACATAGAACCTCATGTTCTGATAATATTATTTTTTGTTAGTGATTTCCTTTCTTTTGATTGAATTATTGGCAAACAAATTTCAATGAACATTTTTAAGTCACGTTTCTTCACTATTTTTTGCTGAATGTGCACAGCCTGGTCCGGATTCCATTGGAATCGTCGCTATTTCTCATGGTTGCACTGGTGTGGCAGCAAGAGCCTGTGGTCTAGTGGGACTAGAACCCACGAGGGTAAGTGATCAAGATTTACTATCCATATTACCGATTACCGTGCTTGAGTTCATCAGTCACTTGGTCAAACCTACTCTCTTCAGGTTGCAGAAATCCTCAAAGATCGGCCTTTGTGGTTTCGCGATTGCCGAGCTGTTGATGTTCTCAATGTGCTGCCCACAGCAAACGGTGGAACCATTGAGCTGCTTTATATGCAGGTAAAGTAAGAATTTAATTTGCATGAGTGAGGATTCTGTCTCTCAATGGATTGGCACCAAATCACTATTTGTATGCACTTGTTGCCTTTGATGATCAGCTGTATGCACCAACGACATTGGCGCCTGCTCGAGACTTCTGGTTGTTGCGCTACACTTCTGTTTTAGAAGATGGCAGTCTAGTGGTAACTGACTCTAAAAAATTCTTATCTTAAATTTTGTATTTGATTAGATATTGAAGTTAATAACAGACCTCACTTGTGCAATGGTCTGGCCCTACTGGTATATTTTGTAGTTATATGTCTGAATCATTGTTAATTTGTGCCTTAGATCTGTGAGAGGTCTCTTAAAAATACTCAAAACGGTCCAAGCATGCCTCCTGTGCAGCATTTTGTTAGAGCAGAGATGCTGCCTTGTGGGTACCTGATAAGACCTTGTGAAGGAGGTGGTTCCATCATCCACATTGTTGATCATATGGATTTAGAGGTACACTAATTTGACTTTGTTGCATTGTTAATTATTATTTTTTATTTTAACTTTAAAACAACTTATGCATGTTTTATTCTATTTTTAGCCTTGGAGTGTTCCAGAAGTGCTACGTCCACTGTATGAATCATCAACAGTGCTGGCTCAGAAGACAACTATGGCGGTATGGTTATTGTGTCTCTTTACTGATGATACAGCAGAATATATAACGTGTTTCTATCTGCTCCTACATTTGTGTATATGATTGAAATAATCAGTTTCATAAAAACAGTAGTATTAATTAGTGGATTTAATAGGGCCATGACATCTATAATTCTTGTTCTCATATAGGCCCTACGTCATCTAAGGCAGATTTCACATGAAGTTTCACAGTCTACTGTCACTGGGTGGGGTAGACGACCAGCAGCTCTACGAGCTCTTAGCCAGAGATTGAGCCGGTTAATATATTCTACTATGGGTTTGTGATTTTGGTTCAAATGCTTTACAAATTAATTTAGAATCTCACATCTATTTTCATGGCAGGGGTTTCAATGAGGCACTCAATGGGTTTACTGATGAGGGATGGTCATTGATTGGCAATGATGGTGTAGATGATGTTACTATTCTAGTAAATTCATCCCCAGACAAGTTAATGGGTTTGAATCTTTCCTTTGCCAATGGATTTCCCTCTGTCAGTAATGCAGTGCTATGTGCTAAAGCATCAATGCTATTACAGGTCAGGATGCTTAGAAATATCAAGAAATTTCCTTAAAATTATAAAATAAAATTCTGAACAATCAAATGTCTTCTGCTGATGAACACAATTTTTGGACATGGACTCAGGTCTGCCTCATTATTATGTTGTAAACATCTAGTACATAGTGTCTACTGCATGGTCTCTTTTCTTTACAGTAGTAGTTAAGCCCAAGTTCTATCGAAAAATAACGGTGAATGATGGCCACTGAATGCCTAGTTGGCAAAATATTACTCAAATTGGATAAGGACTCTTTTGATCAGTAATCAACCTTTCTAATCAATTATTGATTAACTTACCCTTTTTGTTATATCATTATTATTAATTTACTTTGCTTCTCTTGCTATTCCCCTATGCAAAAGCATCTCTTTGAACTATTCTATTAATAATAAATGGTTTCAGTTGCACATATTTGATTGTTTATATAAAGTTTTAAGTGTTAACAATCGTGATATTTTGCCTCTGACATGTGCTATTTTTATTATTCAGAATGTGCCCCCAGCCATTCTCCTAAGGTTCCTGCGGGAGCATAGATCAGAATGGGCAGACAACAATATGGATGCTTATACAGCTGCTGCTATTAAAGTAGGCCCTTGCAGCTTCTCTGGATCTCGTATTGGAAATTACGGTGGTCAAGTTATACTCCCTCTAGCACACACAATTGAGCACGAGGAGGTGATAAATTGGTGCTAATTATGTAATAGAGCTATTAATAATTTTACCTTTCTGATTTTACTAACTTCTATCTTATTCATTCTAGTTTTTGGAAGTCATTAAATTGGAAGGGGTTGCTCATTGTCCTGAAGACACAATAATGCCCAGAGAAGTGTTTCTTTTGCAAGTAAGTTTTTTTTTTTTCCTCATGGTGCTTGTTCTATGCTTCACGCATAAATGCTACTTACTCTTTTTCTTTGTTTTGTTTTATGTGGTTCTAATATGTAGAAATCATATTGTGTACTACCCGTGACATGAATTGGTAGAAGTTCTAGTGTTGTTATTTTTTTGTCCTATAAGCTTGCTGTCTATATGTTTTGAACTAGTTAAGGATTTTAGTCGTCATGCTATACTCTTCTTGACCAAAAATATACTTGAAACATGGAAGGCGTATCAGAATTCAGGTGTGTTGTCCTGGTTCTGCTGATATGATGTTATTCTTTTACATTCTCTCCATCACCAAGCATATCACTGATGTCCATATAGCCACTTACTAATTGAAATTATGAATGTTGCTCACTTTCTTCTTTCTTTGATCTTGGATGAGGGAAAAAATGCTATACCCCCTCGCCTCTTTAATGGATAGCTTTCTAGTTTACTTCAGTATTCTTTGAACTCCTGCTGTTATTAAAATGAGGAAACTTTCTTGTCGTTAACACTTGTATGGTTTCTGGTTTCTACTTCTAGTATACCTTTGTTTGTGACTTTCTTTCTTATAATTAATTTGGTGATTTTTTGGTAGCTCTGCAGTGGAATGGATGAGAATGCTGTTGGCACTTGTGCTGAACTTATATTTGCTCCAATTGATGCTTCCTTTGCTGATGATGCCCCTCTTTTACCTTCTGGATTTCGCATCATTCCTCTTGAATCTGGAAAGGTTTGCAGCATACATTGTTGAACCAGTTTTTTATGTGTTAATCTTCCTGCAAGAATCTTTTAATTATTACCATGCAAAATTTGCAGGAAGCTTCCAGCCCTAATCGCACCCTTGACCTTGCATCTGCCCTGGACATTGGCCCAACTGGAAACAGAGCTTCAAATGATTATGCTGGAAATTCCAGCTGTATGAGATCTGTGATGACAATAGCATTTGAATTTGCATTTGAAAGCCATATGCAGGAGCATGTAGCATCTATGGCACGTCAATATGTTCGCAGCATTATATCATCAGTACAAAGGGTAGCATTAGCACTTTCTCCTTCTCATTTGAGTTCACATGCTGGGCTTAGGACACCATTGGGTACTCCTGAAGCACAAACCCTTGCTCATTGGATCTGCAACAGTTATAGGTTTGAAACTTTACTGTCATTGCATTACTGAGGGCTGAGGCTTGTGCAATGTATTTTACCCTGTGAGAAACCATGTTATTCGATATTTTTATAAGGTTGAGAGCTAAATTTAATGTGATATCTCATTCAATTAAGCAATTAAGTTACTAATAGGTTTGGTAAGTTGCATTCTGAGAGTGAAATTTCCTCTTTCTTGGTCTATAAATAGATGCATGGGAAGCATGGCACCAAGTTCTGATGTAGTCTGTTAGTTCTAAGTTTCTAACTGGTTTTCAGTCTTGCAAATACCTTAACCTATCTTGTAAAATCCTGTCTTCATTACTAATTTGTCAACAAATACTCGTGATGAAGATTGGTTGAGAGCTTTCATTGAAAATTCAGGACCTTTATATGCATTAGATTGACATTTTTTAGACATCTTTCATAAATTAGCAATGCTCACAAATTTGTGATCCAGAAGTTCCCTCACTTTTTTTATATTATTTTATAAATGGCATTAGAAAAAAACCCACAGCTATTGCTTTAGTTCTAGCCAATGGAACATAGGGTTATTATGAAAAGCTCAAACATAATTTTGAAAAGTTCTTAAAAATAAATATATCCTTTTTTAATAAATAAAGAGGGGGAAAAAAAGAGCTTCTATATAAGCCAATTGGAGGAGTTTTTACATTTTAAGGAAAAGAGAAGACCAAAAAAAGTTGGCCCAAATTTACACAAGTAGCAAATAAGAGTTATATGGAGGCATAAACAGTGCAGTTTTGTGCATATGCTTGTTCCTTCTAATTTGTAATTTTTAGTAGAGAACTCTAAGAAGTCACTGTAATTATTATTTACCTTCTCTTTTTCAATGTCACAAGATAGATTTGCATAGACTGATAGTTTAAATACAGAGCTATTGTCTCACTACTTTAGTTTTGTAGGTGCTACTTGGGCGTGGAGCTACTTAAATCTAATAACGAGGGGAATGAATCTTTACTTAAGTCCTTGTGGCATCTCTCAGATGCAATATTGTGCTGCACTCTAAAGGTATGCTTAAATTTATCTCAATTTCATAGTACATGTATCTTCTTTGTCCATAGTGCAATTCAATTTCTCTAACTTAAAAATGCATTAGAAAAATTTGTATTCCAAAGCCTTAGTAGCCTGGTAAAATATTTGAGTTGGATTTGTATTTTTCTGGCCCAACCAAATTTGGCCCGCACTCAACTGTAGACCCATTTTCCACCAAGTATTTTGAAAGTAGCTTGACTTGTCAATGTTTAGAGTATTATAGTGCACATAAGATGTATAACAGGATGGATGTCATGTTCATATTTATTTTTATACTCGTCTTATTTTGTTCTAACAATGGAAATGAGTTGAAAAACAGTTCAAGTATACATATAATTGTGATCTTCTATCTTGTTTGAGGGCAGATTCATTGAACTATTGTTCATGCAGGCATTGCCAGTGTTCACTTTCTCAAACCAGGCTGGGCTTGACATGCTGGAGACTACCCTAGTTGCATTACAGGATATAACATTAGAGAAAATATTTGATGATCATGGACGAAAAATTCTCTTTTCAGAGTTTCCACAGATTATTCAACAGGTCAACTATTTTTGTTGTTATAATAAAGCAGTGATTCCCCTTCCTTAAGGCATGCTATTGAATTTTTTTTGTTTTTTACTAGAGTGTGGCGTACACGTTTTTTGTGTGTATTGTATAATTACTCTACATCTCAGATTATGCTTCATGCGATAAATTATTTTTACAGTGGGTAAACTTGTTCCCCCCTTTTATTCCTTGCCCATCCGAATTGGGAATATGCTGTCAACAGAACTGACGTTTTCTGTTAATTTCTCCTCCTTTTTTGGTAGGGTTTTGCATGTCTTCAAGGTGGCATTTGTCTCTCTAGCATGGGGCGACCTGTCTCTTATGAAAGAGTTGTTGCATGGAAGGTGCTGAATGAAGAAGAGAACGCTCATTGTATTTGCTTTATGTTTGTAAACTGGTCTTTTGTTTGACATTTTATCGGAGTATAGGCATCTAAGTGTTAAGATGAAGATTTAATCTTAAGACAATTATGCTTTGTGGGTTGACCTTTAACTGTATTTGCTCTAAGTACTTGGATTGCATATAATGTGACTATTTATATGTTAGCCTTGTAACTTGTTTCCTTATTCAACATCCAGCTACTATTTAATGCATTCTTAAATCTTAATTTGTAAAGTATAGTCATATGATTTGTGACAATGAAATGATTTCTTTCTATGCACAATTTTCATATATAAAAGAAATTGGGTTCTCACAGTCAAGCAAAAAGATTGGTAACAATATTATAAGCAAACGAATTGTGTTTTGAACTTTAGATTAATTGCTCTGTTAAATAGATGAGATAATGTGAGGCAGTTTCTGTGGATCCGTTTCTTCTCGGAAGAATATAACATGGATAGACAAAAATGATCAAACCCAAGTGCAAGAACGATGCTTAAATACTTGGATTATAGGGATGAATTGTAAACTGTGCACTATGCTCCTTCCTTGTCAACACTAGATTTCTCTGTTTATTAAAGAAAAAATCATTTGAGTATTACCAGCTGCTTTACTTACTACGGAAATTAAAAATTTCTGGTGTTGTCAGAAGGTTAGAAAAATTTGTAGGGTGTAACAGAGATATATACTTGCATATGCAATGTGGTCAATGGTTGGGTGACTCGACATGTGTCAGCTAAAATTATGTTGTTAGACGATTCGGTTAGTTAGCTACATGTGGGTCACTTGTTATCAGCTCCCTCTCTATGAAATTGTGAGATGTCATTTGTCTCATTCGTAATTTTGAATGCAATTCTATATTTCTTTTACCTCGTTTTTTTTTATCTCGCGCTCTCTTTCTTTCTATTATAACACATCCCTTACTATAGCTCATCTCTGATTTGTTCTCTCTTGTTTTTCGGTTTTATTTCTATCACTTTCTTGCTTCCACCTCCACCTGAAAATAAGGTGTATGCTGGATCATTTTTGTTTCTAGTGGTGAGAGTTCTCCCTCCTTTGTTCTGTATGGGCTCGATCCACTCTCCCTTTCCTCTCTACCTCTATTTCCGAAGATGGTGGTATGTACAATTCGGCTACATGTCGGTAACTGAGCTTTGGAGCTATGAATGCCATTGAGACAAAAATCTCTTAATAACTGTCGAATGGAGTTTCCTACTGTTTTTCCTCAATGACATTTACTTCTGCGGGGACCTATTTATAGGTGAAAATGATGTGCCTTTAAGCACATCAGCCGAAGAAAAGGAAAAGCACACACCGCTAAGCCTCCAAAGCATTATAAAAATTATAACTTCCATTTTTCTTGGTATATAAATGCAATGAGAAGCGAATAAACTACACCTGTTACTCTCGGCCAAAACCCATGTATTTATCTCACTTCGTTTGTTTCCTAAGATGACTGAAATTATTTACGCCACAAGTACAACATGTGGATGGATGATTTTCTTTGTCACATGTATCATTAGACTTAGGCTTAATATGATTCACATATTCACTGTTGTTTAGCACTGCCAGATGTATATGCAACTTTACATATCTTTATCCCCTTTAATTGCAGGTCCTTACCGCAATTCAGTATCTTTTAAAAGAGATACCCGTATGAGAGAGACTTCAACTTTAATTAATTAGTATCTTCCATGCAACTAACTCAACGACTTTCCTCCTACCTTTCTATGGTTCATTAAGCTCCTCGTGAAATGAAAGTTCATGTATGTGGGGGAAAGCCCGTATATCTAGTCTCTTCCTTTAGTTTCCTTCTTTTCATGTAAATAACTTTACCCCAAAAGACGAAAGCCGAAGCATGTAAATATACATATGGTTTCACCACGCTAGCATGTGAATACCCCACAAGTTGTATTGGTGTTCTGTTGGTATTGGACCACATCTCATCAATTGCTAAAAGGAAGAACTTTTTAGTAGTGGAAGGAAACGTATTTAATTATGTCATGAATTATGAAAATACCTAATTAGCATTCTAACCAAAAGGGAATTTCTCATATTTCTATGTAGTTCGTACATTCATATGTGAACCGAACATGAACATACATTTCGGCTCTGATTACGTGTCAAACTTATATGACTAGCTCCTTAAGATCTGTTCCTCTAGGGAAACAACTGTCTTCAAACCTCTGATCAGGCGTCCTTCTGATGATTGGCGGATAGGGAGAATACCTGTAAAAGGCACTCCAATGATAAAGTCAAGATTCGGTTCTGAGCAATAAATGTTATTTAATGATGGGAAGTCAACCCCTTACCTGTATTTCTTACCTTCTTTTTATAGATATTTTATTGGGCTAATGGGCCTGAGTCAGCTTTTATATTGTGGCCCATAGTATTTTGACTATTATCTTTAATTAGATTATTTACCTTTTAATCCTGACGAGGGGTACCCGGTCTAGTATGCCGAGTAGGTATTCGGTTTCTTTTTCCTGAGGGTGGAACCGAGTTGATTCCTTTCCCAGTACAAGATCCATGCATTGTATCAAACCAAATACATGACCTCAAATAAAGTAGCGTAAAGCAATTTTACGCCTACAACTTTGCATTTTTTTACCAAATGAATGACCAATATACATCATTAGAAAAAAAAATTTCACACATTATTCCTCACCTCACACCCTTTTATAATAACAGAGTGAAAAGATAAACTTAAATTGCGTAAAAGATAGGGAGGATACCAAACATAAAAACTTGTATGTTTAGTGTAGAGTATGAGGAGTGGTTTAGATATGAAGTATGGAAAAATCAATACTCATATGGCTATGTAAGTAAGTGGACAAAAAAAATTGCAATTCGTTTGTTTTTACATGATAGACACACACACAAAGACAACCCGCAAAATAAAAATAAAAATAGAATTATAATAAAACTTATTTGGTTTAGCAATATTTCAAGGCAATTGAATTTTATAAATTTAATAATAAAATTAAACAAATATAAATAGATAAAATCTACTTAAATTTATAAAGTTAAAATTAAATTAGCTAATACTTTATCAACTTTATGCTAATGAATACTTAGTGCATATAATCATCATAACAATATCTCATGTTTTATATTAAAAGTATTAAACAAAATAAATATCCAATAATAATAAATAATACTTCTAAATCATTCGTCAATAACGTCATCATTTGTCAATAAATATTTACTACTTGATTATATATCTACAAATATTCAAATTTTGATATACTTAAATATTACATGACTTAATAATTAGATTACAAAAATAATTTTATAAAAAATATCAAATAGATTATTTTATTAATTTTGACATGTTATCCAACGTATAAAGAAATAATGCATGCAGGTGAACCTTGCGCTGCAGCATGTGTCTTCTACCTTTTTTCTTTGAGACACAACTACCAAGCACGGAATTACACCACCATGAAGTAAAATATAGATAACAAAAAAACAAGGCCGCAAATCTGTCAGGTTAGATACACATTTATTTCAAATTTCGTAAAGCTACATAAGCCACTGCTTTCTCATTAAATTTTTCTTCAAAAATCTAGCAAGTTCACGACCATGGAAACTGACATTTGAGTTCCTAAGGTCCACGAAAGTTTACTCTCTATAGATTCATCAAACCAAGTAGACCTATTATAAATAGCATTGCTCTTTCCTTCTTCACCCATTAACATAAACTGTTTCAGTCTTTCCGTAGTGAATTACTATTTCCAATATATACAAACACTCTTAAACTCAAACCCCGTTTTGCAAGAAACAAATATACCCCTTTTGCTCCATCAACTCATTGATCAAGATATGGCACCCCATGGAGAGTCCTTGTCCAGCAATTTCTCACGAAGCAACAACATATCAAAGCCACCAAAGCTCTCTTCTGATCACCTTCAACGAACGGTCTCGGACATCTCTTTTGAGCTGAGCAAAGAAGGGATTGATGAGTTGAAGCTGCCACCAATATCTGAGGTTGAAAATGCAAAATGTGAGTGCTGTGGGATGTGTGAGGAGTGCACACCCGAGTACATAGATCGTGTGCGTGAAAAGTTCAATGGGAAATGGGTGTGTGGGTTGTGTGCTGAGGCAGTGAAGGAAGAGTTGGAGAAAAATGGAGGGAAAAAAGAAGAGGCTTTAGGTGCACATATGAGTGCATGTGTTAGGTTCAACAAGTATGGTAGGGCTTTCCCAGTTCTGTTTCAAGCCCAAGCCATGAAAGAGATGCTCAAAAAGAACCATTTAGATGGTAGAAGGGCTAAGTCTATTAGCCCTAGGGACAAAGGAGGGCCAAAGAAAGGAGGCATTGCTCGTAGTTCAAGTTGTATTCCAGCAATTACAAGAGAAATCAATGATATCAAAATAGCCAATTAATCATACGACAACCTCAATCGAAGTCCTTTTTTCTATATTAATTGATGGTAAATTCTAACTAGTACCCTAACCAGATAAAAAATCTTTTTTTTTTATTGAAAATATGACATTAAATGTTATGTCATGATTTTTATTAAAAAAAAAATATTTACTGGTAGAGTATTTGTTAGCTCTTACCCTTGATTAATTTAATTATGTAAAAATGAATGGTTTTGCATCTTTAATTACTTTAATTAGCTGTCTCCATAATTTTTATCGGCTGACTGCATTAGTTAGGTCTTCCATTGAATCTACTGTAAGTATTAAGAACCCCACATCTTATTCCTCTGGTTTCCAAATGCTTCCATTGCTGTCTTTCGGGATAAAAATGGTTTTATTTCTCATGGGAAGAAGCCCGAAGTTGCCTTCTGAGGTTTTTTTCGGTTAGTAACCTTCCACTCCTTCAGGGGTGGTTCCTTCTGAGATCTTGTTTGCATTTCCTTCACTAGAGCTAGCGTTCTTCTTTGTTTTTGTCCAGTGGTTTTTCTTGTTTTGTAATTCAGTGAGATGTATTCTAGAAATTACCCATTATATAAAAGTGAAATAAAGTTTACTAGATGCTCTGTTGTATGATATTTATCGCTTCAAATAGTTTTTTCTTTTTCATTTTTATAATATTAATTACCATACACGAGAGGAAGTTTCAATCATATTTTTGGTTGTTCTGTACGTAACGTCTATTGCATAGTATATAGGAAGGTAAAACAAAATCAGAGCAAATTTAAAAGATATAATATAACACTTCTCAAAATTTATATAATAGAATTAGAGTTCCATTTGGTAAGCAACTTAATTAGAGCGAGCACACTTCAATATAACGTGTGTGTGTGTATATATATATATATAACCGTTACACGAATTGTTGCCTTTTCTTTTATTTTTGGCTTTTGTGATATGCGTTTCCTTTGTTCGAACTCTTGGATTTATCTTTCTTGTTTATTTGGAGTCTGGGTTCTCTCTTTTTGTGCTTCTGCTTTTAGTTTGAGTTTTCTACTTTGTTGGGATGCGTTGGTTTTAAATGTTACATATTAAAATATCAAAACACAAAGAACAACGCTCGAATAGTGCAATACTGTTATTTCTAGAAAACGAGATAAAATCATACCTGTAAGCATTGTTTTCACTGTGATCGGTTGAAATTACTCAAAATCAGTGAAAATAAAAATTAGCTAAGAATAGCTAAAATGATAGAAACTTGGGACAAGTTCTGTCAGAAAATTAGGTTTTTTTTTAAATAATTTTTAAAAAAATTCTGATTCTAATTTTTTTTAAATAAATAAAGGCGCATTAATTGATCTAACCATGAATTGTCATTATTTATTTATTATATTTTTTTATCTTGTTATATATGCATTATAATTCTTTTGTGTTATATTTTAAAACTTTCCAAACTCAATTTTTTGTATAATTTTATATCAATTAACTACTCAATATTTCATATAATATTAAAACTACACGTTTTTTTTTCATCAGTAAAAAAAATAAATTAAAAGGATACAAAGAGTACCCCAAATTAGTATACAAAGTGATAATTGCAAAGTCTCTCTAAATATTTATTATTATTAAGTTGATCACAATTTATTCATGATTAAATTAATATATTAACTATAAATTAATATTTTATACGAATTTAATGAATTCAATCTTAAAAAATTGTCTGAGTTTTCAAAAAATAATACTAATGTTTTTTTATACTAAAGAAAAAAGTAGTTTTTGTGTTAAACAAGTGTCCATTAATTATAATCGTATAAAATTCTAAAGTATTTTTTTTTATAAGAAAAATCTTGAAATCATAGGAAGAACTTTAGAAATATTTTTTTAAAATGCAATTATATAATTACATGATTAAGCCAAACACAATGAGTCCATTAAGATTTAGTAACTTCATCATCAGATTTATAGTGCTCCAAATTAAACCACAAATTTCAAACACAACTGAGAGTTCCTTACAAGTTACAACCTACAAAACCTCACGTGATCAATGTTGAACCCACTACCCTTAAGGCAGCACCCCACCAATAATAGTAGGTTCAAAGAAAATAAAATAAAAAGTATAAAACCAAAATAATAGTAAATATCTGCGCACCCACGGGTTATTCAAGTAGTAGGGTCGGTTGATTCAAAGTGCATAAAATCCACATTTTTCTTATACTCCTTTAAATTTTCTTTTCCCCACAACAAAGTACAAACACACACACACACACACATATATATAGCCCCCCTTCCCCGCTTCCTCTTCAACCCAATATCCCTTCTGTTCTTGTTTCAATCTCTCTCTCTCTCTCTCTCAAAATCTCACTCAAATTGGTAAAAAAAATCTCTCCTTCAAAAATTCCAAACAAATAGAAATGGAAAGCAACATACCAATAATAGCAAAGAGAGTGTGGAAGATAATACGTGTGGCCTTCTTCATGTTGAGAAAAGGCATATCAAAAGGGAAGCTAATGATGGAACTCAACATCATCCTCAAACGCCGCAGCAAGCTCGCCGGCAAGGCCATCGCCGACCTCATGTTCCACCACCACCACCACCACCACCACGGTGCCTCCTCCTCCAACGACGACACGCGCCTCCAATTCTCAGCCACAAGGGAGTACGAGTTCAGTTGCAGCAACACACCCACCAACTTCTTCAACATCGGCGGCAACAACAACAAGCGTCACCGCCACAACCCCTTCTTCACATGTGCTCATGCGCCACCCACACATGACGACGACTTGATGACCGTTAACGCCGTTAAGGCGGTGTTGGAGAAGCTAAACAATAATGACGCCATAGTGGAGGCCTCGCCGGCTCTCCCCGGGTTCGGGCGGAGCCCCGCCGTGAGGCAGTTGAGGGTGACTGACTCGCCGTTCCCACTGCGAGAAACGGAAGAAGAGAGGGACAACCAAGTTGACAAGGCTGCTGAAGAGTTCATCAAAAGGTTCTATAAAGAGTTGAAGAAGCAGGCTTGACTTCAGTTCCCTTTGTTGACAAATAATGTTAATCGTGCATGATTATGAACCTACGTGATTAAGTTAGTAATTAAGCAGTTTTGGGTATATTAATTTTGATGATAATGTCGTGTTTATGCCTTTGTGTGGGCTTAGGAGAGGGTGCATGTTGATTACATTCACAAATTTTGTATGTTTAGTTGTTGATTATATGTAAACAACAAAAAATTAAGAATAATTAACGAGTGCAATTTACTCCAACGTCTGATTCAATCACTTCAATTTTTTTTCTTTTGGTGTAAGTTTCTGACGGAGCTGGTATGCATTTTCAACTACATAGCCCTTTTCGGTTTGAAACTGTGGAAATGATACTCTAAACAACATCAGATTTGAAAAAATAAAAATAAAAATGGGACGTGTCTATGGGATGTGTTTATTATATTTCGTTATTGATTAATTGAAATTATACAATATCCTTAACAAGGAGGGGAATGATAAATGGAATCTTCCCGAGAGATACCCTGTTGATCGTACACACTCTTGTACTCAAGGATTACAGAAGTTGAATCTTTGCATTTGAAATAGCATGGATCGGTTCCTTACACATTATTCATTATTTTGTTTTTTCTTCGACTTTTGCTTTTAGACTTTTCATTATACATGCACCTTTCAGCAAGTATATATATAGATAGCACGCTCCAAATGTGTAATGACCACAATTGGTGACAAATTATTGTACTGAGTTTTTGTGCCAAAATTATGAGAGATTTTTGGGCCCGAGGCATGCATTTGCTTGTGTAATTGGTGAACCTGATTTGGCTTAAAGTTAAATAGGCTTTAACAGCGAGACCACCACTACATTGTCTTCATATGATCCCACTAACATGTCAAAGTGAAACAATAGCTGGCCCTTCTCCAAAATATTGCTGACTTTCCCAACTTTTGCCTTCTTTTTCTCCTCTTTTCCTTTTCCTTTTCCTTTTGTTTTTGGCATTTAATGACTTTTCTAGTTTTAATGAGATACTGCTTTTCCGCTGCTTAAGCTGGTCACTATGAAAGAACGTTTCAACGCCTTCACGAGAAGAAGACATACATACGCTGCTACCAAACAATTCTTGATTTCCATCTCTCCATTTGTACCAATGACAGATATTTTACAAATCATATATTTATAACATAAAATTATGGGGTTAAAATCAACATTTTGATTTAGTAGCGATTAATTAAGCCGTAGCAGTTAGAAAGATCGAGTTAAATACTTAAATATCACATATCATCTAAAAGAAGTTAAATTTTATCTTATATAAGAATTGGCAATTTACTAACTTCATATGTTTGGTTGGGTTTTGGGTTGCATAGGCATATGCATATATGCATGTACGCGGATAGTCAAACAAGTTATGTAAATATATGTCAGCCTGGATCAGCCATTAAACTAAAATTCTTTACAATTAGAGAAATGACACGAAAAATAATAATATTTTTAGTTTTAGGCCAAAAGTTGAAGAAATGATCATCGTTTTATAATACATTGTCATTAATCAGCTCTTGATCTTTAGAGAAATTTTTAAAGAAGTTTTTATAAGAGAAAAAGAATTAGAAAAATAAATAAATAAATATTTTATCATACATTGAAAACAACTTTTATTTTTTTATTTTTAAAAAGTTCTTTCATTTAATTTTTTTAAATAAAAATTTGTTTCCAACTTCTGACAGAAATTTTATTATTTTTATATTTTTTTCTTTGTAAAAACTTCTTATTTACATAAACTGAAACTTATAAATTACTTTTAGTATAGACTATGTTGATATGTCGATGATAATAGTTCTCATGGAGCACTGAGGGGTGAATTATATACGGTAGAATTAAAATTATTTGATAATTTGAAAATAGCTGTGTAAGATTATATTCGAGTTAAAAATTACTTTTCATGTATTATTAAAATTTAAAATATTGATTTCAGTCAATAATAATTGTGAAAACAAGGTGGATACTTGGATTGTTGTTTATTGCAAGTTGGAGCACGCAAGTTGTTTGTTCCCTATATTAAAACTGGCAACAAGGAAATACTCAAAGCCTAAAGTTTAGGTAAAGTTCTAGACTGTCAAATAATATTATTATTCAAACTCCTGAATTTCTATATATACTTCTTTTTAATTATATTTATCAAACACATGAAATAAGAAGAGAGGAAGAAGATTGATTTTTTTTTTTCATTAAAAAAAGTAAGTGAAAAGGATAAATACTAAAAGCCAATTGTATTATAACCTTTTCTAACTACGTAAAGGGTGGGTGAGAGCTTGATATTCTGAAACAAGTGTGTTGCTTTCAGAACTGATCAACTTTGACATTTTATTTCACAACTTTACCTGTAATATAATATAATGTATATTATTTATAAATATTGAATTATATCAATTTAATCATTAAACTAAAAATTCTTCTTATATAAATTTAGTCTGCAAAGAATCGTACATATAAAAAATTCATTAACAATTAATGTCTAATATATTGTAAAAATATAATAAATATTAATTATAAAATTATATTTTTGTGAATATGATTTATTTAAATTTCAATATGTATGTTTAACATTGACGTGTAACCTTATTTAAAGACTAAATTGATAACAATAGCAAAAAGAAAAGAAAAGATTAAATTGATAAAAATTAATATTTATAACAAGTTATTATGTAAAAGTTAATCTCCATAAATGCATGTGAGGGGAGGGGTTAGATCAAATAACATTATACATCTAATAACATTCTATTAAAATTGATTTACAATTTTTAATAGTAATAACTGTGCAGCTATTTAGTATAAAAAATATTGCTTGTAGCATATTTTGTTTTAACATTTTTTCTATTGATTGAAATTTATTAAAAAATATATATAAATCTTACTTTTAATGCCTGAAATAGTACGATTACTCATGTATCATAATCAGGAATTATATATAATCATAATCATGGGTTGGTTGTTTGAAAGGTGACTTGCTTGGTCTCCCTTTATTAGAACTAAGGAAAAGCATGACATGAAATTAAAGTTTTAACAGTTGACTCTGACTAAATATTCCACATGACGAAAAACGAAGCATCCACTTTACTTCTTAAAAGCTTAATGCAGCCATATGCTTTATCCCTCTTTCCTTCCCACCTTTGTTAAAGCTGATTCAATTATCTTCTCTGTGCTCAAATTTTGCCAGTGATGCTTGTTTAATTTAACCTTGTTTCTATTTATTGATATTTATAGTTCAATTTCAATCGATAAAAATGTTAGTCAAATTAATTATAAATAAAATTTACAGTTTAATTTCTATCTCTAGTAACAAGCTAGGGTTCACCCCCTAAAAAAATATCTTTAGGGTTGTTTATCTTTTCATTAGAATATCAATTCTCATACTCTTAATTTTAAACACACATTCCAATAAGAATATATACTTAAAATTAATTCATCCTTATATCTTAATTATATTTAACGATTAAAAAAGTTTTTTTTAAGGAATTTGCACCCCTCCCTACGTTTGACTAATATTACCTCTGCCTTATTTTCATTTAAAAAAACATATACAAATCAAGAAATTTAACTTTTATTAGATTAATTGCTAAATTTATTCATTTTTTAATGAGAAATTTTCTAACTCTTAAACTTTTAAAATAATATAAATATTTTTAAAAATATAAAAAATTGTTAGTGAAAGAATAACAATTACTATTATTTTAAACTTTTACATAAATAAATAACAAAAAATAAATAAATACTTTTCTTTTTAGACAAATAAATAAGAATAAGGATAATATATTATATGTAGTCATACTAAAGAGAGCAAGATACGACTTTTATTAAATAAATACTACTATAACTAATTATAAGATTTACTAATTAAATTTAAGTAAATTTATATTTTTAATTTTCTAACATAATTTATTTTTTTATTCCATATATAGCATGAGGGATAAAAAAACTCTACTGAAAAATTTAAAAATATTAATATCTTTTGAGAATCAATTGAATTAAAGACGCACTTAAGTTTCTAAACAAAGGTGACGTGAGTTATAAAGAGACCAGCAACTTTAAATTAAAAAATTAAAAAATGATTAAAATAATCAAAACGGGTTTGGTTGTCTCTTTAGATATTAAACCATGACTAATAGTTATCGTTTTTATCTAAATGCAGATATTTTGTCCCCTTATATTTTTCGTGGAAGAGTATTATTCTACTCTCTCACACTCTGCTCCTTTTGGAATGTTAACTTTTACTTTGTTTTGTCTTCTATAATTGGAAGTGGTTGATCAGTCCAAGTCATTTTATTATTTATACCAACATGAATAACTAAAATATTCCTGTTTGAGAATTCATGCATAAATTTTTAATTCATTAGTTGGCTTGATATTGAAGTATACATTAAATTATATCACCAATGAATTTCACATATTTATTATATTTGTTTTTTTTTCCTAATATTATATTGGTTTTTTAGTTTAATAAGTTTTAAAAAATTAATAAACTTGCTGAAAGTTACGAGAAAAACATGTTCATCGAATTCAAATAAACAAGTTAAAAAAAAGTAACTATTATTTAAGTGGGAAAACAGTTAAATGTATAAAAAAGAAAGAGCTTAAAAGTCTAACAGTTAAGATCTAAGACTACAAAACAGTTTTAATATAAAAATTAAAATAACTAAATTTTAAATTTGAGAGAAAACACTTAATGTAAAAACTTTAAAACATATACATTGCATGGTGTTTTTTTTCTCTAAATATAGGTAAAGTCAAAATTTCTCAATAGTTAGATAAATTATAAAACATAAAAAATCATTAAACCCCAACAATAATAAAATTCTAGCGACAAGGAAAAAGATAATACAATAATAGGGTTATTATGCTAAAGAATTAAAAATTGAACTTCATATAATAATAGTTGATTATGTGTTATTTAATAATATGCTCAAAATAAATATTTTAATACTTGCAAGTTGTTAATGCATTGTACGATAGTTAGACATAACAATGAATATTTTATTATACTAAATAGTAACAAATTAAAGATATAATTAAAGGAAAAATATGAAAACAAATTATTATTATTATTATTATTATTATTATTATTATTATTATTATTATGCATAATCTTCATATATCAAAATTTATGACTTAAAAGCTAATTTAAATTCATAATAATTGTATCATGATAATATTAAATTTTATTTTAAAAAAATGTCTTTAATTTGATAAAATTTATCAAAAATTAAATTCATTAAAATTTAAAAAGTAATATTTAAAAGACATATTAAAATTAATAATTTATTATGAAAACTCATGTCACTTAATAAATATAAAATAAAGTGATTTTTTAAAAAAATATCTCATTCAATAATAATAAAATGTACGATTTATAAGATATGGAAGATATTCTAAAAGTACTAGATCATGTTTTACCAATTAAAGAAAATACACACGTTTTCCGTGATCATATGTCTTATTGCTATGAAGTTAATTATTGTTAACTAGATTTGAATGATTGTCAAACTACGCAACAGTATTGAAATAGAAGAAAATATATAATTTTCTTTTTCAAAAGTTAATTATTGAATGTTGTTGTTATTACTAATATGCAAAACAAATAATCTAATATTTAATTATTCTTCTTACTCGAATACAAAATTGTTATGAGTACAATTTTATAGTAATATGCCATTTGTATTGTATGCAAGATTGTTTACAAAAAGATGTGGGCCAGACATGGAAAAACCCATTTTCTTTGAAGCTAAGCTTCCTCCTATGATATCTGCCCACCATCAAAACCCTAGCTCAAGCTTGTCTGCGCGTGTTCCTGAACCTTTAGAATATTCAAATATCCATCCATTTAAGTAATTGAATAGAAACATGATACAACTTTTTCACACGATCAGAAACTTATTTAGAATCTGCCACATTCTACCATACATATATTTGTATAGAAACTACATTAAAGGCAGCGATTTTAACAATTTTGTTCAGTCATGAGCAATGTTCATACTGATATGTAAAATACGCAATTTGTATTTCTCTAACATATTAAAGAATATTTTACATAAACACGTATGCGTGTGTTTATGTATATAGCAGGATCTTCAAGATCAGATAGAGATTTTAAAGAAAGATTAACTGTAAATATTGAGTCTTGGGTGAAAACTTAACTTGATAGCAGGTATTTTATACACAATTATATATCATTGTATTATATGGGTCATTGCAATGCATATATACATGTACATTTGTGTTATTAAGTTTAAGAAAAATATGAAACAGGTCTACTTATTTTATTAATAAATTATGTTTGACTTTCCTTATTTAATTTTTGTTAATTCAAACCAATCAATGTTATTTTAATTATAATATATTTTTAAATATAAAGATATGTCATGTATAAGATTTTTTTATAAACTATTTAATTTATAATATATATATATATATATATATTATAATTTTGTATTTTTAAAAATATCATAAAATTAAAAAGTGTTAAGGTCATATGTGTGTGTAGAGAGAGAAAAAGGAGGAGACAATTTATGCATGAAACTTATGGGCTCAAGAATTCAGTATTAAACAAGTTTATTATTAGCCAATTTAATAATGTTGTTTTTTGTCAGATGTAACTCTGAATAATGTTATGGGATAATAATATTATATGATATAGTAGTTAAAGTGATCACGTTTAACAATTAACGATAAAATCTTATAAAAAGTATAGTTTTGCCAAGTTGCGCTAAGTGAAGACGGATGTGTACCCTGAAATATTACTTTCATAATAATATTTGTGAGAACATCACAGTTAAAATTTTCATAAGAAAAGGAGAATAGATCCAAAATAGTGAAAGAGTGTCACCAAATAATCTAATTTGGTAGCTTTGAAATGACAGAAAAGAGAAAAAGACATGATGAAAGGCAATAACTATGCTCATGCAAATTTTTAACTCATCAGTTCAGCACTAGTAGTTTTCCTCGTCCACCTTTTCCCTCTTTGACACAAAGGTATATGTAATTTCCTATGATTATTTATGTTCAGTGGAACTTTATAGATTGTGTTATAAAATTGCTGACTTCAAACCTTTGTAATTGTGACAACTGGATCCCATGCAAATATTTAAGCAGTTTTAATTGAACAAAAACAAAATTACAGGACAATATTAAAATAAAATAAAAAGTAGACTTTACACCACATGTGTCAACTGAAATATATTTAATAAATTTATATAAAATATAATTCTTTATTTTCATTCAGTTTAATCTACTTATCATTCGAATTAACTTTCGTTGATTATAAAATATAATTTTTATTATTTAATTATTGAGTTATAATTATATATAATTTAATTACTTGTACTAATTTTATTAAAATAAAATAATACAAGAATATAAATAAAAGGTTCTTATATATACATTTTAAAATTACATATGACTTTAATTTTATGTATATGAATGATATATTCAATAAATTTATATTAACCTAATATTTTAGATATGTATTGTATGATGAAAATTTTTAATCTAATAAATACTTTTGTTATAAAATTATTTGATAAAAAAACATTAAACAACATAAAAAAGGTATAATTTATAGTGATATAAATTAATCTCTCACATAAACCGCATAATTTAATCCTTATTTAATAATGAAACACTAAACCAAAAAATTCTCAGTAAAAGCAGAGATTATCTTGGTTTTCTTAGCTGAATCAATACACTTGACGCTGGCATCTTTCTTGAAACAGGGACATCAATGAATCCAAAGGGAAATCGTTGAAGCTATCATGATCAATTTTTATTTTTATTTTTATTTTTTGGTCGTGGGTCATGTCCCTTTCTTAGTTACTTCAGTAATTTAAAAACGGAACCAATTCATCTTGCTTTCAGCCCAAGGAAACACAGATTTGGGTCATTCTTAATGGGCTGTGCTTCAAATGTTTATAAGCTCAATGGGCTTGGTTATAGTATTGGAATCTCATTACCCAAATTTAAGACCCAAAAAATAAAAAAGGACAGAAAAGGTCGCAAAATAAGAAAACGCCCACCGTGGGGCTCGAACCCACGACCACAAGGTTAAGAGCCTTGCGCTCTACCGACTGAGCTAGACGGGCTTTTGACATTTGCGTTGGTTTTCCATTATAAATTTAAACTTTTTATAACTTTTAATTAGAAAAAGAATTGCATAGTTTCTTCTTTCTTCAAGGCAATAATTTTACTAGATCTTTATCAAATATTTAAGAATATTTGTTAAAGGTAGCATTAAATATATTTTATTAAAAATTAAAAACGTTCAATTACCTAGAAAACAAGGAAAAATAATTTTTATATAATAAAATATTTTTTATTTTCTTTATTAATACCCCACATTTCTGTTATTTTTAAATATAAAATGTTGAGCGTTAACTTTTGTACTAAAAAATATCTTGGTTAAGTTTGTTTTTGACTCCTCTATAAGTCGTTCAATAGTAAACCTTTGAAAACTTTTTATTTGACAGAAACTACCTGATCAACAACAAAAAAGAAAAACAGGTTCAATGTAGTTCAAACGGCAAGAACTCGGAATCCTTGGATCTAGTACACATGAATTAACAATTTACAATCTTACACTGTCGATTGTATGTTGAATTTGCATGTGTCACGAAAATTGCAATAATCAACGTATCAGTATAATTAACACCCCCCCCCCCCCAAAAAAAAAAACAAAAATAAAGGTGTAATTTACTGGTAATTGATTTTGGTAAGTGACAACTGCATACGACATAACTTACATAACTTAAAAGCTTTATGTAAACAGTAGAGAAAAGTACTCAGTTTAAGCTAATTGATTTGGATTCTTAGTTCCAAACAAAGGAAAAGAATGTAGTACAAGTTCTATTATACAAGCGAGACGGCACCTGCCCAATTCTCGTACATGAGTTAACCCATTCCATGCAAAAGGAATTCATATATAGGCTTTAATTCTTTCAAAGGACTTTATAAACATCAAACTTTCGTCTTGGTTAGATGGTATCATAACAAGTAATTACTTATCAAATTCCAATATTCAACGATGATGAGTTTTTGAAAGGATTCTGGTTTATACAACACCAACTCAAAACCATTGGTCTGTTAATAAAATAAATTGTCCTACTAACAAGTATTTTAAGAATATTAATTAATTAATTATTCAAAATACAAAATAAAATTTACTTTTAAATTTATGATAAAATACATTGATAATTTTTTTTTATAAAAATACTTTTTATTTGTATTTATTTAACCAATATCATAGGAATATTTGTTAACATTTTATTTATGAAGCATATTTATCCTTATCTAATAACTTGTCTCCACCATCCTACTCTTACTTTCAGATCTAAATGGTGTTTGTCAAGATTTCGCAATTAACATGCCATTGTTTGTGAGACTTGGTGATTAGTAGGAACCTCTTAATTGTTTGTGCTTCTTCCCATTAATATGCATTGCATCAAGGTATCTTCGGTAGTAACACCTCACAGTTAAAATTCTATGATAAGGCATTAAGATATGCTTGTTTTAGGAGCATTAAATTGCAAGTTCTGCTGAGGATTGCGATTTAACCTCTTCCCTTAAAGGAATTTAGAACACAACAATTAAAGTATAGAGGATAAGGGGAATATGGTTTGTAGAAAATGGTCCCATTCACGTGAATATTTACAGTTATATTTAAATCTAAGTATCCATATATGTAAAAGAGAGATAATTTATGATTTTTTTTTTACTCAAATTAATGATTTGTTAATATTTTAATCAAAATAAATTACATATGATTAATAATTTAATAACAAAATATTATGTATTTGATAAGTTCGTGGATCATATGGACACGAATTATAATTCCGCTTAAAGTAAATAGCAGAGCTTCCCGGGTAATTCCTCTTCAAATTAATTTTACTTATTATTTAAAAGACAAATAAAATTACTCGAAAAATGTGAAAAAATTATGACTATAATTCCGAAACATTCTTACATTTATTTAAAATTTAAAAGAAAAATCCAAAATGGCATGGTCAAAGTCATATCACCCTGGTTGACCAGTCTTGGGTCCCACAAGATCGTACAAGGGCAAAAGGAAATGGTAGGGATGCGGGCATCCCCACCACAAGAACAGTGTGAGGTGGTGCAGTGGAACGCTCCTCCACGGTTCCACAAGCATGACATGAAATCGAAGCCAAAACCTTTCTTCGTTGGTCAATCGCAGCATTGAGCCCTTTCCAGTAATTTCCCCCCTCTATTAATTAATTTCCTAGTTAATTACTATAATTTTAATTTCAATTAAAACCTCGAATTTCCTGAAAATCAATTAATCAAATCGAACCGTCCAATCACCGACAATCAACGGTTATAAAAAAAGAACCACAATTTTTTTCCCGAAACAGAAAATTCAATAATAAAAAATAATTATTAGTTATGAATATACAAATAAATAAAAATAAAAAAACCTCGTGTTCTGTGTCCGGGGAAGTACTCAAAAGCTTTCTTCCTCTCTTTTCCTTTCTCTCTCATCTTCTTCTATGGCTTCTTCCTTCACTGTGTGATCGTTTCGGAACCCTAATTCGGCCGCGACGATCCTTGCGAGTTCAGATTCTAGCAATCTAGATATCGTTCTAGAAGCTTCTCAGCTGGTCACATTTTGCTTTTTTCCGTTCCTTGTCGGTTTGCATTATTCCGCGAAATCGGCGAGGTTCCGAAGGCTTCTTCGAAGTTTTCGGTAGATTTCGCGTGTTTGGCGTTGGCGGGTTCTGATCGGAGGCAAAGCGGCGGCTGCGAGTTGCGGAAGTATCTGGAATTTATACTTTCTTCGTCGTCGGAATTTGTGTGAGGAGGATGAGATTTGAAGGATGAACGATGCCGGTGCTGCGTAGCGGAGTGCGCAGGGGCCGGGCAGCAGCGAAGCAGCAGCAGCAGCAAGAGCAGAGTCCGGTGGAGGGGGAAGCGATTGCAACGAGAACAAGGAGGCGGCGTGCGGCGGCGGCGGCGGCGGCAGTGCCGAGGAATAACAAGCAGCAGCAGGCAGCTGCGGTGGTAAATGAGAACGTAGTTGTTTTGGCGGCGAAGGAAGAAGAGAATCGGGGATTGGAGGAAGGTGTTGGTGGCGGTGGAGCGGAGAAGGAAGAGGTAGGGGAGAAAGAGATGGATGAGTATGACAGTGGTGGTCGCAGCAATGATAAGGCCAATGCCGGTGAAGAAGATGCGAACGCCCCTCAGGTTCCTCAGAAGGTCTGTTTGTTATTTATCCTCACCTGTAGTTGCTTTTCTTTCTCTTTTGTTTTGTTTTTGTGATTGGATGGAAACACTGAAAGTTTCATTCTTAGTTTTAGGTGTTGGGTGCTGTTTAGATTGGTGTTGTGGATTAACGGCTTTCGTGTGTTGGTAACATAGCCTGGAAAATCTAGAAATGGTTCACTTTTGAAAATGCCGATTTTGGTTTGGCTGACTCTGACATTTTTAGGGTTAGATGATTGAAACGTTGTTTTGGTTTTCCGGTTTTAGAGTTTGCCTTCCTCTTATTGGGTTTTGACTGTGATTGTGCCGGCTAGCTTGTGCAGTTCAGGCTTTATGCTTTTTTTTCCTCCCCAACTGAGCTTTTTAAAGTAAGTAATTTGCGTGTGAGCGGGACTTCTTTGTCGCTGATTGCCTATAATCATTGCTTCATGAATCGGCTCTTGAAAATTTATAGGACACTCAGGAATTTCACTCGGTAAATTTTACTCGTAAAAATGGAAATCATGGTTGGTGTATCTCTCTTCTGTATTTCCTTACTTTTCCTTAGTATATTGATCAGAGAATGAGGACTGTCTTATTTTTTATGGGGTTCCAGAGCCACAGGTTTTAGGTGTGAGGCATTCGGGTTTGATTTTCAAAACACAATGCTGACGTTATTTGTATACTTTGTTTTTACATGCACTCTCACATCAATCCAGTCTTATGAAATAACCCATTGCCAATACAATGTATCCATACATAAGCAACAATCCTATTTAAGTCATGAAGTGAATATTTTGTGTGTTAGTATGCATTTGTCTTTGTTACATATTCATGATTCATGATGACACCCAACCTAATACTTATCGCTCTTCTTAAAATTCAGTTGGCACTATTTAAGATTTGTCAACATTTTATGAATATGATTTCACATTTGGAACAGTATGTGATGTTTTGTTCCAATGAAACTTCCATTTTAGAGTAAAGGTTTGAGTGAGTTATGGATAAAAACCATAGGGCATATTTGGCTCGCCATGTAATCCCAGCAGTTTGAAAAGTCACACTTTAATAGATTAAAGAAAGTAATTATCGAAAATTCAGTTGTTATCAGTTTCTTTTAACAGAGGATCCTACAAATCGTTTTTTCTTTTCAACAATTATTTTTTTCATATTTCCCTTTAGTCATGGATATCAATAAACGATCATTTGTCCTAATCAAATCTTGTAATTACGAAGCAAAAGGTACATAATAACTTTTGATTTGCGGATATTTGTATTCTAACTTTGTTCCCTTCTGCTGACAGGTTCAAGTTGGTAATTCCCCCTACTATAAAGTGGAAAGAAAACTCGGCAAGGGTGGATTTGGCCAAGTATATGTTGGACGACGTGTTTCTGGTGGAAATTTGAATGAGAGAACTGGACCGGGAGCTCTAGAGGTATATGTATCCTTTCAGTATTGAAGTTATATTTCTTATGTTTAAATGCTTAAGTTTTTAGTCTCAAGAATTCACAGCTTGTAACTATTTGATCAGGTTGCATTAAAACTTGAGCACAGAACTAGTAAAGGATGTACCTATGGACCACCCTATGAGTGGCAAGTGTACAAGTGAGTGTTGTTCTTTCTCCTTTTTATATTTTTCCTATGGACCACCCTACGAGTGGCAAGTGTACAAGTGAGTTCAAGTATGCTGTTGCTAATTTAGTCTTTTTACCCCCCACCCCCATTTATGCAGCACTCTTGGTGGCAGTCATGGTGTGCCACAAGTACACTACAAGGGTAGGCAAGGTGACTATTATGTGATGGTATGTTATTCGGTCTTTATCTTGAGTGTTTGTTCCTTGATACTATTATTTTGATTGATGATTCAATATTCCTTTTATTTGTGTTTGCCTTTTTTGAAGTTGGCCTGTTTGACTCAAGACATTCATATGTGCAGGTTATGGATATGCTGGGACCTAGCCTGTGGGATGTTTGGAATAATAATTCTCATACGTAAGCCTGTTGAATTATGTAAAATATGAAGAAAATTGTATTTCTTGTAACTGATTTTGACTATCAGTTGCGGTGCTAATGTGGTTTTTGTGAATTCCAGCATGTCCACTGAAATGGTTGCTTGTATTGCCATTGAAGCAATATCTATATTGGAGAAGATGCACTCTCGAGGGTAATTTTTATACCATCCTTACGAAACATTATCCATACTCCAACTATGTAAACTCCTGTCAATTTTTGCATTCTTTTATTTTAAACTGTGTATTTGCCAAACACTTGCTGTGAAGCTAAATCTTATTTTCTTCCTTTACTTTCGCTGCCATCAATAATGTATATATGATATTTCACAATAATTAAAATTGTGTTTCTCAAACTCTTGCTACATTATATGGCAGGTATGTGCATGGGGATGTGAAGCCTGAAAATTTTCTGCTTGGTCCTCCTGGGACACCTGACGAGAAAAAATTGTTCCTTGTAGATCTTGGATTAGGTATGTATTTGTTGTATTATCATATTTTCATTTGTTGGCAGCACTTGATCACTCACTTCTTCCCCTTCTATTTGGGGTTTACAGCTACTAAATGGAGGGATAGTACAACAGGCTTGCATGTAGAATATGACCAAAGGCCAGATGTTTTCAGGTATTTATAATTGAATTTGGATCATATAGAACATGTTTATACATCTTGTCATAGAATTCTCTGTATTGATATTAACTTATGTGGGAAATATTTTCAGGGGCACAGTCCGCTATGCTAGTGTGCATGCACATTTGGGAAGAACGGGAAGCAGGAGGGATGACTTGGAATCTCTTGCATATACACTGATTTTTCTTCTCCGAGGTCGTCTTCCTTGGCAAGGGTACCAGGTTGGACTTCTTTAAATAACACTAAATTTTATTCGTATCTTCAGAAGGTTGGTCTTTAACATTAATTTCTCAGGGAGAAAACAAAGGATTTCTGGTTTGCAAGAAGAAAATGGGAACATCTCCAGAGAACCTATGTTGCTTTTGTCCCCAACCTTTTAAACAGTTTGTTGAACATGTTGTGAACTTGAAGTTTGATGAAGAGCCTAACTATGCAAAATATATTTCTTTGTTTGATGGGATTGTGGGTCCAAATCCAGATATTAGACCAATTAATACAGAAGGAGCACAAAAGGTATTACATATGCTTTCCCTTTACACGGTTGTTCTGATGCATCCAGAGATTGTGTCCAGATAGTTGATGTTGCTAGTTTTTCTTCTGAAGCTCATCGGTCATAAGAGAGGCCGGTTGGCGATGGA
Source organism: Abrus precatorius (assembly GCF_003935025.1). NCBI lineage: Eukaryota > Viridiplantae > Streptophyta > Magnoliopsida > Fabales > Fabaceae > Abrus > Abrus precatorius. Next base: position 148 of record NW_020874351.1, on the reverse strand, counting down.
AGAAGAGGATGACGAACAACCCAAAAAGAAGATTCGTATTGGTTTGCCAGCAACCCAGTGGATTAGTGTTTACAATGCTCGCAGACCAATGAAACAAAGGTAATACACCAATGCTCTCTCACGTCTCGAGAATTTACTTATTCCATCA